>NC_143136.1:5169015-5472045 GCF_059928025.1 Delphinapterus leucas | reverse complement strand
AATACATAAATAAATATTGGAAGAATGGAAGGAAGGAAGGAAGAAAGAAAGAAAGAAACTAAGGTTCAAAGTCATTGGACCCCGGTCTAATTTCCACAAAGAAATTCTGTTTGCAGAAAGCTGTTTCACTTCCGGCATGCGGTTTGATGCTGGCACCGCCATCCTGTTTCTTCCCGGAGGGGTTTGAAATATCAAAGTCTGTCGCCTCTATTCCTGTTGGGAAAGGGTTGCCTGGCTGAGCTTTTCTATCAAAAGCTTTAGTCAAAATAGTACATTCGAGTTACATAAGCATATATATGTAGAAAGAGACAGACGTTAGAGTTTGGAGAAAGTGTAAACCAGAATGCTTGCTGTATTTTAGTGGCAAGTTTAAAGCCCTTTGGTAGGGAGGGCTTAGCATCAGCACAGGCACAGAGGTGTGTTTGACGCAGAAGGCAGCCCCTGGCTGGTTGCAGAGGCAGCAACAGAAAGTGGGAAGTGCAGACTGAAGCCACAACGCTAGACATTAGCTCTTAGGCTAAGAAGTTTGGGTCTGAAATTTCCCCTTCTCTCCTTTCCAGACTTTCCACATTTCTGACAATGTACATAGATTGCTTTCATATCTAGGGAGAAAAGCAAATCGGTTTTATGAAAAATTGGGAGACGCAAACATTCCTGTAAGAATAAAGTAATATTCTAAAAATACTTAAAAGTTCAGTTAAATTATTTCTATTCATCCTGTCTGGCAGCAAGGGTCCCACTCGAGAGGGCTGCCCGTCTGGAGAGGAGGCCCCACAGAGGAGGCTGTGAGGGTGTGGCCCAGGGCAGAATCGGGGCTGGAAGAGGGCAAGCGGGAGCCTTGAGAACTGAGCAGCGAATGGCCTCCAGCCAAACACTCACCTGTGCCCAGGAGAGCCGGCAGGAGGATGCACATGGACGCCCAGGCTGGACCACAGCAGCACCAGATAAGCAAAGACCCAGGTTGCTTTCCTCCACCCCTCCTCCCAGACCCCAAACCCTGGGTCGCCAGAGTGTCTTTCTGGGTTCCTGTTCTAATCTCAACATTGAGCTTTTCCTGCCAACCGAGAGGGTTTTTGTTTGTTTGTTTGTTTTTACACCTAATGATGAAACACTTTATTCTGCATCAAGGTATCTGGAAAAGGAAGCTGCACTTGGAGCACGTTACAGGTGAGGAATGATCCATATGCACTGAGTACAAAACTCAATTACAGAATGATTTCCTACTATGACCAGATACTCCATTACCAATGCTTAATTAAAAGGAAAACATGATTTACCACACCAGAATTCTAGAAGCCAAAGAGGACAGAATTTAAACGGGCAGATATAAATGTAGCACCTACACCTGTATTTTAAAAACAAGTTGGAAAGATCTCTGCTTTTTCCAGTGCCCCGAACCCCACCTGCCAGTGGAGACCCTGTTCTTTGTTCAGCATGCTTTCAAGCCTGGGAGTGAGAGGCGTTGTCCTCAGGTGTCCCGGTTCATCCTCAGTCTCGGCCAGGCCTGGCTCCCTGCGTTCTCGTCCTCCCTGTCTCTCCCTGGAGAAGATCTCTTATGTTCTGGGTCCAGGATGGTTTCTTTTCTGTTCCCTTCCTCCAACAAAATAGGTGTTGGGCTTCCTTGGTGGCGCAGTGGTTGAGAGTCCACCTGCCGATGCAGGGGACGCGGGTTCGTGCCCCGGTCCGGGAAGATCCCACATGCCGCGGAGCGGCTGGGCCCGTGAGCCATGGCCGCTGAGCCTGCGCGTCCGGAGCCTGTGCTCCGCAACGGGAGAGGCCGCAACAGTGAGAGGCCCGCGTACCGCGCAAAAAAAAAAAAAAAAGGTGTTGACCTGAGCCCTGCAGGGCAACGGGGTTTGTTTCCCCAAAAAGCTTGGGCTCCGGCTTCCTGTGTGAGAAGGTCCTGGTGGGCTGCCCCTCCCCGACACCTGCGGAGGTTTCTCCTCCCTCCCGCCCCCTCCCATCTTTCCCATCAGCCAGGTCCATGCAGAAAGACCATGAACAGGTGTGGTTCCCCTTGTGTCCGCAGCTCCCGGATTCCACGCTCGGAAGAGCCCACGTTGAGTCTTTGACAATGAGGTGACACTGGGCTGCCGTCTCCCCACCTGCTGTGTGTCGGCCCATCCTCTCCCTGCTCGGACCAGAACAGCTGCTCTGGTCCCGTGCCTTCCTGGAGCCCCGTGTCTTTCCCTAGACTTCAGGCTGAATGTTCTTCTTTCTTGCTGGGGGGAGCACGGCTCTTCCCACCTTTCTACATCGTAAACAGAACCTGGACCTCCCCCCACCTTTATTCCTTTTTTGAAAAGAATAAAAAGGTGGTTTGTTTTTTTTTAAGTAGAGGGAAGGATTATTTATTTTTGCTGTGTTGGGTCTTCGTTTCATGTGAGGACTTTCTGTAGTTGCAGCGAGCGGGGGCCACTCTTCATCGCGGTACGCGGGCCTCTCACTATCGCGGCCTCTCTTGTTGCGGAGCACAGGCTCCGGACGCGCAGGCTCAGCGGCCATGGCTCACGGGCCCAGTTGCTCCGCAGCATGTGGGATCTTCCCGGACCAGGGCTCGAACCCGAGTCCCCCGCATTGGCAGGCAGACTCTCAACCACTGCGCCACCAGGGAAGCCCTAAAGAGGTTTTTTTTTAAAGGATTAAATTGAATACATTCTGTGGCCTCCCTCTGAATTTATTTCATTTTGTTTTGTTCTTGATGACTAACATTTGGGGGTTGAAGGGTTTGTTTCTCACACTACTTTTTCATACATGAAACAAAGTGTATGAATAGTGTTTTACAATTTATAAAAGCCTTTCCCTTGATGCCTTATCTAATTGATCTTCACAGCAACCCGAGACTCCCATAGTCTGCACAGGCTCACACCTGTGAGGGGCAGCGCTAAGATCCTAACCCAGCTCTCGAGGCCAATTCCCGTGGTTATTTTCTCTGTAACACGCTTATCCTTGTAACAGTCCTGACTTCTACCAGCCAGATGTTACTCTTCTCATGTTATTGTCACTAAGAAGAAACAGGTTTCAAGCAATCCGAGTCCTTGCTCAAAGCACAGCACTGAGCCTTTCCATTCAAGGCTGGCCTGTGAATCCCACTCTCCAAGCAAGAATGACGTCCCATGTGCCCTGTGCCAGGTGTTGGATTAGATTCAGAATTAATGTTCACCGAGCCCCACCTTTAAGCTGGCACAGCTAGGCTCTTCCACTGTCATCCTATTTCATTCTTAAAACAGCACTATGAGAGAAAGCCCACTGTATCCATTGAAAACATAATTTTATTGTTTTTTTAAATTTCTAAAGTAATGCACACTCATGGTTTTTGCTTTTTTAAATCAAACTCTATAGAAATGTATAAAGTTAAAAATAAGGCTTCCACCCTCCCTCCCAGCACTTAGGCTCCATAAGAAACCATAAGTAGGTTATTTATCTTGTAGAGGTTTCTTACATATCCTTCCAGATAACGTCTGTACGTAGAGAAGCAGACCCATACATGGATACATTTATAATAGATACTTTCTTTTCTATCTAAGTGGGCTGATACTATTTTCCACTTGATTTTTACCAAATATATAGATAGATGTAGATATAGACATAGATCTTAGACATCTTCCCTTATCAGTAAACAAGTAAGCATCTATGGTATTCTTCCAAGCAGCTATTCAGTATTCCATTGAATGGCTGTCCTACAATTTATGTACCTGGGTCCCAAATTGATAGCTATATAAGTTATTTCTAGACGTTACAATTACATACAGTGTTGTGATAAGTTAGCTTTGTGAGCCTTTTCTCACCTTCTGAGACGGCCCACACTCTGTCTGTGGAGTGTGTTTCTCTCTAAAGAAATCCACTTCTTCCCTATCACTGTGTCTCTCACTGAGTTCTCTCTGCGATAAGACGTCAAGAGCCTGAGCTTCATTAGGTCCGGAAACCAGAGCTAAAACCCCACCGGATGGAAGATCTTAACTAGCTGATGAAGCACTCTTCATTCCAGAGAAGGTCACAGTTCGCCCAGCACCACCTGATGCCAGGTGATCTCTGGACTGAAGTGATGCGGGCCCTGCAGGGCATCCCCGACCCTCATCAGCAATCCCGCCCTGGACGACAAGACTCCTCACAGGCACCGCCACCCCGCTGGGTTGTGACACACAGTTCCGAGGGCGTTAGTCCGCTCTGGTTCCCTTTGGCCGGCAAAGCAATAAAGCTACTCTTTTCTACTTCACCCCCCCCCCACAAAAAAAATTAACTTTGTGTCTTGTGGGCAGGATCATTTAACTCTATCCCAATCTTTTCATTTGTATAAAATGGGAATAAAAATGCTACCTCCCAAGAGGCTGTTGGGATGGTGAAAAGAGATAATAATGGAAAGCACTTAGAACAGTGCCTGGCATATTATAAACACACAGTAATTATTGAATATTATGATTAGAAACCTTTGCAAGAATAAACAATACATTTCTGTAAGTAAAATTCATGTGTAAAAGAGTACAGACATTTAGAGTTTTGATAAACAAATTGTCTTCCTAAACATTTACTCTAAAAGTGTTCAACCTCACTCACAAACAAATGCAACTCAAAACAACATTGCAGGAAAAAACAACAACAGTGCGGCTCCATCTCCCACTGCCCTGATCTCCAGAGACTGAATGGCTAGAAGATTACCAGTGTTGATGAGGCTTTGGGGGAAGACGTTCTCATACTAATTGGCAGCATGTGTAAGAGGCTCCCTTGCTAATTTTGTCAGACTGTTCTTGACATATCTATAGTGTGTTTCTTGTTTTTGTTTTTTTTAAAATAAATTTATTTATTTATTTATTTACTGGCTGTGTTGGGTCTTTGTTGCTGCGTGCGGGCTTTCTCTAGTTGCGGCGAGCAGGGGTTACACTTCGTTGCAGTGTGTGGGCTTCTTGTTCCTGTGGTTTCTCTTGCTGCGGAGCACAGGCTGTACGCGCATGGGCTTCAGTAGCTGCGGCATGTGGGCTCAGTAGTTGTGGCTCGTGGGCTCTAGAGCGCAGGCTCAGTAGTTGTGGCGCACGGGCTTAGTTGCTCCGCGGCATGTGGGATCTTCCCGGACCAGGGCTCGAACCCCGCGTCCCCTGCATTTGCAGGCAGATTCTTAACCACTGCGCCATGAGGGAAGCCCTGTTTCTTGTTATTTTGTTGTTGTTGTTTTTAACAATTTTGCAGAGTCCAGTTTGGGCTTCAGTGACCCAGAGGTTGAGGGGTTGTGGGTAGCATCCCTCTGGTGAGAAAGGCCCTCCCAGGTGCCACAGGCCGGCTCCTGGGCCCAGGTGGTTCCCAGTGGGAGACTCTCAGTGTCTTTCAGCTCCTTTAAGATGTGGACTTACCATTCTGGCTGCACATAGGTCCACATACAGCAACATGAAGCGATAGACTAAAGGACAGTGACCAGAGGATGGAGACCCTTCATTTAGAGGCTCTGAAGCCATTGGTTAAGAGACCAGGTATAGACTCCTTCCTCCACCAGCTACCACCGTGTGAGCTTGAGCAGGTTACTCGACCTCTCTCAGCCTCTTTCTCTCCTCAGCAAAATAAGGACAATATCCTTTCCTACCTCCAGGGCTGGTATTCAGCTACTGGCACCAGGAGGGCCATAAAATGCTGGCCTAGTCCTGTACCAGCTGGTGAATAGCCACTGTCCTCATCTCTTTGCCTGAACCCTCTCCACGTCAACTCTTCCCACCCCTCCCCCAGGACTCTCCCCCAATTCCCCCTCAACTAAAGGGTTTATGCCTCTGGGACCCTGCTTTATCACCGTGGCCAAGTCCACTTTTGATGATCATTGTTCATGTCCAACACAGCTGAATAATTGGAGTATCTTGCTCCTCTCTGCACACACTTGTGATGCTGGGAACCGAGGGATACCTTCATGTCACAGAGGGGCCAGCAACACATCAGAGTCCTGGAGCGGGTGATAGTGTTATCCCTGGCAGCCATTCCTATGCTGAGTTGGCTGGAAATACCGTAAACTATGTACAGATAAATATATCCATTCAGCCCCCACTGAATGTTATCACCAAGGCAACTTCCTCTCAGTCAGATCCCCAAACTCCCCAGTCCACTCCAGTGGACTCTTGCCCATCTCCTGAAGTCATGGAGTCTTGTGAGATAATGCACAGGAATCACCTGGTACTGCATACAACCTAGCCGCCAGTAATAAATGATGGTTAAGGCTTCCCTGGTGGCGCAGTGGTTGAGAGTCCACCTGCTGATGCAGGGGATGCGAGTTCGTGCCCCGGTCCGGGAATATCCCACATGCTGCGGAGCGGCTGGGCCCGTGAGCCCTGGCCGCTGAGCCTGCGCGTCCGGAGCCTGTGCTCCGCAACGGGAGAGGCCACCACGGTGAGAGGCCCGCATACCGCAAAAAATAAATAAATAAATAAATAAATAAATAAATGATGGTTATAATAGAAACCCAACTATCAGTGCAAAACAGAGACAAGTGATCATTGCACAGGATCGTGCTCATCTTCCACATCTCTCCAGCGTCCTCCAGGAAGGGATTCTTGTTTGTGGCATCTTAAAGAGAAGAACAGGAAGTGAAAAAGTCAAAGGCGACCCCATTACGTGGGACTAGAAAGGAGGAACATGGGAAACAGAGACAGGAGAGGATTTCTGGACAAATGCCTGAAAGGGGCTAGTTTGGAAATCAGTAACAGAAAGTGGGAGAAAGCCATAGCTTCAGGAAATGTTCCGTTTTCCCCTGAGAGGGGTAGCCAGAGGCTGACTCAGTGTGAAGCCAGTGAGCTCTACACTTTGGGGCCATTGTCTTGCAGGGGCCCTTCCAAGATGCTGGGAGGGGCCGCGTAATGCGTTGACACAGTCATATATGTTTTTGAAAACTGCAAAAGTAAGATGTTTTAACAGCAGTTTCTTAGGATCTCTCTCTCTTTCTCCACTCTTGTTCCTCTCTGTCAGCTTCTCACATCCGTGGCACTGGAGTGGACTGGGCTGTTTGGGGATCTGACTGAGAGGAAGTTGCCTTGGTGATAACATTCAGTGGGGGCTGAATGGATATATTTATCTGTACATAGTTTACGGTATTTCCAGCCAACTCAGCATAGGAATGGCTGCCAGGGATAACACTATCACCCGCTCCAGGACTCTCTGATGTGTTGCTGGCCCCTCTGTGACATGAAGGTATCCCTCGGTTCCCAGCATCACAGGTATGTGCAGAGAGGAGCAAAAATAAGTTTAAAGTAAGAAGCCAGTATCTCGACTGTGGGAAATCCTTCCAATCATTACATACATAAAATTATAAGCTGAAGATTCAGTTCTTATCGACGCCCAGCTAAAGCAGAAGTGCTCTCCCAACAGGAATATACCTATAATCCTGCACATACAGCTATTAATGGGCCATATTTTTCTCTTTATCCATGGGAATTGTGTAAATAGAACTTAGAATTTCTATGAAAGTTGTCTTAACCTGCAGCAGTAATACGAACGGTAAGCATTTCTGTGTATAAAAATACATATTTTACCCACCCCAAATTTTGGATCGTGTGTTCCCATATCTGACACCTTTTGTCCTTACAAAGTCTGATGGTTCTAGATGAAACAACATGCAAAATTGCCATGTATCAGTAAAGCGGCCTAAGCCAACAAGGTTCTCATCAAAAACAATATTTTTCTGTAATTTGTAGCACGAGAGCAACTCCATTACCAAATTATGTGTAATCAAAAGACCTACTGCATTTTCTTTACTCTTTATAAATAAATACTAATTTTGTGCCTAATTTTATAATCATAATTTTGTATTCTTCCTCATGAGGCCCTCCAAAATTGTACAAGTTTCAGGCACAAATTGTACAAGCTTCAGATCCACAAAATCTGGATCTGTCCCTGCGTAAAATCATGGGGCAAGAAAACGTCTCTCTTTAAACTCTGTATTTTGAATTAACGTTAGACATAAAACATGTTGTAGAAGTAGTATACCCTGCTTCCAGCTCATGGTAACACAACCACAGTTTAATCAAGAACAGGAAATTAACATTGCCATGATATTAACTGAACTGCAGACCTTACCAGAATCTGACGATTTTCCCTCGAATGTCCTTTTTCTGTTCCCAACTCTTGTCCAGGACCCCACATTGCGTTTCATTGTTGGGTCTCACTAGTTTCTTCCAGTCTCTGACAGACCCTTAGTCTTTCCCCATCTTTCATGACCTTGACGCTTGGAAGAACACTGATGGGTTATTTTGTAAGATGTTCCTCAGTTAAGGTCTGGCCAATGTTTCTTCATGACTGGAACAAGAATATGGCCAAAATGACGTCATATCCTTTCAGTGCATCTTATCGAGGGGTTCATGGTGCCAAGACGTGTTGTTAACTGTGACACTTACCTCAATAATTTGGTTAAGTTGGTGTCTGCTGGGTTTCTCCATTGTAAAGTCATGCTTTCTTTTCTCAGTAGTGGATAAGAATCTTGAGACAGATACTTTGAGACTATGCAAACCCTACTTCTCAAGCTCTCTCCCACTAATTTTAGCATTGGTGGATCTAGTCTGCAACAATTATTACTGAGGTGTTTGCTTAATGGTTCTTCTCTATTTCCCTCTTTTTGTGTTTACTTAGCAATTGAAATTCTATTTTAAGAAGGAGCTGTCTCTTCTCCCCTATTACTTACCTGTTTATTCAGTTATTTATTTATACCAGTATGAACTCATGATGGCTTTTAATTTTATGCTATATGTTAAAATTCAACACGATCATCAACTGTTTTGTTGATCAAATGTTTCAGCTTTGGCCACGTGGGCTTCCTTCATGTTGACTCTTGTATTGCTTTGATAAGCCGCCATCTTTACTTGAGCATTTCCTTATATTTTATTTTGTCACCACAAGTTTCATCTTGTATTTTTCCCACCCCAGCACTGGATCAACCAGTTTTCCCTGATTCCTATTTCTGGAGAATGCTGTTTAGAGACCAGGATCTGGGCAGCAGGTGTGCTCGTTGTTACCGGGGTATCATTGCTTCTCGGCTCTCTCAGAGACAGAGCTAAGACATGTATGTATATGTAAATGTCTAGTAACCCATCTGATACACACATCGGTATTTCTTTGTCTCTATAAAATCATGAGTTTGTACTGATACCTCTGATCCCAATTCAACACCACAGGGTTCATTTTAGCCTTTTCTAGGTAAAAACATGGGCAAGGCTACCTGTGTCATGGAAATGAAAGCAAAACCAATCCTCCAGAAACCTCTGGTCCATCCTGTAGCCCTGGGGTCTCATGGACACCCCTCAGGGGTTCATATCATTTAAGCTTCTCCTCTAGTGCCATAACTTAAAATAGGTGTAGGGCCTCAGGGTCCAATGGGAATAAGAAAATCACCTTTGTCATGTGTTTTGATCATAAAGCCAAGGGTACGAAAGAGAATTAAAGTGATCGAATTACAATTGTCAGTCCTCCAAATGTTACGACTGGTCAAGATTCAGATAAATTAAGATGCATGTATTAGGCTGAATTTTATTTCTAAAATTACACTTATTGACTTTGGAGCTGTACGAGTCCACAGCAACTAATTGCATTTCAGGTGGAAGAGTCGCATATAATTTGAGTAAACACTTCAATAAGAGTGACTGAAATCCCAAGGTTTACATGGTCATGTGATGTGAGGCCTACTGTATTATGCAAGCTAACCAAAGACTTCTTGGTGATAACACCCAAATAGTGCTAATACTCCAAAAGGTAGGGAGTTCCTCCTACTTAATAATAGAATAATACTAGCATTTATGCTGGCTTCCACGAGAGGAATTTTCCATAAACACTCTGGTTCCTTGTCCAACCTCTTACTTTTCCCGAGGGAGCTGGGGTCAGTGACCTGATTGGACAGTCAGGGAAAGACAGCAGGCGTGTTCGGCCAGCCCATACTCCTCATGCCATCGGAGAGCAGACGTTCTGGTTTACTCCTCCCGGCCCCAAGCTTTCCCAGTCCAGAATCACACCTGAGGAGGTTTTCCAAGACACAGGGTAGATGAAGCTTCTGTGAAGACAGGACTCGAATATTTTTTGGATATTGACAATTTCAAGCAGATTTAAGACTGTTTCAAGTGAGATTTGACCTTGCTGAGCCACTGCAGCTTTGGACAGTTCTGTTTTTCAAAAGGAAGGGTGGCAGCCCTGACCTTGACCCAGCCCAGGCTACCCACACCTTAGCAGATGCTCCCAGCCTGCAACAGCCATAGCAATCCTGGGCAGTAAATGAAGGACACAGAGCCCAGGCCTTAGCGAAGGCGCATGCTGCTGGGAACCAAGCAGATACTTTAGCCAGATATGAGCTGCGTGGGTGGCCGCGTGGCGCGCCACCTGCCACGGCGTGACCTTGACCTGTGCAGACACAGCTGACATTTAAATATGCACACCAGTACCCCAGGGGAGGCTGAGGCTGGAGGAGACCCTGCTTGACCTTGACCTTGACCTTGGTGGGCAGAACATGGTCTGCTTTTAAACTGGAAGGCAGCTGAGTTCTGCATTTTTTGCAGAGAGTTACTTGTACCTCTAGAATGTGGGTGCTAAACCTGGGGAGACAGACAGGAATAGATTGGCCACCAGATTTCGCTCTGTACACACGGCCAAGGAAAAGGCTGGAGGAACTAAGCTTTAATCACACGGTTCCCCATAGGCTCTCAGGCTGGCTCTAGACACATTCATTATGTAAGTTCTGACACTGGCTTTTGACTTCAGAGAACCAAACTGACTCACCCTCAGGAGGTGGTAGATTTTTCAGTAGTAAATAAAAAGAAACAAGGATCTCTTCTGAAACAAATGCTGTCATTTTTGGTGAAGGCAGAGAATCAACTCAGTGAATTTGTTGCAAATCCAAAAGCTAGAAAGACCCATGCCTCTAAGAATCATATTTGCTCAGAAGATCGAGGCGAAATCAGAGTGACGTTAAACAAACAAACAAAAATGTTTTAGGCTTGGAGTCAGAACAGGAAAAGTAAAAATAAAATAAGGCAGACTGGGAGAATTCAGCTGGAAAGAGAGAGATTTCTTTAAGAGACAGGAGAAAGGGTGGGATTTTAGCAACACCCAAAACAGTACGGGAGGAATAACTGAGACCTCAGGGCCAGGAAAGACATTATAAACAGGAAAGGAGATGCACACCCAGGTCTAACAGGGAAATAGGAGGATGTTGTTAATGTGATCTTGGTTGTTAACAGGTCAGAAACAATGGAGTCCAATAAAACCTGACAGCTCTGCCATCTCAGGACTTCTGCTGGGAGGACCTCCTTCTGCGAGGAGAAGGCGTCCAGAGCGTCAGTGTCTGTGGTGAGAGCAACTGCAAACTACTATTAATGTTGGATCGATATTCCAAGTGGTTACAGAAAATCTGAACAGATTCTAGAGAAGGTCACCCAGACCAGCATGAAACACTCGAAGCAGCCTCCTTAGATGCATTTCAAGGTGACACAGTCGAGGTGGGACCAGTACTTCCTGCCCTGTGAGAACAAGCTCAGGAAGAAGAGTGCTCTATGAAAAGGTACAGCCAAGATGCCCTGAGCCAGGAGGGCAGTAATTAGACCAAGTCCAGCCTGGCTGAAATACTGGTCCTCAGGGAGGGGTGCCCTCCCGGTGGAATGACCCACTCAGGAACGGAGTCGTAAGGAGATGAGAACTCTTTGAACAGTGGAGAGTTGTCGCAGACCTAGAACCTTCTTATTTCCTTTGGCTCACTCGGTAGTCTCACAAGGCAGAGGGTGGAGAAATATCTTAGAACAAAAGCCACGAGGAATTAGGAGAGAAGGCACTCAGATGGGGATATGGTTCTAACCAAAGGTGTGTGGGACAGGAGAGGGAGCCATTCAGAAAGTAGCTTCAGCTGCTGGAAACTCAAGGGGGCCTCAGGAGGAAGAGGACCGCGGAGGGAAACCCACTGGGGGCCGGCCCGCAAAGGGAGCGTTCTCAGTGGGGCAGCAGAGCAAGTGCTCAAGGTACCAAAGTACAAGAACCAGAGGTTTCCTCATGCAGAATGGGGAAGAGACTGCAAACAAGACCCAGGAATGAGCCTTAAACTGTAAATGGCAAAGCTCTGCAAGAAGGCAGCCCTGTCTCAAGTATACAGGGGGGTTGTCCCCAGATGAGATGAACACACACCGTCACAGTGTCTCGATGCGTACAGATGGTTAACGGGGTGCATGAAAGATGCTCAGCAACGCTAATCATTAGAGAAATGCAAATCAAAACTACAGGGAGGGGGGCTTCCCTGGTGGCTCAGTGGTTGAGAGTCCGCCTGCCGATGCAGGGGACGCGGGTTCGTGCCCCGGTCCGGGAAGGTCCCACATGCCGCGGAGCCGCTGGGCCCGTGAGCCATGGCCGCTGGGCCTGCACGTCCAGAGCCTGTGCTCCGCAACGGGAGAGGCCACCACGGTGAGAGGCCCACGTACCGCAAAAAAAAAAAAAAAAAAACTACAATGAGGTATCACCTCTCACCTGTCAGAATGGCCATCATCAAAAAGTCTGCAGATAATATATATATGTATAATCGAATCACATTGCTGCACGCCAGAAACTAACACAACACTGTAAATCAGCTAGACTTCAAATAAATAATAAATAAATAATGTCTCGACTGCAGATTTCTTTCGGTTGAGTGTAACTCAGAGGCCAAGGACTTGAACCGATCCTCACAGACCGACGGGCAGCCTGGGTGAGGGGTGCAGTGACAGCAAGGGTCTCTCCATCCCCACCCTTTGTTCATGTGCCCCAGGTCCCTGCAAGGCTAAGCACTGGCCTGCCTCGCTAAGGTGGTGAGTGTGACATGCGTGCTCTCTTATTCCTTCCCCTTAACACTTGGCCTCTTTAAAATAGACTCCCTCCACCTCTTTAGACCTCAGTGAGTTTCTCAGCCCTGGCTACACATCAGAATGACCTGGGGAGCCTTGACGAAGGACTGGCGCCTGGCTCCACCCCAGAGACCCTGAGTTAACAGCTGTGGGATTCGGCCTGGGCGCTGTGGGTTGTACACACTCCACAGGTCTAGCCAGAGCCTCAGATGTGGCCTCATCTGGAACTAGGGTCTTTGCAGATGTAATTAGTTTGCAGTCAAGATGGGAGCACACCGGATTGCATGGGGTCGGGGGCTGTTACATCCAATGAGAGTGTCTTTGTATAAGAGACAGAAAGGGCACATAGAAACACAGAGAAGTCGCTGTGAAGACAGAAGGAGAGGTTGGAGGGATGAATCCACAGCAGAGGAATGACAAAGATTTCCAGCAACCACCAGAAGCCGGCAGAAAGCATGGGATGGTTTCTCCCTCAGAGCCTCCGGAAGGAACCAACCCTGACAGCATCTTGATTTCGAGCTTGCAGCCACCAAAGCTGTGAGGGAATAAAGGCCTGCTGTTTTAAGCCCCTCAATTTGTGGCACTTGGTTACAGCAGGCCCAGGAAATGAATGCACCAGCTGACCATGCTATGTGGCCAGGCTGGCAACACCGGCCTTTCCAATGGAAGAGACCCCCAGCTGCCCGTCTGGGGGTCTGCCCACCATTCCGGCAAGAATGTCCCTGGCTGAGAAGAGAGGAATTAGAAGCTGGGAGCTTGATTTTTGGTCTTTAATATCTTTGACTTTTAACTCACAAGGGCAAAATATTTAATTCCAACTTTGATTCCATTGGACTTCTACTTCTTTGAAGTTTAGCTTGTAAGAGGATTTAATCTTCTGGCTTTATTTTATCCCCAGGAACTTCTTAATGAAGAGAGGGCCTATATTTACATAGGGGGCTAACTTATTACCACCTGTTAACTTTTGGAGTATCTTTTTTTTTTTTTTTTTTTTTTTTTGCGGTACGCGGGCCTCTCACTGTTGCGGCCTCTCCCGTTGCGGAGCACAGGCTCCGGACGCGCAGGCCCAGCGGCCATGGCTCACGGGCCCAGCCGCTCCGCGGCATGTGGGATCTTCCCGGACCGGGGCACGAACCCGCGTCCCCTGCATTGGTAGGCGGACTCTCCACCACTGCGCCACCAGCGAAGCCCCTGGAGTATCTTTAGGATGTCATTTGGTCCCAGTGCAGGACCTCTGATAGGCGTATTGAACACAGGGCTAGATCTGAGTGTGTGGCCTTGGGAGAAAAGTGACCTTGAGTTGATTTAACTCAGCTGATTTCTGAGCTATTCGGGGGCGGAGTCTGTACTGCCATCTAAGTTCCTAAGAGAATCCATAAAAGACCAGTGCCTGGTGTAGGCGGAGCATCCTGCGAGGGTGGGAGCTGACCTGCCCTGACGGACTGCTGGTCCCCTCCCCTGAGATGGGGCTTGGCCTCGGTCATCCATTGGCCCAACAGGTGAGCTGGGCAGGTAAAGAACACAGTCACCTGGGAGAACCCCTCTGGCTCTCTAGTGGAGGGGCTTTCCCAGAACCCTCCAGCCCTCCCACCGCCCCACACACCCAGCAGGGGAGCAAGGCCTGCCATTGATGCACCAGCCCTCAGCGCCAGGAGCCACCCTGAAGCAACTTGCCTGACGTCATCTATGCCCCTGAGAGTCTGTCTTCCCATCCCCCCACCCTGCCCAGCCCGAGGCGGGACAGGGCGAGGCCTGTCAGCTGCTCATTTGCTCCCTGCAGGCAAGGAGCCAGCAGACCATTCCTGAACCTGGTCTCCTCAGTGACAAAGGTGCTATCGAGGTCTCTATCTGCTGATTGTTTTGTCTTAGTTTATTATTATTCCGAAATCGGGTGGGAGGGGAGTGCCACTTGTTGACCCTGAAAGCAAACATTGCTGACCCTTCCTGAGGGCTGGCTGGGCACTGGGCTCTGCGCCAGGACTTTACAGGAATGTTCAGTATTGTTGTACTGAGTGTTCACTACAGCCTCAGGGAGGAGACGCTCTATCTCCACACACAGAGGCACAGAGAGGCTGACCAGCAACAGGGGAGATGAGACTTGAGCCCAAGCAATTTGACCCCAAAACTCTAAAGTCAATGAAAGAAAAGCAAACGTGACTTATTGTTACCAAGGGGGAAAGGTGGGGGGAGGGATAAAATAGGAGTATGAGATTAACAGATACATATTACTGCATATAAAATAGATAAACAACAAGGACTTACTGTACAGCACAGGGAAATGTATTCAGTATCTTACAATAACCTGTAGTGGAAAAGAATCTGAAAAGAATCACCGTGCTGTACACCTGAAACTAACACCGCATTGTGAATCAACTAGACTTCAATAAAAAATAAAATAAATACATATATATGTAAATGAAAAGCACATGTGGACAATACCAAAACCATGTTGACAATATATTGTACATATAAAATACAGATGAACATGAAAAACTCATTAAGTATGCATGAGTACATACAAACATACATTCACAGATAAGTTCATGAGTGTATATATGAGTGTATGATGTATATGAGTATATATACTCACAAGTCTTGATACATATGTGCCATATATAGTAAATGTGTGTGTATATGTGTATGTATCCAGCAATTTCTCTTATAAGAATTTATTATAAGTGCTGTGTAAACAGATATGCATAAGGCTGTTCAAGGCAGCTTCTTTATAATAACAGAAAATGGAAACGATATGAATTTCCAAAACAATAGTTGACTAGGTATATTACAATAGAGTCATTTAACAGTAAATGGCTTTTTTTTAAGACATACAAATAAGAAAAATGGAAGAGTAAACAACAGCAATAAGGTCTGAAATTTGGGAAGCAGAGCAATGAGTAAAAGTAACCTGACAGCTACGAACCTTAAGCAGACAATGAGGATGCTGAGAACCAAGGAGCAGAGTCCCCCAAAAGTCTAGGAAATGGGGTGAGCGACGGTGGCGTAGAGGTAAACCAGGCGGAGCTGAGTGAGAGTTCAGGTAACCCCTCCTCTCAGCAGAAGAAATGCCCCTTCCCACCCCCTGCAAAGCCTGGAAGTAGACCCTCTGGAGAGAGGGAAGGCAATGGCCCCTGGACAGGGTGCCCAGGCTCCATGGAGGGCAGGGCCCTCCACCAAAGACAGGGAGGTTAAACGTGTGTTTGCCTCATGAATGCTGAGACCTCTTTCTTCCAACAACTCCAGGCAGGATGCTGGCAGCAGCATCTCCTCTGGAAAAGGCCAACGAGAATATCAACATCAGGAATTCCCAACTATATACACAGCCCAGCCATCGGAGGAAACTGACAAGGTCAGAAGAGTGGGATCCAGTTTCGCAAAAGGAGTGAAGAAGTGACCATGGAGGACAAGCTATTGGCCTTTGTGTGGCTCTTGGGTCACATCTGCCGCCCTGACCGCAAACAGTGGCCAACCTGAAGTTCCCAAAACTGAACACGATGAAAGCCAGACAGAGGAGATAGGATAGACGGAATGTTCCATAAACACTGGTGAAAATTACACCGTATCTAGGGACACAGCCCAGAGAGAGACGCGCTGCTGGGGAGCAAAGATAAGAGCAAAACCGTTGGCCTGTTAGCACCGGAAGCAGCAGGTGTTGGTGACAAAGCCCCACAATTAAAGGGGCGAGAATGCAGAAGAAACCTGGCAAGGGTGTGCTTTCAGGGAAATTTCATCGCAGATCTCAGAAGGAAAGAAACACGTCAAGGGAACAAGTACCATAACTCCACTGGACCGGAGGGCAGCGGCGGGAAAGAATTTGGGATTTGTGGAGAAGAGATTAAAAAAAGATCTTACTAGTTTCAATTACTAATTGGGACATTCTGCATTTGTTTTACATGCATCAGCTTGGGGTTTTTGCAACCAAGTGAATAACCCTGATCACAATCCCTGGGGGGGCCCAGGAATGCCCTTCAGGAGCCCTGGGGAAGACGTAGTTGGGCACAGCCTAGCTGTTTGTGACCAGGAAAGATGGCCGAGCCACACCTAGCACCAGAGATCTGCCTCATGACAGAGGAAGCAAATATTCAAACAGTGGAAGACGGGGTTAGAGGGTGTTGTGGGTTTAATTGTGCCCTCTCAAAAAATAGGCTGAAGTCCTAACCCCAGGTACCCATGAATGTGACTTTATTTGGAAATAGGGTCTTTGCAGATGTAATTAAGATGGAAGCCAAGTTGAGGTTATCCTAGAGTAGGGTAGACCCTTAATCCGATATGACTGGAGTCCTCATAAGAAGCGGGCAAGAGACACAGACACACACACAAGGAGAAGGCCACGTGTCGACTGAGGCAGAGATGGAGTGACACCTCCACAAAACAAGCAATGCCACGGATGCTGGCGGAGCTAAGAAAGAGGCACAGAGCTGACCTCTGAGCCTCCAGGAGGGACCAACGCTGCTGAAACCTTTGACTTGGGACAGAGCTATGAGAGAATGAATTTCTGTTGCCTCAAGCCACCCAGCATGTGGTGCCATGTTCCAGCAGCCCCAGGAAACTAACACGAAGGGGTTCCGAGGTGCACCCAGAACCAGAATTAGAATCCACGTCTCCTGACCTGCTTCCCTTCTCCTGCCTCTGCTCATCTGGGAGATTGTTATCAATACAAAACAATCGCTCCACTTGAGAGAAAATCCTGAAACACATGGATTTAGAGAATTGAATACAAATGCAGCCACGCTCTGGTGTTCCAGCATTGACAAAGCCATCAGCCTTTGACTATAGATGACTGGTACTTAAATCCAAGACCAAAAGCCCTCCAACCTGATTTCCAAAATTCAGTATTGGCACAGAGGAAAATAAGCCTTTGCTTTTCATTGGTGAGGAAAATCTCTCTGCTCAGAAGCAATTGAAGAAGATGAATGTGGAGCCAGATGATACCTATTTCCCAAAGCCCCTTTTCTGCCTCTTAACTGCGCTCTGCTGTTCTTCAATGAAGGACAATTAGGCCCATTGTGGCTGTGTTGTCCCTAAATAGCCACGGGTCTGCCGAATTCGTGCACCGTAGAGCGCAGATTGGTCTTCTTTAAATTTCTTATTAATTAGAGTCCTCTTATCTGAACACAGCATAATTTCTGCCTGTTCCCATGAGGAGCCCCTGTAGCTGTGCTAAGTGCTGCTGGGCACCTCTGCTGTACCTGATTCCCTGGGTTGGCCCCCACCCAGCTGCAGCTCCAGCCTGGTAGGATGCCTGCTGTCATGTGCTCGCTGGGGAACTGGAATGGAGGATAATTCTGCCAGAGAGGGAGAAAGGCTCCCCAGTAGCACCAAAAAACGAAAGAACTTTATTTATTTATTTTTTAAGTGAAGCATAGTTGATTTACAGTGTTGTGTTAATTTCTGCTGTACAGCAAAGTGTTGGTGGGAATGTAAGTTGATATAGCCACTATGGAAAACAGTATGGGAGGTTCCTTAGAAAACTAAAAATGGAATTACCATATGATCCAGCAATCCCACTCCTGGGTATATATCCAGACAAAACTCTAATTCAAAAAGATACATGCACCCCCATGTTCACGGCAGCACTATTCACAATAGCCAAGACGTGGAAACAACCTAAATGTCCATCAACCGATGAATGGATAAAGAAGATGTGGCACATATATACAATGGGGTACTACTCAGCCGTAAAAAAGAACAAAATAATGCCATTTGCAGCAACATGGATGCAGCTAGAGATTATCATACTGAGCAAAAGGACTTTACAATGGATATTAGTGCCTGCCAACTCTTTTTATTTTTTTAATATGTATGTATGTATTTATTTATTTATGGCTGCATTGGGTCTTTGTTGCTGCACGCGGGCTTTCTCTAGTTGCAGAGAGCGGGGGCTACTCTTCATTGTGGTGCACGGGCTTCTTGTTGCAGTGACTTCTCTTGTTGTGGAGCACAGGCTCTAGGCATGCAGGCTTCAGTAGTTGTGGCACTCAGGCTCAGTAGTTGTGGCTCGCAGGCTTATTTGCTCTGCAGCATGGGGGATCTTCCCAGACCAGGGCTCAAACCCATGTCCCCTGCATTGGCAGACAGATTCCTAACCACTGGGTCACAAGGAAAGTACCCAGCCCTTTTAAATTTCTCGTTTTATTTTACCATTGTCCTGGTACTTTGTTCTAAAATAATCTTAAGACAAATACTGTATGATATCACTTATATGTGGAATCTAAAAGCCACAACAAACTAGTGAATGCAACAAAAAAGAAACAGACTCACCAATATAGAGAACAATCTAGTGGTTATCATTTCGGGGGGGCGGAATATAGGGATGGGGGAGTGGGAGGTACAAACTATTGGGTGTAAGTTGGGCTCAAGGATGTATTGTACAACATGGGGAATATAGCCAATATTTTGTAATAACTGAAAATGGCAAGCAACCTTTAAAAATTGTATTAACGTTTTTTAAATTAAAAATAAAATAATATTAGGAGCTCTGAGAAAAGAACGAGGGTGTGTTAAAAGGTTGAGAGGGAGAGGGGAAAGGAAATTAGAGAAGGTTCAGAGCAGTGGCAAGAGGGGCTACGCGCCATACATATGATGTTTCTTTCTGCGCTGTCTTAGAATTTCGGGGAAGGTCCCATTCCTGAGGGCAGTAGGCAGTAAATAACTTCAGGTTCTAATATAGACCCTCAAGACACATCCGTACAGGACTTAATCCTCAGCTGACCAAGCAGGCCCGTAATCCTCAAACCTACTGGCAGGCTATCTCAGCACAGACTCGAGCTTATCGGAGATCATGGGTGGCAACGGAGCAGAACCAGCCCGTGGGGTGGGGGAGGGGCTAAGGTGTTTCCCATGACTCCCATCCAACCCCCAAAGGATCCAAGAGACCCCTCCTTAGAGACTGTTGGTGCCCGTGTCTTTCTCCCACCTGAATGGCAGCTGAGATGCAGCAACTCACTGCCATCCTGCTGCCTGAGCTGAAGCTTAGAGGGAGGAGGGCGCTTGGGAACACTGGAGCCCGCTCCCCACTGGAGGCTCCAAGGGTGGGGACTTGACTGGACCCCCTGGGAGAGAGGACAGTCATACGATAGCACAGACCCCAACACGGATGTAGTACAAATGCATGAGTTTCCTCTGGGCCAAGGGGATGCTGAAAAGATAGCCTGATAGAACTGACTTTATGGGAATCCACCCAAGAGGGTGACCTTCAAGGCCAAGGGAACCTTGACTGTAAGAGGCTGTGGGGTGGACCCCTGGGGAAGGAGCTGAGGAAACTTGCAATAAGTCAGTCAGGGAACAGCCCGTCCAAAGAGCTGATACCTCGAGTGCGACAAAAGAGCCGATGTTTGGACAACTGTCATGACCAAGAGCTTTGTGAGAGGCTCAGGATGGACAGGGGATAACTGCTGTTTGGGATGAGAGGGCCCAGAAATGTATAGCTGAAGGTGCTGAAGCCAACGCTCACCTACATCCTCATTTGCCTTGAGCTGGCTCCCCAAAAATCTTTGGAAAATCTGTGTGTGTGTGAGTGTGTGTGTGTGTGAGTGTGTGTGTGTGTGAGTGTGTGTGTGCATTTTAGTTCTTAAAATCTCACATGTCGATCCTTTAACTATTTTTCCCCTGTTCTCCGCCATCACTGTTAGCTTAGACATTAAATGTTAAGTATTATCGTCAAAAATAGAATGGGACAGAAAAATGTGGGAGTGTATTGCCATCCTCTATGCAAAGGCTAACGAAGAGATGTTTCTGTTAAGTAATCCTGATGCTCTGAGATACGGTAACTAGAGAAGCTTTCTAAAAGCTCTTTGCAGATATAAAGGTTCTGTGTAATCAATGGAGCCAAGCAGAGTGTCCAAAAATAGATGCAAGTGCACACAGGAGTCGAGCATATGGTAATGGTGACATTTTAAATCAAGGGGAAAAGATAGGTTCAGCAGATGACATTGGGACACCTGGTTAGGCATTCAGGAGGAGAGGGGAAGTGATCCTTCCTGCAATCTTAACACCAAAATAAATCCTGGGTATGTGGTTTGCAAAACAGTAGCCACTGGCCATGTGTGGCTATTTAAATATAAGTTAATTAAAATTAAATAAGAGTAAATACTCATTTATTCGATCACATTAGCCACATTCCAAGTGCTCAAGAACCCTACGTGGTTAGTGACTACCACTGGACAACACAGACCATATTCATCATCCTAGAAAGTTCTGTTGAACAAGGCTGCTCTAAATGGTTCAAGTGTTTAAATGTAAACCTATTAAAGCACTAGAAGAAAAATAAACACAAGTTTTATAATCTTGAAATCAGGAAATTCCCTGGCAGTCCAGTGGTTAAGTCTCCGCGTTTCCAATGCAGGGGGCAAGGGTTCAATCCCCGGTCAGGGAACTAAGATCTCACATGCTGCACAGTGCAGCCAAAAAAAAAAAAAAAAAACCGAAGAAGAAGAGTTATCTAAAAACAACCCCAAAACCTGGAGACCAGAGAAAAGTGGCTCCAATTGCTAAGAAAAAATTTTAAATGTTTTCTGTATGAAAAATAATCCCATAACCAACATTAGCGAAAAATTAGGGAAAGATTTATAACCCATAAGCAGATAAAGAGCTAATTTGCTTAATAAAATAATAAGAGAACGACAAATACCCAACAGCAAAATATGCCAGGGGCCAGGCATCTTATAGAACCGAAGATATAAATGGCCAGTAAATATATGAAAATATGTTTAACCTCACTCATAATGAAGGAAATGCAAATTAAATAATGATGACACCATCATTAAAGGACAGAAGAGGCCACTTTTCAACCATTAATTGGCAAAAATTTAAAAGTTTGTGTTCATATCATGAGCTAGAGAGTGGAAAAACCTAGTGGGTTCACACATTGTCGGTAGAAGAATAAACGAGAGCAACCTCTTTGGAGGCAGTTTGTCAGTAGAAATCTAAATTTAAAATGCACGTTACCTTTGACCCAGTATTTCCATCATTAAGAATGCACCCTACAAATAAACTTGCAAATGTGCACAAAGGTATGTGCACAAAATGGTTACTTGCAGCATTATTTACTACAGCAAAACAAACAACCTCAATATCTATCAAATGGCCTATTAAATGTGCTGATAAAGATCCCAAGATATGTGAATATAATTAAGTGAAAATGTAACACTAGGACAGTGCATGGTACCATCCTGATTTTGTTTTGTTTTGTTTTAAGATGCGCAGAATATACGTATATATGCTGCATAGATGCAAATATGCATAGACGTAAGGGTACACAAGAATCTGCTAATAATTACTCCCAATGAGTGGAGCTAGTGGATGGGGCATAGTTTCATTTTTCTCTTTTGACCCTTTTGTGGATGTTTGTTTTGTCTCATCATTTGCATTCACTTGTTTTGTTTTACCATTTGCATTCATTTGTTTACATTAGAAAGGAAATAGTTTCAAAAATTGATAAAGGTGCTGTATAAGTGGAAAATACTCATCACTTCCTACCTAAATTCAATTCCAAAAGGACCGTATTTACCCAAGTCATGTAGACAAAGGGACTCGGGCGAGTTTGGGGGCTGCGAGATGAAACTCAGCCCCAGCGCACATTGAAAGCAGGAGTACCCGGTCCTGAGGGCTCAGTGGCAAAACGCCAGGCTAGGTATTGCCTGACTCAAGCTACCAGATACTCAGCAAGAGGATCAGCTCTGACTCAGAGAAGGATCTGGTTCCAGGGGATTTTGTCATCAAGAGCAAATCATGTGACATCCCAGTGAGAGAAACAGCCGGCCATTGTAAACCTGTGGAAAAGTGAAGTTGGTCTTGGCTTCTGGCCTCACGGAGGTTTTTCTATTAACCAGAGGTGAGACCAGGTGTGAGGTTAATGGCAAGATGCAAAGGAGGCTGTCGGGACTGCGGTGACAGTTTACACAGAGAGGAGGACACAGTTCCTGTGACAAGTGGGTGTTCTATTATAAAACAGAGCCCTGGGGATGGCATGGAAGGCCTCCTGTGGTTCTGGAAACTCAGCCTCCAGGGGACAAGCAGGCTGGGGGGAGGCACTGCCCAGGGTGGAAGCTGACAAGTATAAGCCTTGTTTTGTTCTCTGTAGCAAAAATGAAACGTCAATAAGGGAAAATGTCTAAATTTTTCAAATTCCCTAACATCCCACTGCCCTAAATTAACTAATTGGATGTTGACGTATTCCCTTTCTCTCTTCCTTCACATAGACACATGTTTCACATTTCTAATTAAAACCTACACAAAATGTATCATTTTTCCTTTTTAAACCATATAATATAAAATGTATCTATGTTGCCCACGTTGACACCCTGTTCTACTGTTACCTAGTCCACATTGTGGGATACTTTTGATTTGATAAAACCTGAAAGACACTACTCCAATGAACCTCTTCAAGGTATACAGTTTTTTCCTCCTGTTAAATTACTTCCTAAAAATACTCAGGACTGAAATTATAAGACCAAAGACATAACATTTTGCAACGTGTTGCCACATTGCTTTCCAGATGGGATATAACAGTATTCAGTGCCTATAAGTTGCTAGACAGGGATGGAGCCACAAAGCCAGGAACACAGTAGCTGTCTTAGTCAGCTGGGGCTCCTATAACAAAATACCATAGTCTGGGTGGTCTAAAAAATAGAAACTCATTTCTCACAGTTTTAGAGGCTGGAAGTCCAAGATCAGAGTGGCAGCACAATTGAGTTCCAGCGAGAGCTCTTTTCTTGGCTTGTTGATGGCCACCTTTTTTCTGTCCTCACATAGTGGAGATACAGAGCTCCGTCCCTCTTCTTATAAGGCCACCAATCTTATCGGATTAGGTTCCCATCCTTATGACTTCATTTAACCTTAAGCCTCCTAAAAATCCTATCTACAAATACAGTCACACTGGGGGTTAGGGCTTCAACACATGAATTTTGGGTGACACAATTCGGTCTGTAGCATCAGCCTTGCCCACTAGGGAAATTCCTGGACCATTTGAGCCCAGCTCCACCCGAGGATACCTGACCACACCAACCCTTTCTCTGGAGAAAATCCCGAGTGTCATGTGTGACAAGGAAACAAGAGCTCTGCACCTTTAACAGAGTTTTGGGGACAGTCAACAAAACAGAGGGACAGGGAAGGCTAGATTTCCATACTGAAACCTGGAAACTGATTCCAACCTGCTTTGTTTGTGATAGATGAGCATTGGATATGAGCTCAGCTGAAGCGAATTGGGAATGAGGTTTCTACATTCCAGACTGAACCTGACACTCAGCAATCCGCTCTCAGGTTCTCCCATCTCCAATCTTTTCGGACTTTAGGTTGATCTGATACCACCACCAGGACCTTCCCGGCTTCCATGGGATCCTGGGATAGCATCATGAAGACAGGTTTTTTGGTTAGAGGGTCTCTAAAAGCATTTTTGGCCCCCAGACAGCTCCAGCATCTTGGAGACAGGTGATACAAGAGCTCAGGCTGAACTCAAAGGAGTCAGCTTCACAAAGATTAGTTCATGTTGCATCAGCTTTTCCAGACTCCGCCCAGTTCAGTCCCCATCCCCTCCCCTCCATCACCACGATAAAACATATCACACAAGCTGGGCTGTTCCTTTCCAGGCAAGATGGAAAAGTGTGCTGCAAACGTGCCCTTTGCTTCATATTGTCCTCTGCAGGACCCTCCATACCTCCTGGCCAGTCAGCCCTGGACAACCCCTTGGGGATCAACATTTTGGCCATAGGGGTTCTTCTGTCCCCCAACGCAGAACTGCTGCATGAAGCTGTATGAGCTAATTTCAGTGCAACACTAGGACCCTTGCTCCTACCCCCTCACACACACCTGTACCTGTGGGAGAACCCTGAGTGATGCTGCATGCTCCCCCACCCAGTCTCAACACCCCCTCCATCCAAAAAGAAATCCACACCTGGATCCAACACATGTGCAAGTAATGCAGAATTTACTGATTTCCATGGAAAGGAAAGAATGCCATATAGGGTAAGAAAATGCATGTCATATAGTAAAACTTAATGCAGTTTCCGCATTAGTCATGTTAATTTTCTCTCTAGGTTTTAGACCAGAGTACCTATTGCTGAGCCTCCACTCTCCCCATCTCTTCCCACAGAGCCTTGAAATCACCTTCTATTGTCCAAGGCTTTTCACCTCTATTCTTCTGCAAACATTTACTTCCTTTCTTCAAAACAAACAGCCCAGTCATTCACCAAAACTGGAGCAGATTCTGCTCCTCAAGACTAGACCTTCAGGTCATCGTTCCCATGAAGGTCAAGGTCAAAGGGAAGTTCAGGTGCTACAGGGTAATCAACACATAAACCTGAGGCAAAAGAAAACGGAAATCTGGCCTAGATACTTGGGCTGAAGAAGGCACTGAAGCTGATGTAAAGAGCAGCTCACCTCAAGTCCGCTGGAGCACACACTTGGAATTAGTTAATTAGTGATGAGAAAGTGTTTGCTTACCTCCATCTACACTGACAGCTCTGAGAAGGAAGTGAGTCTCTTTTATTTACCATCGTGTCCCAAATCTCCATTACGCTGACCGCCTAGCACAGAGTAGGTGCTCTGTAAACATTTATTGGCTGGTCGACTGGTCCCATTTTAAGCTAACCCCAAAATAGCCTATGCATGCAGATATTTTAAAAAATAAAACAAGATTTTAGAGGGCACATTTAACCTAACTCAGGTAGACATACTTTGAGTTTGAGAAGAAATGTAAGAGGGCATTAAACATTATAATTGCTTGTGTGTAAATTAAATTAGTAACTGATGTTACTAAGAAGATTCCCAGAAACATAATCATAATACCGTATGCAGTAGGTGTTTTAGTGGCTCCATTTTATAGATGAGAAAACCGAGGCCCAAAGATGGTAATGAATTCACCTAAGTCATTTAGTTAACAGTAGCCAGAATTTGAATTAAGTGGACTGGTGTATACGCCTTCTATCTGTGGTTAGATTGAGTGGTTCCAAGAGAGGGCTCTGGACCAGATATTTTCTCCTACTGCTACATCTCCATTGTTTTCTGGGTGACCTGAGACTAGCGTTAAGCCTCTGTTTTCTCATCCATAATGAAGAGCCATCTGGAGGTGCTGTGCACGGTTCTGGCATGGTGACATCACAAGCACAAGGCTGGCCATCACTTCCAGGAAGGGTGGTTTGACAGAGAGAGAGTGAGCCCGCACGTGGTCCAGACTGCTGGCGAGGCACAGGTGGGTGAATTGCCCGGGGCCAGAACTGCTGCCGGAAGCCAAGGACTGTGAGATTCTACTCCAGGTCTGGGGGGAGAATTGGATAGAACACCTACCTCACCCCACTTAGGATATCTCAGCCTATAAACCTGGCGGTGACTTTGTGCTTCTAATAACCAAGCGGGTGATAAGTGGGATAACGGCACGAGCAGGCCCTTTGGAGTCCCAGAGAAATTAGCTTTTTGAGGGAAATACAAAGGGATTGCATTCATTTGTTAGAAACTGCTTGGTTTTTACAAATAGTATGGGCTTCCTTAAACAGATCTGTGATCTAAAATATTTTAGAGAGAAGTTTAATAGCCAGGATCAGAAGTGAAACCACAAAAAAATGTTTCCATTAACAGCTATGAAGTTGTAAGACCCCATTCCCATACCATCCCGGTTAACCAGAGATTTTTGATGGACCAGGTATACTACATCCTGACTATACCTTATGAGACCAGCAGATGAGACCAACGGCTCCACCTGGAACTTGTAAGTGCAGAATCTCAGGCCTTACCTAAGATCTGCTGAAACAGGACCTGCAGTGTTAATAAGACCCCAGGTGATTTGTGCGTATATTAAAGGTAGAGAAGTGCTGGCCTACAGGTCCTCTGGTCCATCTGATTTTTTCAAGCAAGGAAGTGGAAGCCCAGGAGAGGAAATCTTTTACTTCAGGTGACAGGAAGGTGGGGGGCTGTGACAGGGAAGCCCCACAGCCCCCATGCCCAGCAGAGGCTCGTCCCTACTCCTTCCTCTGCCCCAGCCCCCTCCCCCCGCAACCCCCCCCCCAGTTATGAGAGTCTCTTCTCCATCCCCTTGCCCCAGAGATGGGTGGAGGATGGGCCAGCTGTGTGACCCCTTAGAGCAGCAGACAGCCAGGGACACAAAGCACCCCTGCAAGAGGAAGGAGCTGGAGGATGCACGCCTCCCAGAATGCTCTCAGGGAGTGCACGGTGTGTGGAGAAGGATGCGGAGACCACGGCTGGTACCTTTCCCTATGCCCGAGGCTTGCCTCCCAAACCCACACGTGGATTTTCCCTGTGGGAACCTGAGATCTCTTTGACCACAGAATGTGCTAGGTTTGAAATGTCAGGGAACTGATGCCTCAGAAGACAGCCCTTCATCAATGAATCGGTGGGTAAATACCTTGGCTTCCTCACCTGTGGGGCACAAGGACCACTTTGGGATGACCCCATGCAGTCTTCTAGAGGACCTGGGAAAAGGAGCCCCCATTGCCCTACAGCAACACCCTTCTCAGGAGCACACCCTAAGCTGGCTTCCTCCCTTTCCTTATCTTACTTCCCAGCACCCCTTCTGGGGATTCCTGGGATCACCTCCCAGATCAGCTCCTTGCCCTTGAATCCTCTCAGAGTCTGCTTCTGAAGCAATCCAACTGGACTGAGATGAGAAGCCCAAAGATGATCACCATGCTGCACTGTAGGGAGGGTGGTTTCCTCCAGAACTTTGGTTCTGTGAATGAGTGATGCAGGTTTGGGGCAGAGCTGAACTGCTGTGGCGAACGGGGACCAGGGCTGGCTTGAGCTACCCCAAGACACCTTTCTCTTTACATTCCTGGAACAGCCTAGTTTCACATCAATGTACATTAGATACTCAGTGAATATTGGTTTGATAAGCACCAAATTATTCTCCTTCCAGGCCACCCACCAAGCTCTGTCCAGCTTTGTGTGATACTCAGTAAGGGGTGTCTTGGTTTCATAACTGCTTCAAAGACTTGGTTGGTAAAACATAACCAGTGAAATTGAGAAAAGAGTTTCCAAAGCTTGGTGTGTACTGTTTGCATATTCATAAAGTTCCTATGCACTCAGTCCCATGGGCGTCAAAATAAAGGCTCTGTATTCACTGTGCTACTCCTTCATTATGTATTCAGAGGTCGCCCACAGAATAGCTGTAGCTACGAGAGAGTCCAGATTAAGGACTCTCTGACTTTTCCCCAGAATTTCCCCTGCTCTGTTACGACTAGAGGTCTGCTGTTGACTCATTTGCGTAGGTTAGAAGGTAGTTGTGCAAACAACATTTTTTCAGATTTTCTTCAAGCATGAGAAAGGTCAATGAGATAAGATGATTAAAATGTTTTCTCGATTAGGAAAAAAAAAATGTCTGCTGTTAAGGCAACACCTTTCAGAAGCCCCTCTAAAACCAGGCCGGACCCTCTAAAACTTGCGCAGTAGTCAGCAAACTCTGCAACGGGCCCAACAGTAAGTGTTTTATGCTTTGCAGGCCTCGGATCTCTGTCCTAACTACTCAACTCTGTGGTGTGAAAGCAGCCAGTCACAATGTGCAAACGTATGGGCATGCGTGTGTTCTAATAAAACTTTATTTAGACACCCAAATTTGAATTTTATTTACTTCCAAATGTTATAAAAATAGTCTCCTTTTGACTTTTTAAATAGAATGTGACAATGATTCTTACCTCATTCATACCATCTGGCCTGCTGGCTCTCTTTTGCCAAGCCTTAACCTGGTGTGCTGTCATCCGCTCTCCACTCGGTGGAGGGGGGGAGGGAAGGAAAATATAATAGAACCGGAGGGAGGTGTTGAGAAGGAAAGCAAATTTCCCCTCTGCCCACATCATCCCTGTGCCCCATCTTCCATGTCCTGTAGAACAAAAACACCCCAAGTAGATAAGGCCTACAGATGATCATGCAGAAATGTCACGGGTCTAGGAAGTATTTAAGTACCTAGAAAGTTTTTTGACGTCTTGTACTGATGTGTCTTGCTTCTTAAATAACACCCCTGCCCCAAAGTGAATCTAATGGGGGAACTTGCATGTTAACAAGATAAAAGTGAAGCTTTATGTAAAGGGAGGCAGTGTTGGGGGTGAGGGAGAACCGCATGCACTCACATCCCAACCCCACAGCGAGCCGGCTTCCTTAGGGGGCTCCAAGGAGCACAATCAGATGACCACTGTCCTAAGAAGAGGAGGTAAGTCCTAACACCACTGCTGTTCCTCTTCCAAAGGCAGTCTTACATTCCTGGGATACACGCAGAAAGCTGGCCAGCATGCTGGATGCCAAGTGTGCCGTGGATCCCAGCCGGGCACATGCCAGGGCCTCCTCTACAGGGCAGACTCACACCCCGGGCAGAGTGTGACACAGGAAGGGATTATTGTCAGGCAACATGTGGGTCACAGCTTAGCAGAGCATCGAATGACAGTCAAAACACAGAGCCTGGTGAGAACGGGAGAGACTGGAGTTAAGGCAGGGAAAATGCTCTTCCATTCCACAGAAACCATGCACACTGATCTAGATCTGTTTGGTAATAGGCTCATCTCCCACATCACAGAAAATGTCTCTGTGATCACACATTCCCTTGTGGGTTTTGTTTGTTTGTTTTTGTTTTTTAATTTGGCCGCACCGCACGGCTTGTGGGATCTTAGTTCCCCGATCAGGGATCGAACACAGGCCCTCGGCAGTGAAAGCGTGGAGTCCTAACCACCGGACCGCCAGGGAATTCCTCCCTTGTGTTTTTAAAATTAGAGATTCACTGTGGTTAGAAGGGAAACAGGTGTGCTTACACTCAGAAAACCGGGCTTTACCCTCCGGGTGTGTCGAGTCTGGCTGTAGCCTGGGGCCCGTCACCTCCTCCCTGACCCTCGGGCCTCTTGGGTACACAGCATTAGCTGCCCTGTGATGTCATAGAGGGTTAAATGAGATGATGTCAACAGGCACCCAGCCAAGGACTTAGCAACCTTTCGATAAATATTTAAATTGAATCTGTATTTGGACACCAAGTGAAAATTGAAGAACAGAAAAGCAGTCCTTTTGGGGGGCTGTTGTTTTGTGTACTTTCAGAGGGTGCAGCAAAAGGAAGTTTACCAAAGGTATTAAATCCTAAAGTTTAACAACCCCCCCCCCCGAAAGTTTTGTAACAAATACTCTATGAAACAAACAGATACAAAGCACAAGTGCAAAGATGTTTGCAAAAATATACGGCAGGGCTTCCCTGGTGGCGCAGTGGTTGAGAGTTCGCCTGCCGATGCAGGGGACACAGGTTCGTGCCCTGGTCCGGGAAGATCCCACATGGTGTGGAGCGGCTGGGCCCGTGGGCCATGGCCGCTGAGCCTGCGCGTCTGGAGCCTATGCTCCACAACGGGAGAGGCCGCAACAGTGAGAGGCCCGCGTACCGCAAAAAAAAAAAAAATATATATATATATATATATATATATGGCAATTGTGATTAGAAAAAAATAGTTGGTAAACATCACAGAAACCCTCCTTTCAGACACCTCAACAGATCCTTTCTAACTCAGTTACTTGGTTTTCATATGATCTGTGAGAAGATTATATAATTTCAAAAGTGTCTGTAAACTAGCATCTGATTTCTCAATGTCTAATTTGTTCATCAGCCAAAACTATATGTATAAAACCAGATTTTTAATCAGCTCACAGAATGTGTAGAAGAAAATTAATCTTCCATTATATGAGAGAAGAATTCTTACATTCAGAATTATTATGCATTTTGCACTTGATACAAGGAGGAATGATTTACAGAATTGTGTTAGCTTGTGTCTCTATAAACATCCACTTTAAAAACTGCTGCAAATCCAAGGTTGGTGTGCTGCATTTTCACACCCCAGGAGCTGATGTGAATTCGGAACAGAGTTTTCATGGCACACTCAGAAGAGGGCTTGAGCAGGTTGCTAGGAGAATAAGGCATCTTTGCCTTTTGTCCTCATTTGGAAAAGAGAAAAAGAAACAGTGGCTGGCTCCATGGGAAAATTCTAGGGAAACAGTTCTTGTGTGGCTGTATTCCTATCAGGCAAGGGGAAGGGCATTTCCACTAAAGCAGTGGAATTTCTGCACCGGAGCCAGCACCTCCCTCTGCTCTGGCTGCCTGGGTCTTAGCCATGCTGATACCCACCCTGTGTGGGCTCAGGAATTGGTAACTTTCACAGGGTCAGTTCCACTCCTGAGTTCATTTTTAACAAGTAGTGCAGGAAGTAACTTCACCCACGGGGGCCTCAGTTTTTTCACTGGTACACGAAAGGGACTCTGAGGTCTCTTCCATAGTGTTGATTCTGTGACAATCTGAGACCAGATTTCTAACTACTTCTCTCCAGCACAAATCTTAGGAACGGAAACCCTGGTCTGGAAGAAGACTGATCCTGGTAGAGTTGTTTCCCTCTGACAGCCATCAAAAGGACTTGCCCTGTCCGACAATCCCACGTCTGGGTATATACCCCGAAGAATGGAAAGCAGGGTCTCCAAGAGATATTTGCACACCCATGTTCATAACAACACTATCCACAATAACCAAAAGATGGAAGCAACCCAAATGTCAGTCAGTGGATGAATGGATAAAGAAAATGTGATATACATTCATATATATATATATATATATATATATATATATATATATATATACACACATACATACACATATATGCACACATACATGCATATCATTCTGCCTTAAAAAGGAAATTCTGACACATGTTGCAACACGGATAAACTTTGAAAACATTATGCTAAGGGCAATAAGCCAATCACCAAAAGATAAAAAACTGCACGATCCCACTTATAGGAGACACACCTACAATAGTCAGATTCACAGAGACAAAGGGAAGAATAGCAGTTGTCAGGGGCTGGGGGGAAGGGGGGAGGGGAAGTTGTTGTTAAATGGGTATATTGTTTCAGTTTAGCAATTCGAAAAGGGTTCTGGAGAGTGAATACATAACAATGTGAATATGCTTAGCACAACTGAATTGTGTACTTAAAATTGGTACTAAGGTACATTTTATGTTATGTGTATTTTACCACAATGAAAAAAAAAAAAAAGACTTGCCTTAGGAGACCCCAAGCCTCCGCCTGGGCTGGGGACCTTGTCTTGCCTACTTTGTCCTGGCCTTAAACAGAGGGGTCTGTGAACTTGGATGAGGAAGCATTTACATCTTTAATTTCACTAAGCTTTAATTAAAATGTGGTATTTCCTTCCACTATAGATGTAAATAATAAATCACAGAAGTATCAGCAGTGTCTGAGACTTTGTCACTGAGAGAAATCAGATTCTTTCCTATCACAAATGTTAAAAATTCCTTAAAATATTGTTTAGGTTTTGCAGCAATTCAAAGTTCTATTAGTAGACTGGCTGCTACATCTTGTTAATTGATACGTTAATAAAGAAGCACATATATTCCTATATCATAAACTGTTAAATATCTTGATAATTCTAATTCAGTATAACTGGTTTCCTTCAAAGTCCTATGTATTTCATTGAATGACTTTTAGAATATTAAATTAAATTTTAGATAAAAATGAGAAGAGCTCACAGTGCTTTAATTTTCCACATGGAGGCTGGGTTCTTTGTTTTTGTGTTTTTGGGAGGCTGGTCACTAAGCATGTGTTGATGTGGATATGTCTGAGGGACAGCCCATGATACAGTTCACTGAAATATGCAAAGCCCGTGTCTGTTTCCATTGTACTGCCAGCATCAGTGGAAGGCAGAATCAAGGCCCCCAAAGATGTCCGTGTCCTAAAGCTGGAATATGTGAAAACGCTACCTTACATGGCAAAAGGGATTTTGCAGATGTGATTAAAATAAAGATCTTGAGATGGAGAGATTGTCCTGGATCATCAGTGGACTCAAAGTAATCACAAGGTCCTTTAAAGAGGGAGGCAGGAGGGTGGGAGAGAAATTTGAAGATGCTATGATGCTGGCTTTGAAGATGGAAGAGATGGCCACGCACCAAGGATTGTAGGCAGCCTCCAGATGCTAGAAAAGCCACGCAAACAGATTCTCCCCTGGAGCCTCCAAAAGGAGTGCAGGCCTATGGACACCTTGATTTTAGCTGCATGAGACCCATTTCAGGCTTCTGTCTTCCAGAACTGAGATAATAAATAGGTGTTGTTTTCAGCCAGTACGTTTGTGGTAATTTGTTGCAGGAGCCATGGGAGTCAGATACAACATGGAAACTGCAGAAGAGTTACGCTTAGCAAAGGCACCCAGAGAGAAGGCGGGGGTGGGGGGGTGAGAGGTTTGCTTATATGTTTGTCCTTTGAGAAGTAGTACTTCCTTGCTGTCTTCACAAAACAACAAAAGTTTCACAGAACAACTGCTACCTTTAGACAGCACTCACCCCCACTACCTACGATGCACTGATATTCTATTCTATTTGTTCTATCCTGTTCTATTCTATTCTATTTGTTGATAAGATTGGTTTCACAACCTCTTAAAGAATCATGACCCATAGAATGCATCTCTGAATAACAATTTCTCCTTAATTTAGGACAATATGGTGAGTGTGTGTGTGTGTGTGTGTGTGTGTGTGTGTGTGTGTTTCCTCAGACCTTTATCCAAAGGAGTAAAGTCAGTCTCATAAAGTGTCGTGGTTTGGGGCGAATTCCTTCCTGGTGATTCAGGACAACTGGGACTGTGAAGAGAGGAGCAACTGGCCTCCAGGGAAAGCGGGGTTCGAGGGGGAAAGGTCAGGAGTGAGAGCTCCACATGGCAGAACAAAGACACTTTCCAGAAAAGTAACATTCAGGGTTCAGCTGCAATTTGCTCCCATCTACCCTAAACTCTGACTTACCCCATCCCACTTTCTGTTGCTCCAAGCTTTGTAAGAGTCCTCAAGAACCGTACTCCCATTTTAGTGACAGTTGGAGAAATAAAACTTGGATTTCATACAGGAAACATTTTGCATTTTCAGTGGGATTTTGAAAATCTTGATAAAATCATATAGCATCCATTATTAATTTTAAGGATAGCCCATAAACATGGAAATCTTTTTTTAAAATAAATTTATTTATTTATTTTCGGTTACGTCGGGTCTTCGTTACTGTGCGCAGGCTTTCTCTAGTTGTGGCGAGCGGGGGCTACTCTTCCTTGCGGTGCGCGGGTTTCTCATTGTGGTGGCTTTTCTTGTTGCGGAGCACGGGCTCTAGGCGTGTGGACTTCAGTAGTTGCAGCACGCGGGCTCAGTAGTTGTGGCTCGAGGGCTCTAGAGCGCAGGCTCAGTAGTTGTGGTGCACGGGCTTAGTTGCTCCACGGCATGTGGGATCTTTCCGGACCAGGGCTCGAACCCATGTCCCCTGCATTGGCAGGCAGATTCTTAACCACTGAGCCACCAGGGAAGTCCCATGAAAATCTTTTTTAAATGACCTTGAGCTAAATAATACTCCTGCTCATTTTGTTTACTCTGCATATTAGGAAGGTATTCTTTTAACCCTGCAAATAAGCACTGACTGACCTAAAAATGTAAGTGCAAAAGAAATGAGGCCTTTAAAGACTGTGTTCATCTGTGTTTCTGCTTTCCATCCCTTTGCCTCAGGAGATGTGGGGGTCTATGGGGGGATTCTGAGCCTGTTAGTAGTAGGTGACTTATCAGGTTACACAAATCTCATGAGTTTCAAAGGCCACCTTGTACTGAGGGGTATGAGTGTGGGTGGGTCCAAGGCTGATTCTGGGAACCCAACATTTCTTTCGAAAACCCTTCTAGTTACGTATGGGTAGGTCCAAATGCAACTACTATGACACTTGACACCCCCCAGTAGTAAATAACAAGTGCATACTGAACACTGGCAGCATCTGTTAATGTGTTATAGGCAGAATAATGTCCCCCCTCCACACCCGAAAGATGTCTAGGTCCTAATGTCTGGAACCTGTGGATATGTTACCTTATGTGGCAAAGGGGAATTAAGGTTGCAGATGGAATTAAAGTTATTAACCATATGATCTTGAAATGGGGAAATGAGCCTGGATTATCAGGTGGGATCAATATAATCACAAAGGTTCTGACAAGTGGGAGGAGGCAAAGGAGGGGGTCAGAGTGATGTAACGTGAGAACAACTCAACTCACCTTCGTTGGCCTTGAAATTGATGGAGGAGGGGGCCACAGGCCAGGGAGTGCGGGCAGCCTCAAGAAGCTGGAAAAGACAAGGAGACAGATGCTATGCAGAGCTTACAGAAAGGACCGTGATGTTGGTGCCTCGATTTTAGCCTGATGAGACCCGTGTCAGACTTCTGACCTATAGAACTACAGGATAGCACATTTGTGTTGTTGGTGGCAGCAGTAGGAAACCAATGACTCTGTTTCAGAAAGTGAGCCATGGGCACCAGAGAAGGGCTGCCTGGAGGGGACAAGCAGAGCTGATGTGGGAACTGGATTCTCTCTCGAGGGGGCCGTTATTCAGGACAAATGTCAACAAATGATGAACCAAGAAACAAAAATGTCATATATTCTCACATGTCATATATTCTCACATACGTATCATGATTCTCTCATACATTTTCACAGGTTCAAGGATCCCCTCTCCATTAGCGTCTATTCCTGTAGAACAAGTCACTCTCAAATTTAGAGGCTTAAAACAACGATAATCGTTTATTATCTCTCAGAGTTTCAATAAGTCCAGAATTCAGACAAGGCACGGAGAGAACAGGTTGTCTCACGCTACCTTACATGGGCCTCAGCTGGAAGACTTGAAGCTTGGGAGCTGGAATCATCTGAAGGATCTTGTATTCACACGATCTTGTAGCCTCTCCATGTGGCTTGGGCTTCCTCACAACGTGGTGGCCAAGGGCCAGTGAAAAGAGTGGAGGAGGGGTGAGAAAGATAAGACCAGTAGGAGGTATACTGCTTTATATGAACCATCCTCAGAAATCCCGCATCACTGCTTCTGCCGCACTCGATGGCTGGGAAAGTTGCACGTACAGAAAAGGCTGAAGCTGCCCCTCTATTTCTTCCCTTAGAGAAGTGGAGTAAATCAGATCTGGATTATTTGCTTACTACGGCCTTGTGAACTTGGGAAAGTTGACTATAGCTCTGATAGCAATAATAATCCAATGTTTTAGGTGTTATAATCTATCTTTTACAGAAAAGTAAACTGAGGCTTATAGAACTCCTGTTCCGTTGCTGGGATAATACCTGCAGTTGACAAAGCATTTGCCCACATACCTTATTCAGATGTTCATAAGTGCCCTGTGAGATGTCACTGCTTTCTTCCCTGGGCCAAACAACGGAATGAAGGACACAATTTCAGCTAAAGGGCTCGATTACATGGCCAAGGATGGCATGCCCCACTGGATTAATAGTCAGCCCTGCACTGCTTTCCAACAGTAGGATTATACAGCCACACCTTTGCCACATAACTCTGCAGGGTCCTCTCACGGTGGGTGGGGTGTTCTTCCCTCCCCTGATTCTGGGCACAGTCCTGTGACCTGCTTTGGCCATGGGGATGTCAGCAAATGTGAAGAGTGCAGAGGTTTGCAATGAGCTTGCCCAATGGGGCTTGTTCTCCTGAATTTTCCCAATCACTGAGAGACGCACATGGCTCCTGAAGTCCTGCAGTGTCAGGAGGAGAATGAGAGCTACCTGGAGTAGAGAGGCGTGGCCCCACAGAGCCCAGTCTGGATCAGCCTAGAGCTCAAACTGCAAAAATGCCAACACAATTTGTGTGTATTCTCGTCCTCACCCCAGAGTCATTGCCTCAGAGAGCAAAATGCAAGATAAGGAAATTTTATCTTGGCCCTTTTCTAAATTACGCCTCTTTCTGGCCTCTGCTCTCCTCTCCTGCCCTACGTGGCCCCTCCCCACCTCCATCTGGAGCCCAAAGCCTTTGTGAGACGCTAGTTCCCCACAACGACCCTGGGCTCTCTGCAGATGACCCCATGAGATGAAGCAACCTCTGTTGTATTACAGTCTACACACATGTCAAATAAAAATCTCTGAGCTCCCCAACCAAGTGTGCAAAGTAGCCTAATGAAATCAATTCAAGCTCAGGTAAACAGATAGGTAAATCAGGTAAATCAGTTCAAGCTCAGGTAAATAACCTAAGAATCCAGAGACACAGAATGTTTCATAAATTTTCTAAATCACTTCTTAGAGATAATTTAGGTGGAATAGCTATGTAGCTATGTGTAAGGGCACCTGTGCACGTTTGGGGGATGGGGAGAATTTTGATGTTTAAAGTTACGACAATAAAGTTTTTCCTCTGGAGGACACAACTCACACTGCTACATTTCAGGAGAACGTAGAGGTATATGGCTAGGCACTAGCAGAAATGCCCTAATTTTACACTTTTACTTAGACATGACCAGAATTATTCATCCAACTGTAACTCAGTCACTGAATATTTGAGTGTGTAAACCCTGTGTTCATATGCGTGTGTGTGTTGGGGAGGGGGCGGTTCACGGCCACCTTCATTTATAGCTATTCTTACTCTCTGTTCACAATCTCTGAGTTGGATTCAGAAATTGAACCCCAAAAGCAATGCCTCTTCTACAGATAGTCCCCTGGAATGGAGGCTGTCTAAGGGCAGGCATCATCTTTTCTGTCTTTCTATTTCTAGAATGTAGCACCCTGTCTAGGACAGAGTAGGTGATCAAAGAACATCTGTTGAATGAATAAATGAGAGAATGAACAAATGAATGAATGGGATGGTTATCAGGCTTTTCCTTGATACTCTGGTGACAGGAGAAATTCACTACTTTGAGAGCCAGCTTGCTCTCATAGTAAAGTTTTCACTCGCAAATTAAAGTCCTTGGAAGGACTATCATATCAAAATAGGCCCGAATTCTTGGCTGTATTCACAAAAGATGAATCTCCAGTAACCTCCTTGTAAATGCCACTGGGTCTCATGTCACTAGAAAAACTAACTTTCATTTCAATTCAGCTAATATTTATTGAACACCTACTATGTGCCTGGTATGATGGGAGGGGAGCCCTTACCTTAGGAGAGATATTTACTATTTTTCATCAGTTAACTTGTTGAATATTCATTGCCCCTACAGTGACCAAGGACTGTGCAGAAGAGAGATGGTCCTTGTCTTCATGGAAATTACAATTTAATGGGAGAAGCCATTAATTTGATAAGCATTTATTGGGCACCTACTATGTGTCAGGCACTTATAGGTGCTGGAGCTAGAACAAGGAATAAAGCAGACGAAATCCTGGCCCTCATAGAGTTTATATTCTGGTTGGGACACAGAACACACCCAAGATAACTAAGTAAAGTGTGTACTGTATCAGATGGGGATGAGTGCTAAGAAAACATTTAAGCAAGTGTATTAAGTTCCTATTGTTGTTGTAACAAATTATCACAAACATAGTGGTATAAACAACACAAATTTATTATCTTATAGTTCTGGAGGTCACAAGTCAGAAATGAGTTGATAGGACTGGATTCCTTCTGTAACCTTTAGGAGAGAATCCATTTTCTTGCCTTTTCCAGCTTCTAAAGGCCACCTATTCTCTTTGGCTCATCATCCCATCCTTCTATCTTCAAAGCCAGCAGTGTAGCATTTTCCAACTTCTCTCTCTCCCTCTCATCCCTGCATCTATCCTCATAGCTCCTTCTCTGACTCTGACCCTGATGCCTCCCCTCTTATAAGACCCCTTGTGATTACATTGGACCCACCCAGAGAGTCCAGGATAATCATCTCAACATCATTGACTTCACTGCATCTGCAAAGCCCCTTTGCCATGTAAGATAACATAGTTATAGGTTTCAGGGATTAGGATGTGGGCGTGTTTGGGGGCCATGATTTTTCCTGCCACAGCAAAGAAGGAAGACGTGAAGTGTTGGTGAAGAGGGATGCCATTTTAGACAGGATGTCAGAAGAGGCCTCACGGAGAAGGTGGCTTTGGAGTAATGTGTGAAGGAAATGATGGAGCTGCTGAAATTGCTGGGGGAAGAGCAGTCCTGACGGAAGAAACACCATGTGCAAATACATGAGTCGGGTGTGTGCCGGGTATATTTAAGGAACAGCAAGGAGGCCAGGCAGCGTGGCTAAAGAGGGGAGAATGGGGAAGAAGGACAGATGCTGTGGTGGGAGGTGTACCAAGGAGCTGGGGGAGATAATCCTCCCTAGGTCTCTTGCACTTCTGCATGTCTGAGTGAAGAGGCATGGACTGCCTTTGTTCTTTTTAAAAACTCTTTTTGGCTGCGTTGGGTCTTCGTTGCTGTGCGCGGGCTTTCTCTAGTTGCGGCGAGCAGGGGCTACTCTTTGTTGCAGTGCACGGGCTTCTCATTGCGGTGCCTTCTCTTGTTGTGGAGCATGGGCTCTAGGCATGCGGGCTTCAGTAGTTGCAGTATGCGGGCTCAGTAGTTGCGGCACGCAGGCCCTAGAGTGCATGGGCTTCAGTAGTTGTGGCACACGGGTTCAGTAGTTGTGGCTGTGACCGCCTTTCTTCTGAACTACCTTTTCAAGAACTTTTGTAGAGCAAACAGCCTTGGGAGATGAAGATAGGGTTTCCTGTCACAGTTATAGGGCAGAATGCTTACTGCCCATATAAAAGATTGGGGTTCTCTAAGCTCAGGGTTCCCCTCCTATAGGTCAATCCACTATATGCGCATCTGGACCTCTTGGCCCTCTGGGAACTGGGGCTCCGTTAACTACCAGCTCATGAAAATGCTGATCCTCCAGCTACTGCGATTGCTATGAATAATAAAGTCCTTTGTTTCTGACCCAGGGGTCTCGTGTCTTTGGCAGGCTACCTTGTTAGCTTACAAGTAGGGGGAACCATCACACCCCGCACAGCTCTTGATAGGCTCTAGTGTGTGTATGGCTTTGGAGACCACAGTAAAGAGCTGAATTTTACTCTGAATGGGACAGGAGTCACGGGAGGGTTTTGAGCAGAGGCTTAACACGACCTAACTTGGGTTTTATAAGGGTCACCAGGGCTGCCTTCTTGAGAACAGACTGTAAGGGCACAAGATAAGAAGCAAGGAGATCAATTGCTAGATCAATTTCCTAGCAATAACCCAGAGGCAAGATGATCATGACTTTAGTAGGTTGGTGGCAGCGGGGTTGGTGAGAAGCTGTGAGATTCTGGATCTTGAGGAGGTAGAGCTGACACTATTTGGGGTATGGGGGAGAGAGGCATCAAGAATGGTTGTTGGCCTGAGCAAAAGGAGGCCTGAAGTTGCCCATAACTGGAACAGAGAAGATTCAGGAGGAGCAGAAAAGAGGGCATAACAAGAGTTCAGTCTGAGACATGTTAGATTTCAGTTGTCAGCGGGCATCCAAGGGATGCTGAGGAAGCGGTTGGATATGAATTTGTGATTTAGGGTTGAGGTCTGGGCTAGAGATATGAATTTGAGGTTCATTAACCTGTATATGATATTCACACCCAAAAGACAGAGATTCCTCGCTTATAGAAAAGAGACCCGGAGATGAGCCCCGGGGGCTCTCCATATTTAAAGGTTACAGGAGTAAGAGGGGATCACAAACCGGACTGAGAAGCCGGGAAGGTAGTGGGAAAGCCTGGTGATCATGTTATCCCAGCAGCCAGGAGAAGGGTTCAAGGAGGGGAGCAACCAATGACTGCTGAGACGTTAAGATGAGGGCACATTGTCGGCATCTCAGTTACTACAGTTAGGTAGGATGAGAGCAAAGCCAGAGGCATATCACAGAGGGAGCCTGGAACTCCGCCTCAGGCATCAGGGACCCTGCTGGGATTGGGGATAGGGAGGAAGGCATGAGCAAGGGCTCAGAGTGCTGAAGGTGGTCGGCACATTTGTCTGGGGGAACTGTGAACCCAAAGTGTAACCCAAGGAGGCTGGATACCAGGGTGAGTAAGCCACACGCAGGCTGCACATGAACCAGGTGAAGACTCAGCTGGCTTTGATCAGGGATGCCAGGGCAGCAGACTCGCGTTTCCAAAAGGTCACTTGGATGGGCGGGGGCAGGGACCAGGCCAGTGCGCACAAACTTGGCGCCGGTGCTCAGCACATCTGCAACTAACTATCCGGTTTGCCTCGAACCTGCGGGATTAGCCTCCTGCGCGCACTGGGCCCACTGCTGCAGTGCAGTCAGGCTCCGCGAGGTCCCGGGCGCTGTGCTTACGCAGGGATTGGGGTGGGTGAACAGGCTGGGGACCCACATCTCAGTTTGCTTGGTTTTTTGTATTTTGTTTTTGTTTAATTTTAAAGGAAAAGGATGCCTAGGGAGCCTCCGTGGTATTTCACAGCACCTCGTGTCCTCGTCTAAACTTCACTCCTGGAGTGTGAATATCCACGCCGCCACGGCTAAGGAGGCTCCTCGCCTTCGGGAAGAAATTTAGTTTATTTAGAGGAAGCACTCGTGTCACTTTCGCAAAAGGAGACAGCAAGTGAAAACTGGGGCTGGGGGGAGGGGAAGCAACAAAGTGCGGTCGGGGGACACAGTGAGTCGCAGAAGCTCCTCTAACCAGCTGCCCAGAAACAAACAAAAACGCGGGCGGGGTCGTGCCCGGCCTCCCGGGTCCCGAGACGGCGGGACAGCCGCGGGGCAGCGCAGACACTCGTGGAGAGGCTGGGGCAGGGGCCCGGCCGCGTCGCGGGTCTGCGAGCCTGTCAGCCCGGGCCCTCGCCCCCGGGGCCCCGGCCGCACTGGGGCCCCGGGCGTCGTGCGCGCCTCCTCCCCGCGGTCCCGGCGGGGCGCCGACGCGGCGCAGCGTGGACTACAAGTCCCAGGAAGCCTAGGGGCAGGCGCGGGGCGGAGCCTGGCGCAATTCCCCGGGATCCGGCGCGCTGGGAAGCGCCGGGGAGGACGCAGCGGCGGCGGGCGGCGGGCCGCGAGCGGCAAGCGGCAAGCGCGCGGGCGGGCGGGGCGCAGGCGGAGGCGGGGCCGACGTGGGCCGGAGCCCTGCGTGCCAGGGAGGGGGCCGGCCGGGCAGGGGGCGAGTGGCGCTCGGCGCGGGCTCCGGGGCTTGCAAGGCGCCTGCGGCTCGGTCCCGGCTCGGCGGGCGGCGCACGGCGGGCTCGGCGCAGGGGCCCCGGCGCGCCGGGCGGCGCAGCACGCAGCGCGCGGACCCACGCCGCGGCCGGGCGCCCCGAGCGGCGCGGCCGCTGCCCGCGGGCCGGCCCTCGGCCCCGGCGCTCAGAGCGCGGCGGCTGCCTGGGCTTTAATGGCTGCTCGGCGGGGCAGCGCCTAGGGGTGGAAGGCGGCTGCGGCGCAGGAAGGCGCCCGAGCGAGCCTCCTCCGGGGCCGGCCGCGCCCGCCGCGGCGCTCCATGGGGGCCCGCTGACCCGGGGCGCCGGGGCCCGCTCGCTCGCCCGCCCGCCCGCCGGCCGCGCGTCCCGGCCATGAACTGAGTCGGCGGGCCGGCCCCGCGCCTGCTCCGCCCGCTCCTTTCTTCTCGCGCCTCCTCCGCCCGCCGCCGGCGGGCCCGGCTCCCCGGGGGCTGCGGCGCCCCGGGCTCGGCGGCCCGCGGGCCCCGGGGCGCGGGGCGGCGGCGGCGGCGGGGGGCGCGCGGCTCCGGGCGCGGTGCCTGCACCATGAACTACCAGCAGCAGCTGGCCAACTCGGCTGCCATCCGCGCCGAGATCCAGCGCTTCGAGTCGGTCCACCCCAACATCTACTCCATCTACGAGCTGCTGGAGCGCGTGGAGGAGCCGGTGCTGCAGAACCAGATCCGGGAGCACGTCATCGCCATCGAAGGTGAGGGCCGGGCCTCCGCGGGGCTTCTGGAAGGCGCGGGGGAGCGGGCGGGCGCGCGCGTGTGTGTGCGTGCGTGTGTACACACGCGCCGGGCCGTGGCACGCGGCTGCCCCGCCGAGTGGGCACTGCGGTGCGTCTCACCCCGCAAGGCCGGGCGAGAGCGGAGGGGGAGGCCGAGGGCTGGGCGAGCGCGCCGCCAGCTCTGCCAGCGAAGATGGATCGCCGGCGATAATGTGCTAATGGGCAGTAGAGTCTCCAGTGAGAAAGTGGCTCCGTGTGGCCGCGTCCTGGGCCACCCGAGTGACCCAGCCCAAGCCCCGGGGCAGCCGGAGGGGTTGGCGCCACCGGACCGCGACAGGTTACCAGGCTGGGGCCCAGCGTCTTGCTGGACGTTGAAGAGGTCTTTTGAGAAGTGTTGCTTCTGGGGGTGAGGCTCTGGCTGGCGTGCTTAAGCGGGCAGGGCCAACCCCTTTGGTGTCTTTGGCCATTTCGGGGGCACAGTGGAGAGAGCTGACCTTAGCCGGAGCGGAGAGCCAGCCCCCGCTGCAGGCTGCATCGTGTCCCGATGCTGGTCTACCTGCCCCTGTGCAGAAGCTGGCTTCCTCTGTGGCGTGTTTTTCTACCAAAAGTCCTGGGTCACATCAGAAGAACCCTCCCTGGGGGGGTCTCACTTTCACACACCTGGCACTGGGAGGCCACCCAGCCTTCCTGCGAGTCAGGCAAGGCAGTGATCCTCCGGAGCCGTTCAGGCGAGTTCTGCCTCTCCTGGGCCTGTGTTTTCTCGGGTTTACCATGGCTCTTATTTCTCTGCTATTCAGCTTCCGGTTTGTTCCCTTGCTTCCTTTCTCACTGCCATTGGTCAATGATGGTAAAAGAACTGAAGGGTGGGTTGTCCATAATATAGAACTGTCCAAACCAAAAGCCACTCTGGCCACAGTTGAGGAACACTGAGAAGGTTCTAAGGCCTGGCAGGAGTGTGTCGGGAGCCCAGCCGCAGGCATCGCCCAGCTCCCCTCCGTCTGCAGGTGAGGGGGCACTGGCCTCAGGAGAGCGTTGCTTTGGCGCCGTGCTGCCTGAACTGCTCACCCCAGAGTGTCTTGGTTTGACGCTTGACCAGTTAGGTGGAGAAGGTGGGTGTGGTGGGGCTGATCCTCTTGGCATCTGGCAGCCCTATGGACTTGAACAGCATCCCAGCCAGGCTGCTGATTGGCCGCCTGTATCCATAGGGGACTTGCTAATTCCGGGGAGGATCTGAACAGTCCTCCAGCCTTATGTGGGCCTGGCTCTCAGAGCACCTGGCCGCCCTGTTGGCCGTTTAAGATGCTTCCAGATTCCTCGACAGGCAGAGGCTGCAGTGTGGCTCTGACAAGACTTGCGGGAGCCCGCGGGACCGGCACACGGCTGCTGATGCTGGGTGAGCTTGCAGAAACGTCCCTCCAGAGCCAGGGCTCTGGCTCAGTGGCCACCCAAGTGAAGGGCTCCCGTGCCTGCTTCCGCTGTCTCTCCGCAGCTCTCTGGCAGCATCCGTAGGAGTCTGATGAAACACTTTGAAAGCTGGTGACTAGCACTGAAAGCTCCTGGCTGAGAGCACCTAGTCTTTGTGCAGAGACCTCTAGCTGACTGTGATTCATGCTGCCTCGTTTTCATTTCCCACCGTGAAGCCCAGTTCTGGGGCCTCGGGCACCCCTCGCAAAGCATTTTGAAGAGGATGTGGTTTCATTTTTCTTTTCTTTTCCTTCTTTTCTAAAATAACCAAAACATTGTGTGGTTCCTAGATGGTGGTTTCTGGTAGCTTGCTGTCTACCTGTACTATGTCAGACTTTAGGCCCCTTGGCTGGAAACCTTGTTATCATTAATAAGACGCAGAATCAGTGATGAATCCTGCTTGGGACTTTGGCAATGCTATTATTTTTTTGTTAGAAAAAAGAATGTTTATATTGTGTCAGGGCTGTTGTTAATTTAATGAGGCTTAAGAACGGTTCAAATATGATTCTGTTCTTTGCATTATTATTAACAACTATACCACTTTTTACTTGTATAGAACTTTAGCAAGCATGCTCTTGCATTCATAAGCTCGATGTGGGGCTGTACCAACCCTGTGAGAGAACGTGGGCCAGCTTCATTCGGGGAAGGATAATGACCTCCTGAACGTTTGACTGACGTCAAAGTCGGGTCTGAACCAAAGGATCCTTTGAACCTAGGTCTGCAGCCCCCCAAAGCACCTTCCACTGCCCCTCCTAATGAAATATAAGTTCATTTCTTATAATGAAATGTTCTCACACACTACCAATTTTAAGATACGGTTGTGATTTATATCTACATCATTGATGTTTTGGAAATTGAGAAGATTGCTCAGCTGTGGCAGGATGACATTTTTCCTGTGAGGAGAGAAGCATGCAAGAAACAGTTTTGTGCAGTTGTGTAGGATATGGGTTCTTCACTCACACCGAGCAGGAAAGCATTGCCGTGGGGTACGGAGACTGCAGACGTGTTTAACTCCGCGCTGTAACTGAGTGTGCGCCCAGAGGATCACAGTACCTCTAAGAAACGCACGCAGATCTGCCCCTGCCTGTGAACCTTGCAGGTGAGGATGGTATAGTAGCAAAACGTAAACCTCTCTGAATTTTAAAATATAAGACCGTTTCCAATCAGGAAAGTATATGCACGTCATAACAAATGGTTTAAACATCGCTCGTCTAAACAAACAGAAAATTGCCTGCATTTTAGAGGAGATGCAGCTAGGCATTTTTCCTGCCTCTGTGTGGACCTAAGCAAAGTTGGCGTCATACTTACAAAACTACCTGATTAGCATAAAGTGAGCACTTTTCAACGTTAGGAAGCAATTTCAGAGATACGATGTATCACATCGGCGTGAGGTTCCAGCATTTGTGCCGTAATTTACGTAAAATTTCCCCGTTTTCCCGAGTCTTTCAGGAATCGTTGGCTGTTGGAGTGAGGAGTGGGCTTGTCAAAGGGGAGGATGTTTCAGCTAATGCTTATTTCAAAGTGATTCCAAGAGGGTCTGGACTGGAAAATCTCTTAATGATGAGCCGAACTGTATATATTTTAGTTGAAAGAGCTCACCAAGATCCCCAAATCTGAATGGGTCTGTGACCCTGTTTGAAGGTATGGGGAATGTGATTTAGTTCTCAGTCCTGTTTTAAAACATCACCTTGCCAAAAAAAAAAAGAAAAAAGAAAAGTGCTTTTTCAAATCTTTACTTCGGACTTTGAGAGGTTTATTTTTTTTCCTCCAATCTCTGGAGTTTAAGGAAGCATTGCCTGTTGTTTTCAGATTGACCTGGTCAGGTTTCTGGGCTGTCCCCCGGGGGTGTGGCCAGCACCCTGGATGTTCTCCGTGCCCGGAAATGAACGGGAACCAGCCTGCCTCCTGGGTGAGCAAGCATCTCGCCTAGGGTCCCCCCTCCAGTTCTCCTTTAAAAAGCCCACCTGGGGTTGATGGAGTTGAGGTGAATGAGTCAGCTGTCTTTCTTGTTAAATGAAGCTTGTTCTTCTAGTACGGGTAAAGCCTCTGTTAGCTATTGCACCTTGTAATTCAGCTTGCCTGCCGCAGAACCGTGATGCAAATGATACGCTGGGCCGTGGTCGAGCCCCTAACCAGCATTCATGCCTCCACACTCACGAAGCAGCTGCTCGGGGAGGGGGGAACCGAGTTCCCCACTGGCCCCACCGGTGGTTTGCGTGGCTTCCTGGGAGGGCTTGGAGAGGTCACAGCGGCCCAGTCCTCTCAAGAGAACTCTGCCTGCCATCCCTGGTCAGGGCACTTACACAGGGGCATTGAAGGGCCGAGCCCCAGCATTTGGGGAACCTGGGAAGATGGGGCAGGGAGCCCCTTTCATCCCACGGTGCAGCAGCTCTGTTGAGCACCTGTGGGCAGCAGAGTGCCCAGTGCTTGACCTCCGTCATCTCAGTCCATCTTGTGATGATCCAGTGACACAGATGCCACCTTGGAGGCCCAGAAAGGGTAGGGAACTTGCTGGAAAGAGATGGGCTGGGCTGGTCAACCTCATCGCTGGCTGTCTAGCCCTTTCTGAGCTAGGAATGAAGCTCCTGGTTATTCATAGTTCCCACAGGCTGAATGTACGAACCATCCCAAGCACGTGTCCCCTTTACCCAAGACAGGAAGGGCTTGTGGATGCTGCCGCTAACTGAAAGTCTTACGTTCTCTGTGTGGTGGCTTACCTCGGCAAAACTTCTGTAAGAGTTTGTTTGCCTAGAAGAATTTATTTCATCTGGTTGGGGCAGGTGTGTGTGTTTAAGGAACAAATCCCTTCTTCCTGCCGTGAATGAGCATAACCCTTCCTGGACACGCTTGACTATGTTCGTAATCTTGCAGGCTTAATACAAGTTGTAAATATGGGGCCTTTTCATTATTGATATGAGTGTCACAGTCTCCTCCTTCAAGATAATTCTCGGGTGGCGGTCCATCATTTCCAGGTTAAATTTCATACCTTAACGGTCTCCGACCCTTCCGGATTCTGGGCGTCCCTTCAGCCTGGCTGAAGTCCGCATCTTCCCTGTCTGTCCCAGGCCCCGGCTCCCAGCAAGGACTGGGGGTCCTCTGAGGAAAATCAGGTCGCGCTTGTGTTCCATCTCCGCGGTGATGCCGAGCGTCGTGTCTGGCCCTTGGAGGACGCCCGGGAATTGTTTGTTGAGCGGGTGACTTGTGGGGGGCGGGGCTCGCGTTTTCTCTGGCGTTTGGGTCCTCGTGCTCCTTGCTGGTGATCTGAACAATGTTGATCCTCTGGCCGAAGTGACGGTGTTTGGCTAGTTGTCACCAGAGCACAGGTGTCAGGGCCGGGGTGTTTTGGGGTCTGGTGGATTAGCCTGGGTGGCAACTAAATGCCGTGTGTGTTTGGGTGGAAATGAAGTTTTCTCTAGTGCATGTAGGGGAAGAAAAAGACGTGCTTGCTTAATCCTGGCAACTTTTTCAACCTGGCTCTCGGCAAAAGGGTGGTGTTTCTTCCTCCTGGGTGGAAGTGAATTTCAGACCCAGAATCGATACCATTGATAGGGATGGATGAGTGACAGGCTGGGTGGCTGACGTAATGTAGCATCCTCAGTGGAACGTAGAGAGCCTTGGTCCTCGAAGTTAAGCGCACAATCGAATCACGTGGAGGGCTTGGGAAAACAGGTTGCTGGCCCTGCCCCCAGAGTTTCTAGTTCCGTAGGTTTGGAGCAGGCCTGAGAATGTGCTTTCGACAGGTTTCCAGAGGATGCTGGTGTTGTCAGTCCAGGGACGGCACTTTGAGAAGCATGGCCGGGGAGGGGGCGGAGCTCCGGCGGCGGACCGGGCGTCTTTCCTGGGCCAGGGCTCTGCGCAGTGCTTTCAGTCAGCGGAGGGGCGTCCTCTCGTCCTTCCCTGTGGGTGACAGGCGGGGGCCAAGAGCCCAGGTTGCTTCTGGTGACACAGCGTAAACACAGTGGAGGAGGCCCTGAAGCCCAGGTTCGAATGGGTTCAAGTCCAGGTTCCCTGCTTCCACGGTCCTGATGCTGAGTGTCCTGCGAGGAGCGTGGCTGGTGGGTGGAGGACATTGCCAAGGGCATCCCTTAGGGAGGGAGACTGTAAATCCCGGTCCTGGGTTCTGTGGGCTTCCCTTCCTGTGACCCTTAGCGTAGCCTCCTGCGTGTTTAAGTGGGCTTCTCCCGTATTCACTTGTTGTGCAGCTAAAAGAGCGTTTCTAAACAGGAGAGCTGTATGTTATGAGCAGCTTAAGAAGGCTGTGTGAGGAGCCCGGTGGAAGTGACTCAGAAGGGAGGAGCAGCCCTGGCAGCTGCAGGAACCTTCACAGCAGAACCTGGAGCCCTGTTACTACCACCTCTGTTGTTGTTGTTGGTTTTTTTGGTCTCAAACTGACTTTTTATTTTGTTCGGACTAAACTCTCTTATTTTGCACCTTTTTTCCTGCGCACCCTGCAGGCGTTTACAGTTGGTGCGTCTGGCTCTGGCTTGTTGGAACTACCGATTTGTCCCTGTCTCTTGTTTCTCCACGTTCCAGCAAACCCGTGTCCCCCACCCCTCCCCCCCCGCCCAACACTCCAGGTTCTTTGAGGCCTTCGCCTAAGTGATTGAGTTTGGCAAAGCGGATCAGGCTTAGTTATTTTTAAAATCCAGGGTTGGGGGTTCTGATCTGGTGCTTAGCCACGTAATTCCTACCCTTTGTTAAGTACCTTTTTCTGAGAAGGAAAATGAACTCTGCAGATGTTCATCTGTAATCTCTGCGGCATCTGTGATTTTCCTCAGGTTCTGAGCACCAGGCCCAGTGTGTGCTGCCCTGAGCCCCGTCCTTCCGGGAGCCGCGGGGCTCCGAGGCTGAGTCCCGTTGGCTCCCATCTTGTGGTGTGGAAGCCTGCACAGCGGGTCGCGGTGATGACCCATCCGGGGGCAGGGCTGGCGTCGCGGTGGGCCCCATCCCTTCACCTCCCTGTGCTCTCTGCTCACGACTGACCCGGCGGGAGGGGCTGCCTTGGTTGCATGTGGCGGCCAGGGAGGGAAGGAGAGAAGGTACCTGCCCCAGCAGAAGAGATTTGTTACTGGACCCTTTGAGCAGCCAGCCAGAGAGCTTGTCTGTGTGCGAGGTTGGGACATTTCCATGACGAGCAGACTAAATATAGGCTGGAGGATTGGGCCCAGGGCCCGAGCGGGGGCTGTCATCGCTCTGATACTGTTTCTCCCACTGCTAATCAGAACTCGCCACTGGCCCTGAACAGGTGGCCACCCTGAGCTCTCTGCGAACAGACTGGCGTTTTTGTTTAACCAGGGGCTCCTTTGCAAATTTCACACTTCTCCCGCTGTTTGGTGCGGACTGTCTTTTTTTGGGCTGCAGTGTTGGGAGTATTTGTGCAGTGTTTCTACACAAGCGACTGTGTGATCTTCAAAAACTGCCTGTGCCGTCTGGTTGTCATTAGCATCCTGGTTAGAAGCTGCTTTTTTTTTTTTTTTTTTTTTTTAAAGGGTGGGAAACACTTTTCATGGTTCTGGGAGAAGAATTCCAAATAATTACCGGTCATGTTCACAAACGATTTATGTTTGGTCTTAGAAATGTCAACATCCAGCAGGCTCTTGCAGAGAGAACCATGTCCCTTTCCAGCTTAGCACACAAAGCTACTGTTACCGGATCCTCACATGATAGTCTTAAAGGGGGAACAGTATCTTCAGGCTGTGAATTTAGTTTTCATTCAGTGAGTTTTAGGTGATATGGACATCGTCTACCAGCAGTACTGAGCATACGACAGAAAAAAAATTTTTCGTGAGTACCTACAACAAAACAAGACCCACCTTAGTTTCCTGAAAGAGTTTTTATTCCTTCGCATTCTCTGTGTCAGGGCAGATGGTGGCCGTCAGCAAGATTTGGTCTCACAGATGTGGTAGCTACTGGCTCCCTTTTGTAATGAAATAGAAGTGGATTCGGAGAGAGCGGGTTGCCCTGAGAGCCTGCTGTTGGTGTTTCCAGTTGACCTTGTCTGAGAGGGGAGAACCGGCGTATTTTCCAGGGAGGGGACTTCCGTGGGCCTGCCTACCCTCTGCTGTGGTTTCCAAAGACCTGGGTACTGCTGTGAGCAGTGACTCAGTCTTCTCCTGTTCCGACACCGCTCCTGTCAGGTCAGGCTGGTGAACCTGATTTCAGACAGACAAACAGTTGTTTCAGTTTTCGCTTCGACGATCAAGCCTGGATCTCTGATTTTCCATATGTTACTGTTAGGAGTTTGGGATTGGAGGGATTGAGACCACTTCAAACGCCCTAGTTTTTTTGAGCTCTTTTTTTTTTTTTTTGGCATAAAACATAGATCCAGAAGGATGCCCAGGTCATCAGGGAGGGCGTTTTCACAAACTGACCACGTGGGTACATCCAGCCTCCAGATCAAAAAACCTGAGTTGGCTGTAGCGCAGGGCGAGACTCACCTGTATTGCATGTGGTTGCCTCCGCTTACTTACCTGTTCTCCCGACGATGGGCATCTGGGTGGTTTCGTGTTCGGGGCTGCTGGGAATAGGGCTGCCGTGCCTTTGGTGCCCACGTGTCCCCATTCCTGTTGGGGGCTGCACGCCGGGGAGCCGAGCGCTGCGTCCTGTTAGCCCTTCTCGCAGGTCAGCGCAGCTGCTCCGGAACCCGCTCCGTTGGTGGCCCCCGTCTGGAGACCTTTCCTTGCTGTTCAAGGTTCATTGCAGACACTCAGGATGGTGGCTGCCTGCTGCCTCCATCCTTTGCTTCTCCTTCTTTCCAGCTGTTTGTCCAGAAACAAATAGTCAAGTGCTTTATACGTTTCCGGCACTGTCTTAGACATTAGGTTTTTAGCTTTGGATATTCTATAGGCTCTTCATTCCCTGTTAGTGGAATAAGTATAGCTTTGTAAGTGGAGCTGTGAGAATGAAATCTTTCACCAGGAAGTGTTTTCCTCGAAACTGCGGATGGCGCGATTCCCCTGGGACTGGAACGGGGTCCCCTCGGCTCTCCCTGGCTCCTGCCCGACATCAGTGGTCAGTGGGGCTCCTACTGGCTGAGCCCACACCAGCCCCGAGTCTACCTCACACCTCGGCGCCGGGTTTCAGGTGACCTGTGCGTCTCTGTTGGCATCGGAAGGGAAACTCCTTCTGTACTCCCCGTCCAAACTGATCCGTGGTCTTAATGGTTACATATTAGTGCTCTTCAGTCTCTGTTGTTCGTAGCAATTATGCGGAGACACAAAAGGGAAAAAGATCAGCGAAGTGTTGCCAACTGTCTGTTACTCTCAAGGGGTTATTTTCTTTGTTCCTCTGCTGTGTCCTGGGAGCCGCCCATCCCCCTCCACAAAGGCCACGCTCACGAGGCCAAACCCGGGAAGCTGGTAACGACCCGAGGGCCTGAGAGAGAGAGAGGGGTGTGTGCCTGTGTGAACGTCTCCAGTGGCTGTACAAACGCAAATATTTATTTCGAGGGATGGGGGTTGGGAGGGCCGGGTTTACCCTCACTTTGTTTAGTATGGGAAGTGGCCAATATGAGAATCAGTAGACCAGATTTTATCGAGCACTGACGGTGGGCAAAGCACTCTATTTGCATCTGGGGGTACGGGCAGACGTGTGGGCTTGGAGCCCCTCTCCCAGCACAGTCGGACCTAGCCCAGGAGGCCACACTGGTCCAGACTGGGATAAGCAAGTGGTGTGATGCAGGGGAGGGGAGTGGGATTAACTGGACTTGGAAGCTGGGTAGGAATCAGGCAGTGGAGGCTTTCCGGGCGGGCGGGCGGGGGTAATAGGAGTGGAACATCCAGAATCCATTCTCTGCAGCCTGCGGGGACCTGGGGAGGACAGGCCAGAGGATGGAGAAGAGCCTGGTGAGCCCCAGAGAGCATGCTGGGAGTGCTTTTATTTATTGGGCCGTGGAAATTACAGATTATGGATTTCCATTTGGAAAAGGTGGTGCCATGATGCTCAGCTGTTACCAGGCAGGATAGAAATGGTGGTGGCGGCCGGTGGTGGTGGGGAGTGGCAGGGAGGGTTCATAAGTGGGCTGTCGGGCTTCCCTGGTGGCGCAGTGGTTAAGAATCCACCTGCCAGTGTAGGGGACACGGGTTCGAGCCCTGGTCAGGGAAGATCCCACGTGCCACAGAGCAACTAAGCCTGTGCACAACTACTGAGCCTGCACTCTAGAGCCTGTGTGCCACAACTACTGAAGCCCACATGCCTAGAGCCCACGAGCCACAACTACTGAGCCTACGCTCTAGTGCCCATGAGCCACAACCACTGAGCTCGCGTGCCACAACTACTGAGCCTGTGCTCTAGAGCCCGCGAGCCACAACTCCTGAGCCCACGAGCCACAGCTACTGAGCCTGTGCTCTAGAGCCTGTGTGCCACAACTGCGGAGCTTGCGTGCCATAACTACTGAGCCCGTGCTCTAGAGCCCGCGAGCCACAACTACAAAGCCCACGAGCCACAACTCCTGAGCCCGCATGCCACAACTACTGAGCCAGCGCTCTAGAGCCTGTGAGCCACAACTCCTGAGCCCGCGTGCCACAACTCCTGAGCCTGTGCTCTAGAGCCCGTGAGCCACAACTATGGAGCCCACGAGCCACAACTTCTGAGCCTGTGTGCTGCAACTACTGAGCCTGTACTCTAGAGCCCGCGAGCCACAACTACGGAGCCCGTGTACCGCAACTACTGAAGCCCGCATGCCTAGAGCCAGTGCTCTGCAACAAGAGAAGCTACCGCAACGAGAAGCCCGCGCCCCATGACGATGAAGAGTAGTCCCTGCTCGCTGCGACTAGAGAAAGCCCGCGTGCAGCAACAAAGACCAACGCAGTCATAAATAAATAAATTAATTAAAAAAAATTAAAAAACCCCACAAAACTGGGCTGTTGCAAGGGGAGGTGGGGGCCTGGGCAAGGGAGCAGGGGAACAGAGATGGGCACCCAAGGATGCAGGTGCAGGCCTGAGGTTGCCTGTGAGTCTCGGGTGGAGGGGGCAGGAGGAGGGAGCGAAGTTTGACCCACGGAACGCAGGAGTGGGGCCGTGTGGGGGGATTCCACCTCTAGATGCCCTGGAAGCCCTCAGGTTTGGGCCGGAGGGGTGCTCAGCCACAGCAGGGTGGTTACCTGGTTACCTGGGATTTGTGGTGGGAGGACCCTACCCCTGCAGGGTGGGCTCAGATGTATAGATTCACGAGTCACCCCCGTCTGTCATCCAGGCTGAGGGGCAGGCATCTGGGATGTACGGCAGCCACTTCCTCCCCTGCAGAAACTTAACTGGGTGTCTGAGGGGCACGGCAGCCTCTTAGGAGTGTAGCTAGCGTGCATTGCTCTCCAGGAGCTGAATCAGTCCCCGCAGGGGGACGTGTATGATTGAGCCTGGGCTCTGGTGGCCCTGCTCATCCAGCCAGGTCGTCTCCTGGCCACCTGTGCCTGCCTCAGAGCATGTGTCCCATGGTGCTGGACTGGTGCCTAAATCTCTTCTGTGTCGGTGTCTCCCTCTCTGTCTCTGTCGCTATACCGTATCTGTCTATTAGGTGTATATTTATTTTTTCACTTTACGGCTTTAATCCGTAGACTTGTAGAGCCACGTGCTGGGAGCGCAGAGGCGAACAGGCTGCTTGCTGTGTAGGTCAGCGCAGGCACAGGCTTCAGGCCAGGGGTGCAGTGGGCTGGGAGGGCTGGAGGGGTTGCCCTGGGGAGCCCAGGAGCTCCTGTAGGAAGCGCTGTTTGAGCCCCAGAAGATGGGGAGCTAATGCCATTTGGGGCAGGGGGTCGCTGACTGGGCATCTTGGTATCTCGCTTCCGAAGGAGGCCTTTGAAAACTCTCATCTCTGCCCAAAGAAATCTCACTGTCTTCACACAAAAAAGTGTGTTTCTATTTTTTTTTTTTTTTCACTTGAATAAGTTTAGTTTTACCCAGGTTTCTCAATTTGGACTTGCTCTTCTGGTCATCTTATGCTGGGGCATAAAAAAATTATATATCTATCTCTTCCTGCCTGCTCTCTAAATCTAGAGTACCCCCCCCACCAGAAAAAACCCTCCGAAGCCCCAAACTCTTTCCCTCAACTCCTTGCTTGGCAGGAGAGTTGTGGGGTGGGGGGAGTGGTGGGCGCTCAGGTCATGGGCAGTTGGCTCTTGTGTTTCTGTCTGTGCGTCTTGGGGACCCTGCCCGGGTGGCGAGCTGGGTCTGGACTTTGTGGCAGTGCTGCTTTTTCTGAAGTGGCTCAGAATTCCAGGCTCAGACGCGAGAGCCTGTGTTTCTTCTACAATCCCAGCGTCAGCTTCTGAGAGGATGCGGGTTGAAGGGGTGCACTTCTGGGTTTTTCAGTTTCCAGGTCACCTGCTTGGACATAAAAGAATCTCAGCGCAGTGCAGCCTTCCTCATCCGGGAAGATGGGACCCTGCTCCACTCTTAGGTACACCTGGGCGCTTTGTGTAGCACGGGGCGTGGCAAGGGAGACCCCTTACCTGAGTCCACGGAGCCCTCACCCCCTGGGTGGACTACAGGCACCCCCTCTGGGTCTCTGTGTCCCACAGCCTAGGGTCTGGGATTTGTGTGAGCAAGACATTTTGCAATGAAAAGAGGTGAACATTGTTTACAAGTTGAGGAGGATCTCTTTTCCTCAACATACTGTGATGAAAAATTTCAAACATGGAAGAGTTGAAAGAATGTTCAGAGTGAACTCTTACATACCCATTGCTTTGCTTCTCCGCTAGTTAATGCTTTGTATATCTCTCCATCCAGAGGATGATAATTCAGCAGGCGTTTTTAATAGAATGCAGGGTTTTCCTAGGCTGGCTCCATGTTGGCATGGAATCCAAAGGATTTCTCGAAACGGTACCGTCTGGGTGTCATGGTGTCAGATTCCAGGTGCAGCGCAGGCACAGCAGGGACAAGGTGCTTGTTAAGTGTGGATTGAATGTGAAGTGTCTCCTTCTGCAGGGGAAGTTGGTTTAACGTGTGCTTTGGAAGGACAGTTTTTGTTGTTAATCTTTTTTTTTTAAATTTATTTTTAAAATCAACTATGCTTCAATAAAATTTAGAAAAATTAAAAATTTATTTTTGTATTTTATTTTATTGAAGCAGTTGATTTACAATGTGTTAGTTTCAGGTGGACAGCAAAGTGATTCAGTTATATATATATGTATTATATATAATTGAATATATATATTCTTTATCAGATTCTTTTCCCTCATAGGTTATTACAAAATATTGAGTAGAGTTCTCTGTGCTATACAGTAGGTCCTTGTTGATTATCTATTTTATATATAGTAGTGTGTGTTGTTAATCTCGATACAGTTCAACCAAAGGGACGCTTTGAATTGAGCTCTGACTTGAATTCTATGGCTGAGCGTGTGTGTGTGTGGGAGGGCAGCCCCACTTTGGGCCTTGGTGGTTTTGGTTGTTGGGGTGGCACGCCATCCTTTTTGTCCAGGACTTTGGTTTTAGGAATAGTCTGTGTGTTGATACGGAGCACAGGCATTTCCTTGTTGGATCATGTTAAACCATGATCACTTCCTGGAAGCAGAATGATGTCGTGGAGGATCTGATGACTCTATGTGACTTGTTAGGGGGACAGGCAACCCTAGCTGGGGGAGCCAAGACAGGCTCCTGCCTCAGTGACTTGCTATGGAACCCTTGGGAAACACATGTGTCCCTTTCGGCCTCAGTTTCAGAGTCTAGAATCCATGGTGTTGAACTTTGATTGAGCTCAAGCTTCCTCCAGTCTCCAGAGTGGCTGCCACTGTCCCATCCATTGCTCCTCAGTCCCTGAGCCGACCTGGTCTGGTAGAGGTGGAGAAGGGGATGGGGAGGGTGGGGAGGAGAAGACTTGGTCAGAGGAAGCCAGATTGTCCCAGGGCATTGTGTTCACTTGTTCCACCCACAGTCTTCTTTGCCTCAACAAACCCAAGAGTGAAATTTCACTCAGTAGAGTAATAACCAAAAAGGGAAGAAAACATATTGTATGTGTGTATGTAATCCATGTAGTACGTGGATGATCTGGCCCTTGTGTGCCTTGTGTAACAGGTGCACACACGTTGAAGGCCTTGTTATGACATTGGAGAGTGTGCAGGGGTCTGCAGAAGGAACCCTGTCCGTGATAATAATCTCCAACATCTCCACTATATCCTGGTTCCCCAGACTTAGCCAGGGATAGGAAAAGCAGGTGTGGAACTCTCTGTAATCCTGGCAGTGCTGGATCATTGTCATCGCGGTGAGCACACGGTAAATGCTGCAGGTGTGGTTATCGAGCGTGTGTGGCCTATATGCTAGGTGTCTAGTTCAGCTCTCATTCACCTCTCCAGTTTATGAGTTTAGGGAGCATCCTGGGCTGAACTGGAAGCCAAATTATAGTGTGATTCCTGTCTCAGCAGCGTTAATTACAGTGTTAATTACAGAACCTGATTAGGCCCAAATTCCTGTTCCCCAGACTGGGCCCATGTGGGGCATGTCTTCTGAGTTGTCCTTGAGCCAGCCATGACTTCACAAAGGGCTGTTAGTCCGTAGTCTCCTCCTCCATCGACCCCCTGCAGCTCCCTCCACATCCTGCCCAGAGCTGGCCTTTGACCATGCAGCCTTTCAGGGGGACTGAATCAGCAGATTCCTTCCCCTGTATGGTCTCTCAGTGTCTTCTCCACGGCTCCGAGCTGTTGTCTGCACGTCACAGGGTGCGTCTCTGGGCTGTACCAAGGTTATGCTGGCAGGTCAGACTTTTTTCTCCCTGGACTCCAGCCTTCAAGCCATCTTAGCTCACAGCCCTGCCTTTGCTTCCAAACCAAATTTCCATTTGGTGAGCCTGTGCGTCTAAAATATCCAGCCAGAGCCCTGGGTTTTAACTTCCACTTCGTCCTGATTATCTCTTCAAAGTCCAGGCTGGCTTTTAGCTGAGGGGCACTTATGGCAAAATACATTTCAGTTGTCACCTCTTGTCACTCGACTAGGGATTGAGCTTCTGGGCGGCTCTGAGTGTCCATCCCTTCCTCCCATGCTCTCCTCTGACTTGCTTTCAGTGACCACCTCTCCCCACAAAGTGGGGAAAGCTTAAGTTTCGAACATGTCGCCTGCTGATGGGACAGGGATTCTCTCGTTCTAACAGTTTAGTTAAAAAAGAATGCTCCCGGAAAAGGGAACCCTCCTCCACTGTTGGTGGGAATGTAAATTGGTGCAGCCACTATGGAGAACAGTATGGAGGTTCCTCAGAAAACTAAAAATAGAGTTGCCATAGGATCCAGCAATCCCACTCCTGGGCACATAGCTGGACAGAAGTATAATTCTAAAAGATACCCAGTGTTCACAGGAGCACTGTTTACAATAGCCAAGACATGGGAGCAAACCCAAATGTCCATCAACGGGCGAATGGGTAAAGAAGATGTGGTACATACACACAGTGGAATACTACTCAGCCATACAAAAGGAACGAAATAACGCCATTTGCAGCAACATGGATGGACCTAGAGATGATCATACTGAGTGAAGTAAGTCAAACAGAGAAAGACAAATACCATAATGCTATCACTTACACGAATGAACTTATCTACGAAACAGACTCACGACATAGAGAACAGACTTGTGGTTGCCTGGCGGGGACAGGGGAGGGATGGATTGGGAGTTTGGGGTTAGCAGATGCAAACTGTTATATATAGGATGGATAAACAACAAGGTCCTAGTGTAGAGCACAAAGAATTATACTCAATATCCTATGATAAACCGTAATGGAAAAGAATACGAAAAAGAACGTATGTATGTATAACTGAATCACTTTGCTGTACAGCAGAAATTGACACAACATTGTAAATCAACTAGACTTCAATAAAATAAATTAAAAAATAAAACAAGGAATGCCCCAGCCTCCGTGCGTTTTCATGGTGGAAGGATTTCAGATGTCTTGCTTGTCTAATTTCAACAACAGGCAACCAAAATTCTCCTTAAGGCTTGACTCTCTCTTTTTTTTTTTTTTTTTTTTTTAATGGCCGCAAGGCATGTGGGATCTTAATTCCCCAGCCAGGGATTGAACACGTGCCCCCTGAAGTGGAAGCTCGGAGTCCTAACCACTGGACTGCCAGGGAAGTCCCCCTTGACTCCCTTAAGTATCAAAAAACCACTTGTTCTTGGGCCCTTACCTTAAACCCCAGGGACCTAGGGAAGTCACCTCGGTCACCCCTGTAGCCGGGCTCCCTGTTGGTGTCCGCCCTGCCCGCCATCTGTCTTGTGGAAACGCAATGCGATTTATAATGACATCTGTGAGTGTGGATGTTTACGTGGATGTGTTAAGGGTGTCTTTTCCCAAGAGGGCAGGAGCACAGAGTCTTGTTCTGTTTTATCCCTAGAGCTGTCCCGTCAGCCTTGACAATGCTCCTTAGCAGGTGAGGGATGGAGAGATGCATGGACCGTCTTGGTTGGGGTTCGAGTCTTGTAGCCATAGGGGACAGGGCCCTCCATCCTGCTGCAACCGTGTGTTGATTCTTAAACAAGCCCTGTCTGAGAATTCTGTAGGAAGATACTGTGCAAAGCTAATTGCAGTGAACTTTTCCAGTAACTTGTGTGCGGAATATCCATTTTCCATGGCTACTGTTACCTTGGCTGTTGTTACATAACTCCTGTTAGATTCAGCTTCTGGGGTTTGTTAAGCCTGGGTTCCAGTGTTGAAAAAAAAACATGACCTAAAGAGTGATGACTTTGAGATTGCCTTTTTGGGGCTTTCTGGACACAAAAACAAAATTTTTAATCAGAAACCTGAGTTGATTTGACCAATAGTTTCTCTCTTGGTTTCAAAATGTGATGTCACCGAGACCATTCTTGGTAAGGAGCTGTGAGAAGCCGCGTCAGGACCACCGAGACTTGAAGCCACCAGTGAAGGCCCAGCACTTATTCCTCCACCCAGATCCATGCTGCCTTGTCCTCTACCGACACTGCAAAGAGGGGAGACATGGGGCCTGGTGGTGAACAAGGAACCGAGTGGACAGGGCACAGTGGACAGAGACCCCAGCCATCTGCCCAGTCTGTTTTCTTGCTCTTTTCTCTGTGCGTTACAATCTCTACTGTTTAGGTTCCAGTCTTTTTTTATGAGCTTGAAGGGAGCTGGAGCTGCAGCAACATCTTGCTGGTTCTTCTCCCTAAAGCCCCCCAGCAGCCAGGCCACACTTGCTCTGGGCCGACCCTGTGGAGCCGAGCCCTTCTTCAGAACTTCCTGCTCTTTCATCGGGAGATTATTTTGCCATCACGTGTGGACCTTTCTCTGTGCCGAGCTTCTGTACCTGGAAAGCCCCGAGCGAGGCAGCTGTTCGGGACCTGTCACGTGGGAGCTGCTGGCTGGTGACGGCTGGTCCCGTGGGCCAGGCTCGCTCCCACGCCAGCTGGCTAAGGAGTCCCAGCCCCTGCCTCCGCCTCCCCTGGTGGTTCCCTTTCAGACTTCAGTTATGAATTAGTTTTGGGGAACAGAGGACATGAGTAACTACTTAAAAATGCCCTGCACCGCGAGGACAGTGGGTGAGTGGCCGGGTGCCCTGGTGGAGGAGGCTGGCTCGGCCTGTGGGCCTGGGGTGCAGCGGCCGCCGGGCGCGGGTTTGCCTTGTAAATGACACCGTCGCTTGGAGGCATCCCTGACAGCTGCCCCTGCTCCAGATTCCAGAAATTTCTATTAAACATTTCATGAACACACTCGTGGTTTCTTCCCTTTTCCTCCCTTAATAAGATCCGTAATAGCACCAACTGTTTATTGCATGGGGGACCCCGCCCTGTGTTAAGGGCTTAGCATGCTTTGTGTCATTTTACCTGGTCACCCCAGAACAGAGGTGGTAGAACCCTCCTTTTGCGGGCCGGGAGCTTGAGGCCTAGCGTTGAGAGCTTTGCCCAAATCCGCCCACACCTGGAGGTGGCTGAGTCTGGATTCGAACTCAGGACCCACACACTAACCCCCCCCCCTGCTCCCCCTCCCACCTACCTATCTGTGTGTTTTTAAAAAATTTTTATTTATTTATTTATTTTACATTTTTATTGGAGTATAATTGCTTTACAATGGTGTGTTAGTTTCTGCGGTATAACAAAGTGAATCAGCTATACATATACATATGTTCCCATATCTCTTCCCTCTTGCGTCTTCCTCCCTCCCACCCTCCCTATCCCACCCCTCTAGGTGGTCACAAAGCACCGAGCTGATCTCCCTGTGCTATGTGGCTGCTTCCCACTAGCTGTCTATTCTACATTTGGTAGTGTATATATGTCCATGTCACTCCCTCACTTCGTCCCAGCTTACCTTCCCCCTCCCCATATCCTCAAGTCCATTCTCTAGTAGGTCTGTGTCTTTATTCCTGTCTTACCCCTAGGTTCTTCATGACATTTTTTTTTTTTTTTTTTTTTTGCGGTACGCGGGCCTCTCACTGTTGTGGTCTCTCCCGTTGCGGAGCACAGGCTCCGGACGCGCAGGCTCAGCGGCCATGGCTCACGGGCCCAGCCGCTCCGTGGCATGTGGGATCTTCCTGGACCGGGGCACGAACCTGTGTCCCCTGCATCGGCAGGCGGACTCTCAACCACTGCACCACCAGAGAAGCCCCTTCATGACATTTTTAATGATGCAGAAAGGAGACCTCTCAGATCCGCCCAAGGTCTGCAGAGGGCATGAGGAGTTCTCTGTGCTCTGTGCTCCTCCTGTAGGTGTCTTTTACTCACCGTGGTCACCAGGAAAATCACAGCTGCTAGCTTGCTTTTCCTCCGTTGCTGTGATTGGTGGCGTCGGGATGCTGGCTGGCGGTTTTGACTGCACAGCAAGGACACCCGGCACAAACTGGTGGCCTGCGGTGACAGGTTCCTGGTCTGGGAGGAGGGAGAGATTCCAGACAGCGTGGCTTTGAAAATTCACCTGAGTTCGGAACATCTGTGACACCTTTATTCTGGGCTGGTTGAAACTATAGCTATTAAACTTAAGGCACCCGAATTATATGACATCTTTTTTTTTAAAAATTTTATTTATTTATTGATTGATTGCTGTGTTGGGTCTTCGTTTCTGAGTGAGGGTTTTCTCCAGTTGCGGCGAGCAGGGGCCACTCTTCATCGCGGTGCGCGGGCCTCTCACTGTTGCGGCCTCTTGTTGCGGAGCACAGGCTCCAGACGCGCAGGCTCAGCGACCATGGCTCACGGGCCTAGCCGCTCCGCGGCATGTGGGATCTTCCCGGACCGGGGCTCGAACCCGTGTCCCCTGCATCGGCAGGCGGACTCTCAACCACTGCGCCACCAGGGAAGCCCCTATGTGACATCTTAATAATAAAGATGCTGGCAAGCAGTTCATTTTAAACACGTATAAATAGACGTTGCTTTTCCTCTGAGCTATAATTAGCACATTATGGAGAAATTGCTGCTCTGAAAGTCAGCGTGATTGACCTGAGGTCATGCAGAGCCAGGTGGCAGGGCCGGAGGTGGCCAAGTCCTGTGCTCGGCTCTGATGCTGGTTTCATGGGGGAGCAGAGCCAGACTTCTGCGTGGGGCTCGGCGCAGGATTTGCTTTCCACCGCAGGTGTGGTCGGGCGGCTCAGACGGCACCGTCCCTCTTTCAGAGAGTGGCTCTGGGGACGGAGAGAGGTGAGGCTCACCCAGGCTTGTCCCGTAGTTGACTTTGTCAGGCTGGCAGTTCTCTGATGCCCGTCTAGTGCTCTGTCCACAGCATTCCTTCCAGGGGCATTTGGTGACGGTCTGCATTCTTGTTCTGTGCCAGACCAGACTCGCCTTTCAGGCGGGGCTTAGTTCCCATCTGTGCAGGGGGCAGACTGCTGTATCTGCCCCAGGCCGGGGAGGGGCGATGGGCCCCTGGGTGATGGGGAAGGAGTGGGAAGTGTAGGTGGTGGCTGTGCGCCCATCCCCGGCATTGTAGCAGTGTCGGGGGAGGGGGTGCAGCGCTGCTGGCCGAGAGTTCCCACCTGAGCAGTCCCTACCTGCTTAGGCAGGACTTACCTGTAAGGTCGTGTGACCCCCCCCCCCACCCATGGGACGGAACAGTTATTCTCGGTGAATTTTACAGCTGCCTTGCCCTTTCTGCACTTACTTTATTTTATTCTAACCACTTTATAGACTTACAATTTCTGCAAGAGAAACTGCACACATTGAAAGTTTACACTTTGATGAGTTTTGATGGGCCACCCCGAAACCACAATCACGCTCTCGGACGTGTTCATCTCCTCAGGCGTTGCCCCCTGTGACCCATCCCCTCACCCCCATCCGCTCGCACTGATCTCCTGTCCCTGTGGATTAGTTTGCATTTACTAGAATTTAACAGAAGCGGAATCACGTAGTGATGGATGCTGTCTTCGTCTGGCTTCGCTCGCTCAGTGTCAGGATTTTGAGATTCATACGAGTCGTGTGTGTATCAGTTGCTTGCTCTTTTTTACTGCTGAGTTGTATTCCATTGTGTGTGCTCCCCACAGCTCATCCTGTTGTTGGATATTGATTGACTCACTTCCAGGGTTTGGCTTTTACGAGTAATCTGCTATGAACACTCACGTACTGTTCTTCCCAGCTGCACGCGCTTTTGTTTCTCTTGAGTAAATATCCAGCAGGGAGTGGCTGGGAGATGTGGTGGGTGTAGAGTCAACTTTTTAAACTGCCAGACGGTTTTCCAGATTGGTTGTTGGATTTTACCCTCCCGCCAGGAGTCTGAGCGTCTTTGCTCTGCATGTAAGTTCAGCAGGCTGTTAGGACAGCACCTGTCCTTGAGAGAGGGGATTTGCCATCCTTATCTCATGGGTTGGCAGGTATCTTGCACTTTGTGACCCCCCCCCCCCACGTCACTTTCGCTCCTTGTCAATCCAAGTGTTTGGCTAAGATCTGTGGCTCTTAACAAAGAGAGGGAGCACATTTTGCCCTCAGAGGACATTTGGCAGCGTCTAGAGAAATTTTTGGTCGTCCCAGCTTTGGGGAGGCAGGTGTTAGTGGCATCTGGTGAGTGGGGACCAGGGACGTTGCACAGGGTGGCCCAGAATCTCAACAGTGCTGGGCTGAAGACTGCCAGCCGGACTTCTGTGGACCCTGCCAGCCTCTGATCTGCAGTGCAGAGCTCTGCGCTGACCAAGGGTCAGCCTGGCACTCGTTGCTTTTTCAGGTGGGAACCAGTGGCATTATCTGTGGGGTAATGGACCCACGTGTTCTCAGGGATCAAGCACTTCTCAGTGAGGGAGGCTGGCCTTGTCGCCTGGGTCTGGCCCAGCCTCTCAAGGTGGGCGGGGGCTGTGTGAGACTCAGCCAGCACCTTCTCCTCTAAGGCTTCTAGGAAACTGGCTCCTGGGTGAGGATGTGACTTTCCTCCAATTGCTTGAGTCGGCAAATTCCACCCAGCGCTTTACGACTAACTGTGTGAGCTCAGGGCTGTCTTAACGAACTTCTTTGATTATTAACCTTCGCTTGGCTCAGGGAAATTACTCACTTGTTCTCTGGCCAAGAGGAAACCTCCTGGAAGCTTTCATACTTAAATCTTTTTGACAGCTCCACATTCTGGAGCATTCCCCTGGCAGTTCTTTTACTTATAGGGTGGGGAGAAAACTCTTGTGTACTTGCCTCAAATCACGGATTTTGCTCCTACAAAGCTTTTCACAGACGTGTTCACGGTGGGGCTCAGTGTGTGTCGGGCAGATGACAGCCCTTGTCCACGTCAGCCGTCACTTCTTGCCGCATCAGCAAAGTACTGCAGAGCTGACTTTTATCTGCTTGGGAGTTCGCTTATTTATTCTTCTTTTTTTTTTGCTTTTGGGGGATAATAGCAAGGATGGGAAACACTGTTTTTTTTGACACAGGAATAAAAAAATAACCCCTGTACTTCCTTCCCCATTCCTGCCTCACTTTCTCTGTTAGGAAGGATGTGCCGTGTGCCCACTGCTGGTTGGAGACATCTGAACTAGAAGTAGACCCTGACCTCTGAACTGAAAGCAGACCTTGACCTCTGAACTGGAAGTAGACCCTGACCTCTGAACTGAAAGCAGACCTTGACCTCTGAACTGGAAGTAGACCCTGACCTCTGAACTGAAAGCAGACCTTGACCTCTGAACTAGAAGTAGACCCTGACCTCTGAACTGAAAGCTGACCTTGACCTCTGAACTGGAAGTAGACCCTGACCTCTCTGGGGTCCTGCCACTGCTCAGCAGCCCCGGTGTCCCCTCGAGGGCCAGCTAACTTCCGCACCAGTCAGAGAACCTGCCCTTTGTCTCCCTTGCCAGGACATTAATGTTCACGAATATATTATTTGTGAAATATTAAGTGCTTGGGATGTTATAAAAAGTGCACTGTGTGTTCATAAGAGCGAGGGGTTCCTGGCTGGTCTGGTCCCCTCTGCAGAGTTGGGGTTCTTGTCCACAGTGGTGCTTGGAGTCAGGCCCTCCCGGTCCACTCAGGGTCATTCCTCAAGGTCATTCCTCAGGTCAGGCCCTGTCAGGTTAGGTCACTTCCCTTCAAGTCTGTTTTGCAGTTTTCTTGGGCCTGTTTATGCTTTTCTAGTTCAAACGTAGCTTCCCTAGCTTCTCTTTGATACCAAACTGTCTTAAAGGGTTGAGATCACGAAATTTGACGACATAGCATGTGTTGTTTTCTTCCGCCTGTGTCCCCAACACTCCGTTCCAAGAGCTGCTGTGTTGCCACCGCAGGTTTGTAAGGCGTGGCTTCCCTTCCCGTATACCTGTCCAGGTGGCTGTAGAGCTGGTGGCCTTTAGAGCAGAGATTCTCAGAGTCACCCGGACAGCATGTGAGCACCGGATGCGCCCCAGAGGCTCTGAGCCAGGAGGTCCGGGGTGGGGCCTGGATGCCGCCTCCCTGACAGGTTCCCAGGGGCTGCCCCTGCTGCTGCTGGGTGGGGCACTGGACTTTGGGGACCACTGCTCCAGGTCTCCCAATCCTGGTGTCACGACGTGAGGAGCGGTGAGTGACCTGAATCTGGAATGTGGACAGGCCCTGTGGGCACGTGCCTCGTTGGTGGGTGGAGGACCCGGCGTCCTAGCCAGTGGGCTCGGGAAGCATCGGTGGTGTGGTTTGCTGTCATGGGATGCCCGTGAGCTTGCCCCCTTTCACAGGCCTTTCTTAGTTAAAAAGCCAGAAGGCCCAGCAACATGCAATCCCCCACATCAAACCTGCTTGAGAATTGCTGAGCTCTTCATATAAATAAAGATTTGATAGCTTTTCAAGTTTTCACAGTGTGATAACCCGTAGGATGCCGCTGAGATGTTTTATGATCAGCTTCACAGGTTGTGTGCTGTCCCCGTATCTTTGATTGTGTAGTAAACACGTATTTATATTTACGTGATCAGGCACCGGCGGTCCTCACCAGCCTCCCTCGGTGTGTGCAGGCACGTCTCTGCTTCTGCGCTCAGATGTCCGAGGATGCTGATGTGGTAATTCGTGTTTGACAGCTTAGCTAACCTATAAATAGATTCCAAAACAAATCTGGCCAGGCCTTGCCCTGCTTAAAAGCCTTTAATGGCTCACCAGGGCTTTCAGAGTGAAGTCGAAATTCCTGGCCTCACCTCCTTAGCCTTTTTAGAACAAGTCATGGGGTAAATAAAGAAATGAAAATGGAATTGCTTCTCTTAGCATCCAGGGCCCTTGGTGACCAGCCTGCGTGGTCTTGCCCCTCCCTGCAGGCACCTCCTCTGCAGACAGCTCCCTGGGGGCCACCTGTCATCTCGGGCTCCACCAAGGCCTCTGGTGGTCCAGCTCCTGCCCCCAGGCAGGCGTGCCCCTCTTTTCTTAACCCAGCTGACGTCCTCACTACTCAGCTCAAGTGTCACTGCTCCCTGGAGGCCGTACAGACGTCTCCTGGCTGAGACGCCAAGCGGGCAGCCTGTGCCCCCAGCTCTGATTGTGTCCCCACCCCCAGCCCCCCAGTCTCTCCCCAGCGCAGGCTCCAGGTGCTCAGGGACTGTGGTCGTGGGACCAGACCCCAGGATCCCACGCAGGACCCACCGTGTGGTGAGAGCTCCATGGAGCTTGACCGCGTGAGAGGGGAGGACCAAGCTCCTGAATGCGTCTTCCCTGGAATGAGGCCGTATGTATGTAGCAACAGGGAACACACCTGATGAACACAGACCCAAGGACTGAAATACCCAGAGAAGAGGCCCGAGGCTATAGTAACCAGTCCGTGAGGCCGGGTACCCAGGACTTGGAGGTTACTGTGGCTGCCATTTTGGGAATGGCCTTCAGAACTTAGGGCAATAAAAAAAGTTCCTAAATTCAGGCAATCTTTGCCCTCAGCAAGTGGCCTTTGCCTTTTAGAATGGCCAGAACTTGCTTACCTTTTAAGCTGGGGAGCGTGATAAATCGGTCTGTTTGGGTCCATGGTTGAAAACATCGGAATCCCATTCTAGCAAATTCCAGCGGATGAATTTACCAGAAGGATGTGGGGGGCAGTCCTGAGCATGGGAGGCCGGTCTGAGAACCAGGCCTGGTGATGGGCTGAACCAGGGCCGCTGAGGGGTCCAAGACCCCTTTGTCTTTGGAGTACCGCACTTCTTTCTTGGGACACCACTTGGGCTTCCTGTTGCCAGAGGGAATCAGCCACCTCTTGGCCACCTTGATTGACGGTGCCAGCAGGGTGGTAGAGAAGAAGAGGGGCAGGTCCTCAAAGGCTAGTTGGAGGAGCTGCCTCCGAAAGCTGGGGGCACGGATGCCCAGCTGGCAGGAGCAGTGCCAGTGCATCACGGTGGGGAAGACACGTGGGCTGTCCCGTCAGCAGTGAGATGCTCATCCTGAGCCTGGAGCATGATTTCCTGCATCTGCCCAAGTCCACTGCGTCCTTATGATTCTTCACGAACAAGTCTGGTTATGGTTGGATATTTTGCAGTGTTTCAAAGAGAATGGGATGGGTTCATTGGTGACTTTTCTTTAAGATGTGCAAACACCATGTGTCAACTGGTAAGCAGCTTCAGACGTTCTAAATTCCTCCTTGCAGATGTAAAGGCTGGAAATTAAACATCCAGGGAGCTGGGAAAATGCCAGAGGACAGCGCTGCCTTTTAAGTGTTGACTGAAGTGAGATAGTTTTCAGAGCGCGCGTAGCTGAGTGATGCGGCTCGAGGGCCTGCTAGGTGCAGGGAGAAGTCGCTGGGCTGCCTGTGGGCTTCGGATGGTGACAGATGGCTGGGCTGCCTCAGCGCTCGGGCTCCAGCTCCCCCCCTCCCACTTGCCCCGGGACTTTGCCACTCCTCCCTCAGACCAGGTGGTTCCCGGAGGCACACTCGCCTGGCCTGGGCTTCCTTCCTCTCCCGGCCTTCGTCCCTCGGGCACAGGCACCCCAGCTGCACGCATTCCTGGCGGCAATAAACACCCCAGAGCGCTCTGCTCGCGAGAGGAGCGCCTTTCCTGACTGTTCTGCCCTGCTCCCCGAGCCTGGGGATGAAACAGAAATGCTGTGCCCTTCCTTCTCTCACACCCGGGCACATTTATTCGAACCTCCCTCCTGGCATTTTCTGCTTTTACTCCGTCATAGTAACTATCGATTGTGGGGCATATACTGTGTAGTGTCTAAGGAGAGTGTCTGAATGATGTCTGGTCCTGCTCTTCCTGGCTGTGTGCTTTTGGGGAAGCCGGTTGGATTCTGACCCTCGGTTTCCTCCTACTTTACTTGGAGGAAGTGAGTGTCAGCACCTGGTACCCTTTGCTGCTCTTCCCGCTGACTCTCCCCTCCCCACCCTCTGCTCAGCCTGAGGTCTGTCGAGTGGATGTACATTCATTCGCCCCTCTCAGGAGACTTCAGATCTTCTCCATGTCCTGGGGGTCAGCGGGTGGATACTCAGCTTGGGAGGGCACACTGTGTGGAGGGTGGTCCTCCCCCAGCTGGGTCTCCTCAGTGGGATTCACCCTCTCTAATGTGGTTGGCCCGAAAGCCAGCCGTGCAAACGCTGCTGATGGACAGTTGCTGGCAGAAGGATCCTTGGTCCTGCAGGGTAAGATCTGACTGCCTGGGGACACGGTGGCGTATTGGAAGGGCTTGGTGTCTGTGTCCGTCTGCAGGGTAACGGACTGTCACAGACCAGGGAGCTTAAGAAACAGACATTTATTGTCTCACCGTTGTGAGGCTGGAGTGCGAGATCAAGGTGTGGCCAGGGTTGGTTGTCTCCTGCGGCCTCTCTCTTTGGCTTGTGGACGGACACCTTTTCCCTGTGTCCTCATGTGGCCTTTTCTGTGTGCACATCTCTGGGGTCTCTTTTCTTATAAGGAAACCAGTCCTATTGGACTAGGGCCCCACCCTTAGGAACTCATTTGACCTTATTTACCTCCATAAAGGCCCTGTTTACAGCCGCATTGGAGGTTAGGGCTTCAACATAGGAACTTGGGGGGTGGGGGGACGTGATTCAGTCCATAACAGTGTCCTTCCCTTCCCCGGCCTCCCCGATATCACCCGTATGTGGTACCTGAGCATTTCTTCATCACCCACTCAGATGAGGCCTCCGACTGCACAGCCCTCTCCACTACTGCAGGTATGGGGGCAGCCCGCCCTTGACTTCCAAAGTGAATGGAACCAGGAAACAGTGACTTTCTGAACCTGAGATGAGCTATTTATTTTTTGTCTTTATTATAACGTATAATATCTTTACTTCTTTATTAATATTTTTATTTACATTATGTTTAATTATATTTAGCATATCTGTATTTTATATGTTTATTATAATTTTATCTTAATTGAGGTTGCAGAGACTAATTTGTACTGGGAAAAAAATAATAGCCATGAGGTTACTGTTTTATAAAAAATGTAGAAGAGTATGTTTAGATTCAAGCAGTTTTTTAAAAATATAAAACAGATGATAAAAAAATAAAAATTTGTTTAAAGAAAGAAGCGTAATGAAAAGCAGAAGTGATTGTTCGCAGTGAGACTTAAGTGCAGGGATGCCTCCCGGGGTCTCCCCCACCGCCTTAGGGTTATTGCCCCAGGGGCAGGTGAGAGGATCCGAGCTCAGCCAGGCCTGGGCCCCCGGGGCATGGAGCAGGAATGAGCCCAGCAGCCCATCCCGCAAGCTTGGCCCAGAAACGTTGTCCAGAAGAGAGCGAAGGGCTGACTCTTCCCTTTGCCTGAAGACCACGGCTCTGCCACATCCCTCCTGCCACTTTCAGTTCTTTCTGTAGCTCTGGCACTCAGTCCAAGCAAGAACAACGATGCATCGAGTCATACCATGCATCTCCAAACCCAGCTTTGGACAGTCTCATGACTTCGATTATTCTTTCATCTATTGTCTTTGAATGCTTTTAAAAAAGGGTTTTGGTAAAGAATTTAAAGGTGACAGAAATAAAATTGGCTGTCAGCCCAAACCCCATACCCCCTAAATGGTGTCTTTCAAGATGTTTTGTGTTACGCCCCCCCCCCCCCCCCCCCCCGTTGGCTTGCTGGAATTGACTTTGATCCCCGGTGTCCTGACACGGCAGCCAGGCTGACAGTTGCAGGTCAGTGCTTGTCAGCTGTGCGCAGTAGCCTCTGGGAGTGGTGCGGAGCGGAGCTTCAGCTGGTGACCCCTGCTGTAGTCCAGAGAGACGAGGGAAAAAAGAATGGTTATTCACTTTTAAATCCTCAAGGTAATATGATTTTCTGCGTCTTAAACCAGAGGGACGGCATAGCCATCAGTAACGTGATCCTTAGGTCTTTCCGGGCCGGTGACTCTGACATCGGTCCTTTAGTGCATCTTGCCCCTCTGCCCTTGATCCTCCTTGAATTCATAGCGACAGAAGGCCCCCGCCAGGAGAATTGTCAGAGCAAACCACCTTGGCACGCTTGAGACCGGTACTGTTAGCGATAGCAGTTTGCAGGTTATGCGACATGAATTATGTTAATCAGCTTATATTTATTAATTGGTTTAATCCTCAAGTGACTCTAAGACGTAGATGTAATTCTCGACTTAGAGATGTAGGAACTTGAGACTCAGAGTGGTATGATCATTCATTTCTCTCCCTAAGGAGAAGGTCTAGTGTATGCATAGAAAATAGAGAATTGTGTGTACGTGTGTGTGTATATACGTTGTGTATGTACGTTGGGTGTGCATAGTGGGTGAAGGTAGAAGAAAAGTCTAGGCTTGAACTTTTTGAGTTAAGTATTGCTTTCTCAAACTTACAGAGCAATTCAAACACGTAAAATGTATATAGAATAGCATAATCACCTCCCAGATACCCATCAGCCAGCTTCAATAGCTACCAACCCGTGGCCAATCTTACTTCCTTTAGACACCCTGCCACCCACCAATATTATTTTGAAGCAAGTCCAAGACATCCTGTCATTTCATCCATAAATATTTCAGTGTCCATCTCCAAAAGAGGAGAACTCTTAAAAACAAACAAAAAGTGCACGTGACCACATCACCATTATCACACTTAAAAAATGAACCATTTCTTAATATCATCATATACACAGTTGGTGTCCAAATTTCCAATTGTCTCAGGAGTATCGTAATTTTTTTTTTTTTTTTCAGTTTGTTTGAACGGGGATCCAAATAATATCCACGCTGTGCGGGTGGTTGATGCTTCCCCTGAGTCCCTTCCGACGTGTGGGTTCCACAGCCGTCTTCCTTCTCTTCCTGTGGAATAGATTTGTTAACAGAGCTGGTGCGCCCTGCGGCACTTCTTGGTCTGGAGTTTTTGGGACCGCATCCCCTTAGAATTATGTAACATGCCGCCTCTGTGTTTTCCTGTAAATTAGTGGTTGTGGAGGCTTGTGTTGACTCCAGTTCTGGTTTTGTTTGGCCAGACGACTTCATCATGGGATGGACCTTTGAGTTGTCTTTCTTTGATGTGAGCAGTACCTAATCGTCATCTTCCGGATCTGTTCATGCTAAGAGGTTGCAAACTGGAGGTCTTGTGATTTTGTCATTCATTCTTTCCAGGTTGCTGCAAAGCTCTTGGGAAGGAAGTGTTTCTTTCCTGGTGCAGATCTAGTCTCTGCCTGCCTCTGGGGCGTGGCGATTGCTGGTACATTTCAGGGGAAAGCAGCAGTTTCCCCCACGCCGGGTTTGTCAGTACCCAGGATGAGACCCAGGTTGGTGTGGATGGCGCCTCGCTGGGCGCTGGCTCCTGGGAGCGGGGTCCCGGTTTTCCACTCAAGGTGGGAGCCATCTGCCGAGCACCTGCCCCAGCCCTGGTCACCTTCACCAAGATAAGCTGTGAGAAGTGTTTCATGGCGTCCAGGGATGAAACAGCAAGTGTGTACCCAGGGGCAGAGCTGGCCGGACTGGATGCCCATGGGGGAGGCACCGTGTGGGTGGACGGGGAGGGGGTGGCCGGTGGCCAGACAGCCTTGGTTTGAGTGCCGCTTGGACCTCCCTGTGACCTCGGCGGCTGGTGGCATTGAGCTCCACGCCCCCGGCGTCCAGCGGGGACGATGCCGCCCATTTCCTCTGAGTTCTGTGCTGAGTGTCCAGAGGGGTGATTCACGCCAGCGCTGAGCACAGCACCTGGGACGGTGTAGATGCTGCTTAATCTGTGTTCCTAGTTCCGACCGTAAAATGGTTGTGACAGTGGGTGGGGCGGGGGGGGCACCACTGTCACCTGACAGCTGGCTGAACTTGGCTCCCCGTGGCTAGGGCGGCCGACCCTGATCCCAACGACACCCACGGATGTTGGTTCCGATTAGAAGTCCTGCTCAGAGGGAGTGAGCGTGTCACGCCACGGTGAGGCGGGGGATGGCTCAGGCCCAAGATGTAACCTTAACGGTACAGGGTGGCTTAGCAACTCCCGGTATACTTTGTATGCAGGCTCCAGGGGTGGTGGAAAGGGGTGGAGGCAGGTCTGGAGGCTTTGAGCTGAGGATCTGGAGAGGAGAGGATGCAGGTGGACGGCTGCCCGCAATCTCTTGTCAGAGGACGGGGCCTCCGTGGTCCTGCCCGCGAGTCAGCGTGACCCGCATCCTCCCGCCATATGCCCGAGGCCTTCCCCCAAAGGACGAGCTGGCTGTACAGCCCTCACCCCTCCCTTCCAGGAAATGTTCTTATCACACAAAGCGGGGAATCAGAAGGTTGTACTGGAGAGCCTGCCCAGCAAGGCCCTGCTCACTGACTGGGGGGTTTGGTGGTGGTGGGGGGATGTACATCCAAGAGAAGCAGATGGTGGGCAACATACCACCCTTATCGACCTCACTGGGCACATCTGGGCCCCAAGATGACCGAGGGAGGAACTCTAGGGATCCTGCATCTCTTTGGATTGATTCCTGGATATTGCTGGCTAAGTATGTATTAAATTCTAGATAAACTAATTCTGTGTACAAATTCTAGGTAAAATGTCTTCATGGCAAAATAGGAGTTTCCATTAAAAAAAAAGAAAGAAAGCTTGCAAATGTGTCAGGTATTCCTCCTGAGTCTGCACACTGTGAGTGCCATTTTAAAATTTCAGGGTTAAATTTCTTAAGGTGATGAGATAAGGCAGGTATGAAATTTAGCAGAGAACATTGAGATTGATCACTTTCATGGACTTCACCCCCTTTTTTGGGGTGGTCACTGTTGGATGTTAAATTTCTGTTTTATGTCGGGGTCTCCTTTGAAACTGGAGGTATTGATGTGGTCTTCGGCAAATGTTTCCATTGCAAGAGAGAAGGCTGGTTTATAAAGTGGGCAAGCTGCGTGGGAGTTCTGTCCGATGGCTGTTTTTCAAAGTCAAGGCCACTTAGCCGCGTGGACCCAGAGGCATAGCTGGGTTGTCCCGGTCGATGCAAACCTGGGGACCAGCTGTGACGGGCGTCCACAGAGCAACCCCGTGGGAAGACCTTCGGTGTAGCACAGATGTCCTGGCCTGTCTCCTCCCAGGGGAAGGCTCGGGCATGGCTGTTGCCTTGTGATTCATCTCTGTTTACTTGGAGACCATGAGTTAGATATTTATTTTTTGCAGCAAGAAAATCGTTTGAAAATGTGGAATATCACCCTTGTAATCCTGTGATAGAAAACGATTTACATTTTAAAAAAAGCCTCTTGTGAATAAGTTATGGTAACAAGGAATGAATTATTTGGAGATGAAAAGAAAAACCTTCACAAAGCGTACATTTGGGAGCAGTAGGAGCTTGACGAGATTGTTGTGCGTAAAGTAAAATCAAAAGGAGAGGCAGGTGAGGATGTGCACTACAGGGCCTGTGTGAGAGTTCACCACCCGCCTGAGGTTGGAAATTGGAGGCAATAGTGACGATGTGTAATGAACCTAAAAATTAATGGAACGCTTTTCCTTGCAAATTGTAAGTGAATGTGGGTGAATTCTTGTAGCATTTATCCCAAAACTGTACAGGCAGACCTCCACTGATGGAATGAAACCGAGGAAGTGATAGAGTGGGTTGTTTTGGGAAGCATTTCTCTCCGTACTTTTGGGGTGGTGGTGGTAGTCTTGTTTTTCTTCTGAAATGGAAATACTGTCAGGCTTCCAGTCTTCCATGAAACTGTATCAAGCAAAAGTAAAGTAGCAACTCTTCTGTATCAACTTAGTGTTTTGTTCACGGCAACAGGGATCAGTAGGAACCCGTATGGAATGGGAGATTGCAAAATCCCCAGGAAACCGGAAATGGGGGGTGGTGTGTGATTTTAGGAGGAGAATCCAGGTTGTCAAGCCACTGGCCAGACGTGATTCTCAGTGTGGAGGTGTGGCCTGGGGTGTATTTAAACTGACCCAAGTCAAGAAATTATTAATAAGTGGGGAGAATGCCTGAAAAACAGGCATCCAGTTTTTTTATATAGAATTTATAAAAATTTATTTATTTATTTTTGGCTGCGTTGGGTCTTCATTGCTGTACACAGGCTTTCTCTAGTCGTGGCGAGTGGGGGCTGCTCTTCGTTCCGGTGCGCAGGCTTCTCATTGCGGTGGCTTCTCTTACTGCAGTGGCTTCTCTTGTTGCAGAGCACGGCTCTAGGTGCGTGGGCTTCATTAGTTGTGGCTCGCGGGCCCTAGAGCGCAGGCTCAGTAGTCGTGGCGCACAGGCTTAGTTGCTCCGTGACAGGTGGGATCTTCCCAGACCAGGGATCAAATCCATGGCCCCTGCATTGGCAGGAGGATTCTTAACCACTACGACACCAGGGAAAGTCCCATCCAGTTATTTTATTTTATTTTTTTTGCGGTACGCGGGCCTCTCACCTTTGCGGCCTCTCCTGTTGCAGAGCACAGGCTCCGGATGCGCAGGCTCAGCGGCCATGGCTCACGGGCCCAGCCACTCCGTGGCACGTGGGATCTTCCCGGACCTGGGCACGAACCCGCGTCCCCTGCATCGGCCGGCGGACTCTCAACCACTGCGCCACCAGGGAAGCCCCATCCAGTTGTTTTTAAACAGACTATTAAACAGACTGCTTAAACATTTGTAATTTGTGTTCATTGTAGGATTATTCAAAGTAGAGATGGGGGAAAAAAAGCCCATAACCGAGCATTTCAAGATGTCGTGTTGAGGTTTTTTCGCGTGAGTGTTTCAGATGGTCTTTGCTTGCTTCCTCTCACATCTTACAACAGAGGCTCTTATGGTGCTCAGGTCCTCACACCCTGTTTTTAATATCCGGTGATGTAACTGGAGCATCGCTACCAAATTGCATGTGTGTTATCCTTTCAAGTGAATGGATGTTTCAGAATTAGCCACACTCTGTTGGGCATTTAAGGTGCTTGAGTTTTTGCTGTTCTAAACAATGCAGTAAAGGATGTTTTCATAATAACAGCACTGAGCAATATTTCTTTGTGATGTCGTCCTAGATGGGTAATTGTTCTATCAAAGTTTTTTTTTTTTCCCCAATAAAAGTAATGTATTATTGCACTGATTCCAGAAAGTTTGTACCCATTTATCCTCCCATGAGGAGAATGGACCCTCCCTTCCCCACCCTACACTTGGCCAGCACACTCCAGAGGGAAGGGGTGGAATGGGGTGGCCTTTACTAGCCCGGCTGCTGGACCAAGTATGTCCTTTCTCCCAGCAGGCCCCTGGGACAGTCTGCCACCTGCACACACGGGTCATCCCCACCTTCCGCCGCTATTTGTGATTTCTTAGGCTTCATAAGGGTATTGATTATGGACTTTTCATCTCAGGTCTGGAACTAGAGAGTGGGATGGAGAAGTTCCCAAAACTCTGGGGAAAGTAAAAGCACAGTGTGTGGGAGTTGCCTAGGGAGAGACGGCTGAGACTGTCATTGTCATGTAGTCGGTGAAAGATTGGCTTCTCAACGAAGTGTCTTTGCCCAACTTACTTCTTGCAGGAACTTTGGAAGAGCACGTGTTTCCATCCTTTGTGAGCTTCGGCGTGTGCAAGCAGCCTTGTGTGTGATGAATAGTTTTGATCACAGTTTGGCTGTCGGTTACTTGATTGTTCGACTGTGTATTTTTCTCGTTCCTTCCCTGTCTGCAGTGCCGATGGTTTCCAGGTCCCCTCTCTTGGGACTCTAATTCTGTGTGGGGAGTGGCTCCAGGCCCTCTCTCTGCTGCCTGGTCAGATTTCTGCTGCACTGTGAGAAAGCCCCTTTGCTGCCTTGTCATAGTTAGAGCCCTGGTCCTTTTATGTTATGGGAAGCAATTGTTGTAAGTCCTCAGCAGGGAACTCGGATTTCTGTACTGTGTGCTGGAGCTTGCTCTGGGCTGGTGGTTGTAATACCTACAGTTTAGTGGGCGTCAACTGCATGTCAAGAATTTTATGTGTATTGGCTCCCTGTTATAATAATCTACAGAATCCCTATTATCGTGGCAGGTAGGGATTAAGAGACTCAGAGAATACGAATGTCATTTAAGGTCCTACAGGTGGTGAGTAGAGAAATCAGGCTTGGTATCCAGGTGTGCCTGACCCCAGAGCCCATGGTATCCATTGCACATGGTATCCATGGGACACGGGACAGACATGCACAGCCAGCATCAGACTGGGCAGCTCCAGGGAGCTGGTACAAAATGCTTGAGAGCTCGGGCCAAAAGAGTTCAGCTCGCCATGTCTGAGAGCTGGAAGGGAACAATGAACCTCTGCATTCAGGTTATTCTCATTATTGTGCTAACCTGTCCCCACCTGGCCCCATCCCCTGTGTGAGGTGCACACGTTGGCATGTGAACCTTCTTCGGGACCGTCATGCGTTTCATCCCCTCGGCCTGACCTGTGTGGGTCAGGGCTGTCGGCAGTATCGGGAGTAGAGGTTGAGCAGTGGGGGAGAGAAGGGAAGCTGGGCAGGCAGATCTCTGGCCCCTGGCTGCCCACCGGAGCAGTTGGAGGAGGGCTCGGAGCTGCGATGGGGCAGTGATTGGGCTGGGCGGAGGCTGTGTGTGCCTCATTGGGTAATGGGATGGGTTTCAAGAATCCCTGTTCTCTAGGACTCGGAAGGTTAGGGTAAGGTGTGTTGCATCCTTACTCTAAGGTGTGTGGTGTTGGAGGCAAGTAGGGCTGGGGAGGCGAGAATCAGCCCCCAAGTACCAAGAAGAGGAGGCCGGGCAGCCTGCCGTCTCATGCGTCTTGTCTTTGTCAAGACGTTCACCATTTATCTCTGAAGTGGACAGAGCTGGAAGCCTTGAAGATTGTGTCGAAGAAAGGATGTGAGTTATAAAGTGCCTGTGATACCCCACTGTCGTGCTACCAGGGGGGTCTAAAAGATGCAGTTACATCTAGAAGATGCAGTTGCATCCAGAAGATGCAATTAGGGGTCAAATTGTTGCCAGGTTACTAAGCTGTCCGGAGTGAGTGCGGCCAGTTCTCAGTGTCGGTGTCTCAGACTTCATTACTGAGGTCTTCCACACACTACTGGTTTGCTGTAAGACAGATGTAATATCCCCGTAGATTGTGCTTTACTCCATGTAGCAAGTAGTTCCAAGGGCTTTCACAGGGTCCCTTGTGACCTTGGTCCGGTATTAGTTTCCTGTCGCAGCTGTAACAAGTCACCCCAAACTTAGTGGCTTAAATCGACATAGATTTATTCTCTTACCGTTCCAGAGGTCAGAGGTCCTAAAATTAAGGTGTTGGCAGGGCCGTGCTCCTTCTGGAGGCTCTAGGGAAGAATTCATCCCCTGGCCTTCTCCAGCTTCTGCGGGCTCCGCGTACTCTTTGGCTGGTGGTCCATTCCTCCATCCTCGAAGCCAGCCGTGTAAAATCTTCAGATCTCTCTCTGATCGCTCCGTCCGTCCTCACGTCATGTTTTCTCTTTCTTCTGCTTCCCTCTTCCGAATTCTCAGGACCCTCATGATGACATTGGGCTCATCTGGATAATCCAAAATGTTCCCCTATTTTAAGAACCTTCACGTAGTCACACCTGCCAAGTCCCTTTTGCCATGTAAGGTGACGTAGTCTCAGGACTTGGGGGTTAGGACGGGGGCATCTTTGGGCGGGGGCACGTTTCTGCCCACCGCAGTCCCCGGGTCTGTTTCTCATCAGGGCCAGCGTTCCTGCAGGCAATTCTTCTCCTGCCATGCGGACGGGCCACACCCGTCATCACTGGGCTTCGCTGTTCACACGGGGCGGCGGGGGGCGGGAGGGCACTGCGGAACGTCAGGCTTTCTGGCTCTCTCTGCCGACTTCCACTTCAGTTTAGGAAGTACAGTTAGCAAACGAGTACCGATTCTGGGCAACCGTCGCGACCTGTGAACGCACGTGTACCACAGACCTAGACTCCGCACGAAGAGGCTGATTTTGGAATCCCACCTGACCCTCCTTGTCCAGACTGAAGCCTCTGGCTGTCCTGCACCGACTGGGGTTCCCCCTTTTTGCTGGAGAGGCAGAGCTCCTCTTGCAGGTGGCCTCGCCCCCTGCTCGTCGGCGTGAAGAGGCCTTCTCGTTTGCCTCGCCACAGCGTCCTCGTGGCTGGACCTGCTCCTGTCCCGTCCTCCGCTCCTGCGGGAACACCAGTTATCCTTGTAGCCTCGCCCAGGGTTGTGTGTCCTCATCTCCTGGTCGGTCTTCTCTTCTCAAGTCCCATAGCTTGTGACCGACCCTCTTCACGTCACCTGCCACTTTCTGCCTTGAGATGCATAATGAATCGTGCATGGGTCCTCGTGGTGGGACAAGGTTACCGGGAGGCCCTGGTTCTCTGCCCACCTTTACCTCTAGGTAAGCAGGAGCCCCGACCCTGAGAAGTGGTACCTTCATTACATAGTTCACCCGGCGGATGCTTGTCCGGGTTTTTCTTTTGTTTGTTTTTTTGTTTGTTTTTGTTTTTGCGGTACGCGGGCCTCTCACCGTTGTGGCCTCTCCCGTTGCGGAGCACAGGCTCCGGACGCGCAGGCTCAGCGGCCATGGCTCACGGGCCCAGCTGCTCCACGGCATGTGGGATCTTCCCGGACTGGGACACGAACCTGTGTCCCCTGCATCGGCAGGCGGACTCTCAACCACTGCGCCACCAGGGAAGCCCTTGTCCGGGTTTTAGACTTTTCAACAGGAAAAAGAGAAAACAGAAAAGGTGGAGTTGATCACAAAGAGGAGAATTTGCAGGGAATGACTCAACCCTTTTTCTGATTATTAACAGGCTATATGCTCAATATAGAGAATGTGGAAACTATAAAGAGGAAGAAAAATTGCCTGTGATCCTTCCGTCTGGAGGCAACTACTGTTACTCTGGGGAGGTTTTCTCTTTTTCCCACCTTGGTGTTTTATGAGGGTTGGTAAGTGTCACCTAAGGAATGGTGTGTCCAGTGTTTCCCTACTGAGTCTTTGTTACAATGACATTTTCCCCGTGTCCTCACCTTTTCATCAGTGATCTTTTTCATGGCTGCATGATATTTAAGTATGTGGATGTATTGGAATTGACTCATCCCAAAGTAGATTTAAAAAAAAAAACAACCTTTTTGAGTGCATCAAATAAAACATGACAAAAATTAATATTTTAAAACAGATGAAAAGAAAACCCAGAGTCCCTGCGCAGTTTACCCCCGTCCCCTGCCTGTCTGTGGCTGGCAGGGTATGTGCCAGCCTGCTCCCTCCTGGTCCTGGTGAGTGGACGGGGGGCCGTGATCCTCAGCATGAGCTGTGGACACTGGGGTCTCCCTTCCGTTCAGAGCCGCTTCTGTAAGTTGGCAGACACGGGTGTTCCTTTCTTTGGTGCAGTTGTGTTATCAGTGCTTCAGATTTGTCATGGCGGCGATGGAAGAAAAAAAAAAGAAGGGAGCCATCTATGGCTACTGATGGTGGAAAGGAAAACAAAATCAGACAGAAACTATTTGTGAGGCGCCAGTATAATGAGAGTGAAGGGGGACAGAACACACCATGAGCAGTGAATGAGCATCCAAAGCAGGGAGTTACAGCCCTACTTCGGATGTCTTTGCTTTGAAAGAATTATTTTTCAATCTAGTAATAGTCCATGAAATATCAGAAATGATCAAGTTCATTCGGAACCACAGTCAGCTGCATTCTGATGAGAGAGGTTTTGACTTTCTTCCTTGCAGAGCTAATGAAGATGCAAATGTTTGTGGCAGGCAGGAAATTATGTAAGAAATCGTAATGGCCAAGTTTTCTGGACCAGACAAGTGGAGAACGGTCCTAGGGAGGCGTGTGAAGCACGTCAGATAATCAGAAACTAGGTGGCATTTTGCGCTAAGCATCACAGCAAAGATTTTGCTTGGAATGTTGACCAGAATTACGCTCTGGCTGAGACTAAACACGTGGCAGGCATCCTACTCCAGTTTTTAAAATCATCAGGCAGAGGCTTTATTATATTTTTTTGGTCTTTGTTCTTCTGTTTTTTGCCTTAATGAAAAGGAATGCTCGGAGAATGGCACTGGGAGGCTGGCACCAAGTCAGCTTTGGGATTTTTCTCTAGTGTGGGGACCGATCTGCCCCGCTGCCCTCTCCCATTGGCTCTTTTTTTTTTTTTTTTTAAACGGCTCTTGATTGTACTATTTTTGTCTCCATAACCCATGTCAGCTTCAGGGCCATTTATTTTACCTTTTTTGATGAACGTTCGAAACGTAATCAAACTAGAAGCTTATTGATATACACACATTCATGTGTGAATTATGTTATTCCATTTAATCCTAACCCATGCCCTCTGCAGATTGTCTCCTTAAACCTCAGGGACGCCCTGTGCCTCGGCTTCCTCATCTCGAAACACCAGGGGTAGCGGTGGTACCTCCTTAGAGCAGCGTCTGGAAATTCAAGTACAGTAATTCGTGGAAGTGTTCAAAGCAGCCCCCTGCCCACGTCAGTGCCCAGGAATGCGGCGGGCTGCCGTCTCTGTCTCTTTCTCTCTCAGATTGTCAAGGCATCTTGTGTTAACCTCATTCTGCCCTGCCTGGGGTCCCTTAGATGAGTTCTCAGTTGTAGTATTGACCTTTTCTACAAAAAAAACACAGCGAAGCCCAGGAAAGTGACATCAGGAAGCCAACGCCAGCCTGCAGCTGTAGCCCAGGGGTGCTTTCCCCCTGCAAATGCCTTTGGCCCATTTCCTGGTTCCCCTGTGCTGGAATTCGGGCTTGCATGTCAAGAGACCAGCTGTTGACATGAACGGCTTTCTGCAGCCAAGGGTATTCCAGGACAGCCGGGCTGGCGCTGGCAGGAGTGTGGGGAGGGTCCGGTGCCTCCAGCGCTGCCCGGATGGTCCGTGCGCACATGCGTGTGCCAGCCTCTGAAAGGAAGGGCTGTGTGTGCCGAGCAAGTTCATTGAAGAGGGTGTGGAGGTCGCCACTGTCGACCCTCATTATGTCCTCACTGCAGATGAAATGAGAACTCGACCGCCCCTCCCCTGCGGGATGAATGGATCTCAGAATAGCATCTTGGATGGAAACAGCGCCTTGACCACTTGAGATGCCGCCTCTTTTCATCCTCCCCTCTCTGTGTTCTCCACGGCGGGCGGGTAGGAAGTCGTGGTGACTTCACTTCGTGGTGAAAGTGTCCTCAAAGACCCCGGGCCGGGCTGTGCGTCCTCGCTGGCTCGGAGCTGCGGCCCTTTCACGTGCCCGGCTCTTCCGGGCTGGCACTCTCATTCCAGAAGAAAAGGTTCTTGGCAGCCTTGAACAAGCTTGCATGTTCACGCCTAAGTGTGTAAGTGAGCCAGTGTGCCCCTGATGAGCTCAGAGGGTTGGATCTGGAGGCAGGTTTGCTGGGAGGACATGCCGGTGCCTGGCTCTGCACATCCCTGCCGGCCAGAGGTCAGCTTTCTGGAACCTCCTCCACGGGGGTAGCACGCGTTTGGAGCCCAGGACCCCGGCTGCGCTACCTTGAGCTCTCCAGGGTTTGGCCGCAGAGGCCTTTCTGGCTTGTCCTGTAGGACTCAGACCTTTGCTTCCTCCCTGTTACTCACTTGTCTTCCAGTGAGCCCCATCTTTTAATTTTAACTCTTGTAATGCTAAAAGCGCCTTGCGTTTCTCCTGGCTTTGACTTTTTTTTTCTATCAAGAATAATCTCTATTTCCCTTAGTGGAAAGCTTAATAACACATCAAGGACAGATCAACTGTTCAGTTTCCCATGAAAACTATCTCCCTTTCCTCCCTATGGGGAGGGGGTGTCTGCCTTCTTTGTGGCCCCTTCTCATTTGCTTACAGCACAGACACACGGAGCCCGGTGTATGTGCACGCACGTGTGTGCACATGACAGTGTGTACGGGTGTGGGTGCACATCCCTCAGACAGGACACTGTGTCCAGCCCTGCCTGTCCCCACCCTGGGTACCTTGGTGTTTATTGCGTACGGGGCCCAGCACCCCGTGTGTGGGAACCAGGTCCCCCGGAGAGGAGGGCTCTCGCTGGAGTCTCACACCGCATCGTTTAAACTATGTCCAGTTGCAGGCGTTGGGGGATCAACAGTGAACAAACAGGTGCGAACTCACCTTCCTGGAGCTAATGTTTTTGGGGTGGGTGGAGCGTACAAACAAAGCCAGTAAAGTACTACTTAAATGTACAGACAGTAAGAAGGACAAGGAAAAGCACACAGCAGGGAAGGGGTGTGAGTGTGTGTGTGTGTGGGATGGGGGGTGTTGAAAGTGTAGTGGCCTCGTGGAAGGCCTGGCCGAGAGGGGCAGCTGCCCGCAGCCCTGGATAAGGGTGCACGTGTGGATGGAGAGGTCTGGGTGGGACGGACTGAGCTTCTGGGCAGAGCCCTGAGCTGGGAGGGGCCCCTGAGGCTTTAGGAGCAGAGGGAGGCAGGGGAGAGGGCTGACGCGAGCTCAGAGAAGCAACGCGGACCAGACGAAGCGGGCCGTGTGTGGGCCGAGTGGTAGCAGGGAGAGGATGGACTCTGGCGGCCGTTGGGCCCCAGGGAGAGGGTAGCACTGCAGTGACAGCACAGCCTGCGTTCGAGTGTCTGCTCCCCCACTGCCGGCCGCGGGTGAAGTAGGAGAAACCCGAGGAGCCTGCAGCTCCCCATGTGAACACTGTCACTTTGAGTGTAATTATCACTTCTAGTATTAACAGTGCTGGCCTGTAGGAGCTTTCCAGTCCATATTATTGAATTCTGAATCCAGTCCAATAATTATCTCAGCAACTGAGATACCATTGACTGCGGGTCATGGATGTTTTAAGGCCAAAGTCACCGAGTGATCCGGGGACTTGCTGCTGGAAATCACTTGTTTTTTTTTTTTCTCTTGCCCTCCTTTTTTTCCTGCGTGGCATTAAGTCAGCCACATTAAAAATTTTGTGCATCTGTCATCGGAAAAACCAGCATGCTTTCCCCTGAAGAGCAGGCTTGAAGACTTTTTCTAGTATATTACACCAGCCACACTAAGTGGCTTCAGGTTAGCTCTTAATTCATATTTTCTGCAGCTGCTAATACGCCTGATAGTCAGAATTGTTGCACATTCGAGATAAAAACTAAATCTCAGCTTATGCCCTGCCTCCCAGGAGAAACTCAGAGAACAACTATAAAGCCTAATCCATATTTTGATGTTGAAAAGAAAATAGGGTTATAGGCGTATTTGGAGCCTTTGAGTGTTTACGGTTGTGCAGGCTGGGTGTCCTGACTTACAGTGTAAAATCTGAATGTCCAGCGCAGGGACTACGTTGGTTTCTGGCTGACGCATGCTGTGGCTGTGATGGGGCATCATCCTGTTTTTATGAGCTGAGCGTTATTCAGTCCCAGAATGCATTGGATTGTACGCAGACTGTCTGTCCGGGGATGTGCTGACCGACTTCTCTCCCAGGCTTTGGAGGAAAAGCCCCAGCCGGCGTGTGTGCGTGTGCGTGCGTGTACGTATGTACACTTGCTCACCGCTGCACAGAGGATGGGGCATTGCTCCTGAGCCCAGGGGTCCCGTCCTCTGGAAAGTTCTCTCTGCGCAGGTTTCTGTGCCCCTTGCTGGGTCCCTGTGGAGTGCCTGGAGCAGATTATCACCTGGTGGTCCCTCCTTCAGTGGGAGCTACCCTCTGCCTCCTTGGTCCAGACTGAAGCATCTCAGGCCATCAGCCCTCCGCGTAGGGCCTCCTTTCCCACCTTCTCATCAGCGTTCCCTCCTTTGGATGAGTTTGCCTTGTGGAGGACACTTTTGAAGTGTGTTTTCCAAGGTAGGATTTAGTATTCCAGAGCAGAACAAGGAATACCAGTGGGGGGGAGTCAGATTACCATAAGGAAAAAATAAGAGGAAAGATGTTTTTTCAACTTACTTTATTATAGCATTTTAACGCCATTTAAAGTCACTGGAAACTGATGTTTGAACCTGCTGTTATTTTATTATAGCGTTTTAAACCTTTTTTTTTTTTTCCTGGTGGGAAGCAGAAAGAAAAACTTGGTTGGGTCTCATCAACCACTTTCTGAAGTGTGAGTTTTATTTTTTTTAATTTTTTCAAAGAGCCTTACCCTTTTTTTCCCTTAATTTAATTAAAAAAAAATTTTGGCTGCATTGGGTCTTCGTTGCTGCGTGTGGGCTTTCTCTAGTTGTGGCGAGCGGGGGCTGCTCTTCATTACGGTGCGCGGGCTTCTCATGGCAGTGGCTTCTCTTGTTGCAGAGCACGGGCCCTAGGCGCACAGGCTCAGTAGTTGTGGCGCACGGGCTTAGTTGCTCCGCGGCATGTGGGATCTTCCCGGACCAGGGCTCGAACCCCTGTCCCCTGCATTGGCAGGTGGATTCTTAACCACTGCGCCACCAGGGAAGTCCCGAAGTGTGAGTTTTAAATTGTTTGTTTATTGTTCACAGAGAAGCAGCAGCTACTTTCCTACGTGCAAACTTTCAGATATTATGAAAAAGCACAGTGAACCGGCACGTATGCTTGCCTTTTCCTGATCGAAAGTCCTGGTCTGCCTTGGTGTGGAAGACCCCGTGCAGCATTGCAACAGTTGGTGTGCAAACTTCCAACCGCATTTAATAACTTAGGCTTTGCACAGCTTCTCCTTGGACAAAGTGTTAGGGATGTTTCTTCTGGGGCTGAAATTTTATGATGTGTTGTGTTGTTTTTGCTTAAAGAGGCTAGCACGGAGAATGCAGAGCACAGACAGTGCTTTGGAATCTTAAAATGTGCCAGGTAGCTGATCTCTTAGGGACTTTTTCTAAATTAACCCCACACTCTTGAGATATGAGGATGGATCTTGTCCCTGCCCGGGGCCTACCTGGGGAGGGGTTTCTGGCTCAATTAAATAGAAGGACGCTGGTCTCCTGCCTCCAACTCTCGGTCCTTTTCAGGATGCCATGCTTGGTCCTTCACGATGAGTGGCCTTTTATTAAAAAAAATTATTTATTTTATTTATTTATTTTCGGCTGTGTTGGGTCTTCGTTGCTGCGCGCGGGCTTTCGCTAGTTGTGGTGAGCACGGGCTACTCTTCGCTGCGGTGCACGGACATTGCGGTGGCTTCTCTTGTTGCGGAGCACGGGCTCTAGGCGCGTGGACTTCAGTAGTTGTGGCACGCAGGCTCAGCAGTTGTGGCACACGGGCTTAGTTGCTCCGCAGCATGTGGGATCTTCCTGGACCAGGGATCGAACCCGTGTCCCCTGCATCGGCAGGTGGATTCCTAACCACTGCACCACCAGGGAAGCCCGAGTGGTTATTTTTTGTGTAGAACCTACTTTTGTAATTTTCCTGTCCACCCTCCGTCCCGTTTTCCCCATCAGGTGGGAGGGAGGAGACGGAGGTGTGAGGTGGGCCTGGAGGTACCACACTGTGGGGCAGAGGTCACTGAGGTCTGTCTCATGTCGAGTCCTCCTCCCCCTGGTCATCTGTCTCTGAGAAGAGAAGCTTCGATGAAAGGTGTTGCAGTGCGTGATTGCAGCGGCGTCCGCGTGGGTGCTGGGTGCCCAGGGTGGGCGTGTGGGAGCACATATGAACGAAGACTGCGGGGCAGCCAGGGGCAGCCAGGGAAATGTAGATTTCTGACCCACTAGGGTTTTGGGCGTAAGAAGTTAAGGCCTTTCAGTCTGGGTCAAGGAAGCACCTCGTGCCTGCACTGGAGATCCACTTTGGTCCTCCTGGTCTTGAGTCAGGCCCAGGGGACTGTGGACACCAGTCCTGCCCAGAGAGCCATCCGCATCCTGCTTCCTCCCCAAGGGTCCCTGGAGAGAGGAGCAGGCAGGGGACGAATGGACGCAGGTGAGGACACTTCCCCTTGGCCTCCTTTTCAACCCTTTTCTCTATCCTTGTTGAGGAGAGAATGTCGTTTTCATTGAATAAGATCAAAAAGAAAAAAGAGCCTGGTTATCAGAAAAGCACAAGAAACGATGCTTTTAAGGACTGGGGAAACCCTCTACTTACTCTCCGGGGTGTGCTTTCTTTGGAGGCGAGGAGACTGGAGGAAATCTCTGCAGAACCCCACAGTGTCTGAGAATGAGAGTGGATAGATCTTTGAAGAGGAGACCACGATGAAGGGAAAAAAGCACAGGAGGATATGGCGTTACCTACAAAGGTCGCGTGTTTATCCAGTTCGTGCCTCACAGCGTAAAAGACAGGAGGAGGCACTCAGGGCTGGTGCACAGTGTTATGGGGAAAAAGGGCTTCCGATACTTGGGGCATAGAATACACAAGTTGCGGATTTGGAGGGATGTTTGTAGCTAATTTCTACCCAGCGTGGTTCTCTATGTGGTCGCTCAGTTGCTTGAGCAAGGTCTAGATAGACCTAGACTTGAGGAGAATTTATTTCTTAATAAAGTAGTACTCGCGGGACTTCCCTGGTGGCACAGTGGTTAAGAATCCGCCTGCCAATGCAGGGGACACGGGCTCGAGCCCTGGTCCGGGAAGATCCCACATGCCGCGGAGCAACTAAGCCCGTGCGCCACAACTACTGAGCCTGCACTCTAGAGCCCGGGAGCCACAACTACTGAAGCCCATGCGCCTAGAGCCTGTGCTCCGCAACAAGAGAAGCCACCGCAACGAGAAGCCCGCACAGCACAACGAAGAGCAGCCCCCGCTCGCCGCAACTAGAGAAAGCCCGCACACAGCAACGAAGACCCAAGGCAGCCAAAAATAAACAAACAAATAAATAAATAAATAAAAATAAAGTAATACTCGCAGTGGGGGGAAAAAGGAGTATAAATATCAAAAGTAATTGTGGTTAATTTCTTTGCACTATTCAAGAAGTTTTCTCATCTTACGTAAGCATGGATCTCTTGCTCTGTAACAGTGAAGCACATTTATTTTATCTGACAAATGACTGTTGGACACAGTCTTGCAGCAGGTCACGTGGATTTGCCTCACACAAACGACAGTGAACACAAGCAGTAGGTACAGATTAGGGAACAATAAGATGAATGCCTGCATTCTCCATCCAGCTGAAGAACCATTTTCCAAAAACCTTTGCAGACCCCCGTGTCCCCCCCCCCCCCCCCCAGGTAACCACTATCCTAAATGTTCTTTTTGTTGTTCCATTTCTTTCATTTATGGTTTGGTCATTTAATATCTCTCTCCCTAAAATATGTATTGCTTGGTTTTGCCTGTTTTTGTCAACCTTATGTAAATGTAGTTCACCTGTATGTGATTCTCTGACTGGCTTTTCTTGGCTACACATGATTTTGGTTACCAAGGCACGATAACTCACATAGCTCTGGTGCTTTCATTTTCACTGCTGTATAGAATTCCTATGAAGAATTACAAGGCGTGGCCACCATTGTGGTTCTGTCTTATTCTTTCTAATGGCTGCATCATTTTGTCCCTGCTGACACTGAATGTCATGTGACATTTTTTTAAATGGATAAGGGCCCAGATGGTGAATGATCACTGTTCCAGGAGTGAAGTTGATACTCTTTGTGGAAGCAGGGGTGTTGCTCTTCAGGCTGGAACTGTTTGTGTATCTTTCACTTTGATTTATTGCAACAAATCTTTAGAGCAAGGACCCAGGGAGCAAAGTGCAGTTCAAAGAGTGGGTTTCCGTAGGCTGGTTGCCAAAAGCCGGAGGTCAGGTGTTAGAAGCCCAAGAGCAGGGACCCATCCTGAGCACAAGGGCCAGGGCCAGGGCCAGGGTTGGGGTCTCGACCTTGGCCTCAGGGAGCCTCTCCTTGTCTGCACACGTGGGAGTGGAAGTGACTCCTGAGATGAAAAGGAAGCAATCAGTGGAGTTTGTTTCCTCCTGTGGTTTCAGGCAGTGCTTTCTCTATCAGATCAAAAGAGCCCATCCAACTCCCAGCCTCCATCACCGAAAAATAAAATCTCATTTTCTTTCTGATAATACCCGTTCACTGTTTAAAAAAAAAAAACCAAAAAACACTACCAGGAAAAAAATCCATAAATTCTCATCACCCATCTGATACTAATACATGAGTTTGATGTGTCCACTCGTACTTTAAAAAGTGCTTATGAAACTATATATATTTTACATGTAAATGATCTTAAAAAGAAAGTTGAATTTCTCTGAGACTTTTTAAAAAGTTTGCCACATTTGCTTTACTTATGTATACATAAATTTTTGTGTGTTTTTTTGTTTTGGTTTTGTTTTGTGTTTTGTTTTGTTTTTGTTTTCCTGCAACTGCATTGCAGGCATCCTGACACTTCGGCATCAGATACTGCCACTTGTACCTCCTCAGTATCCACTGACCATAGGACATTAACCCAGTGCCAGTCTCCCGTGCTGGCCTTATTCACAACCCTCATTTGCCCACTCATCTCCCAGGGGCTTTTAAGAAAATTGTCAGCATTTTACTTTCACCTGCATGAACTGAACTGCCAGGGGGACCAAATTGCAGCTGGGATTTTGTCACTCATTTTCAGGACTTGGGCGTGTTCTGATCAAGTGCTCCCGTTACACCCACATGCTGGCTTTTCTTCAGGACCCGTTGGGCAAGTCAAGGCACTGTCCTTCCCTGGGCAATGTGGCTCCCACCCAGTGTGATGGGCTGGATCAGTCCCCTTCCCCAGGCAGCTCTCGGGGACAGGCTGGGCCCCGAGGAGGAGGGCTGGCTGTGGCTCCACCTAAAAGAGCTCAGTGTCACCGGCAGGCTCTGATTGGGGATGGGACCGAGCAGGGGCAAGTGCTGAAGCATCAGGAAGAAGTACCTCTGGTTAGGATGTAGCCAGTCTTCAGGACACAAGGTATCTGCTTCATTGCTGTTAAGTTTCCAGTCCTGCGGAGCATGCTCAGTGGGAGATTGTTAAATTCGAGCCTGGAATTTTGGTAGATGTTCCATCATTGCGTACGGTAAGAATTACTAGCTTTGCCTCTTCACTGGGAGACTGTCAGAGCATCCAGATGAGAGGCTGGAGGAAGGATGCTGCTGGACTGAGCTCCAGGGCAGGGGCTGTCTGGCCTGCAACTGTGTCCTGCAGGCTGGGGGGCTGGGATGAAACTATACCCTGCAGCGGAAGCCTTCTCCAGGGCTGGCCTGACCACCGTGGGCTGCCCTGCTGCTTTCCCTTTGAAGTTTAACCTCTCCCGCAAAGATCTCTTCAGCCTTCAAGTCTGCGGTGCCCCCCAGCTTTGCCTTGCCTGGAGCATTGGTGCTTGGATGTCTGTTAACTGTGACCACCTCCAGAGGGCGCAGACCCTGTCACGACAGGGAAGAACCCGGACATGGTCACCCTGAAGGAAGGCAGGGCCAGCCTCTGACCGGGCGTTGGGGTCGGAGCGCCAGCACCTTCTTCTACGGCAGGTACCCTGACTCCCTCAGGGGTGCGGCTTTCTCCTTGGTGGGGTTAGATGATAAATGTTTTCTTTTTTTTTTTTTTTGCGGGCCTCTCACTGTTGCCGCCTCTCCCGCTGCGGAGCACAGGCTCCAGACGCGCAGGCTAGGCGGCCATGGCTCACGGGCCCAGCCGCTCCGCGGCATGTGGGATCCTCCCGGACCGGGGCACGAACCCGTGTACCCTGCATCGGCAGGCGGACTCTCAACCACTGCGCCACCCAGGGAAGCCCTAGATGGTAAATTTGACATGCTGTTTCCGAATGGATTGAGCAAAAGAAGGTAGTGATTCCATTTCTGCACCTTTTTCTAGCAGCTTCTTGAGTACTCTTCAGCAGGGTAGACGCTCCTGGGAAGAGCAGGAACTCTCTTCGTGGAAGCATCATGGCTCTGCCCTTGAGAGCGGAGAGTGATCCTATGACAAGAGCCTCCTGGGCTCCTCCAGTCCCTCGTGCAGCTACAGAATAATCGAGAGCCCCGCGGTGAGCTCGGCCTTACATGTGTGCAGGAGCCTCGGCCACTCGGAGCCCTGCCTGGCCCAGCAGGTGTTCTTTGGGGTGTCCAGTGGTAGCATGTGCCCTGAATGCATGACCTCGGGGGAGATCACAGGCCGCATCTAAGACGACATCTGCCGGGGGCTTGGCAGCCTTTTTCACAGCAGAGCCTACGTGTGCTGCCCTCACCCTGGCACTGCTGTGACCTGAATTCGGCTGGCTCAGGCCATGCCCTGGTCCTTGGGTGCTGGCTGTTCCGTCACCTCTCTCTCCCTCCCTTCAAGGAAGCATGTTTGAATACAGAGTGACCCAGGGGGGAGACAGTTTTATAAGTCTAACCTTGAAGGTGCACAGATGCTTCACGAAACGTGTAGTGGCCATCTTGATGAGTGATGACTGATCACTCAGATGTGAGTTTCACTGGTTTCAGGAGCTTAATGGGAGTGAGTGGCAAGAGATCTCCATCCAGTGGTCCAAGCAGTGGTCCGTCAGGCGTCGGGGCAGGAGAGAGCAAAGCCAACAGAGACACAGAGGATGCTGCAGTTTGCCTTTGTGAAAGCTGTGCAAGAACAGTGGGAGATTTGTGCCCCCTGGAATCGCTTACGAGGTCCCCGAGTCTGCAGGGATTGGCTTTCCCCCTCTAGAAGGGTGTGTGTTTAGTTTCTGTTAAGTAAGTTTTAGAAAGAAGAATGCTCTCTGGGGCGTGACCAGCCTTTCTGAGGTAGAAATAGGATCCTTCTCACAGTCAGTGGGGCTGGAAACAGGCTTCGTTCACCACAAGTCAGGCTCTCAAAGCATATGGGGGCCGAGCACCTGAGCCTCTTCCCCTGTTAGTTACAGCGAAGTAACCCAGATGTGCGAGGGGCTGTTGCCTGACACCCTCAGGGTGGGACAGTGTGTGCCTGGCCGGTTGGAAGTGCAGTAGCCTGCTGGACACCTGTACCCATAGCTGTCAAACTCGAATTTCTGGTTGATTAACCAGGAAAAGCCTTCCTGCTGGAATGTCGACTCTAGGGAACCTTTCGTGTCGGGTTTCAGAGTTCCTTTGTTTCCTCCTGGTTAAGACTGGTCCAGGGTCACGTTACCTTCTTCTCAGTGGTCCTGTAGTCTGTGGGTGGAGGTTTTTGATAGTTTTAAAATTTCGGCTTGAGTTAAACCAATATTCTAGTGAGATGAGCAGTCATTCCAACGCACGGATGTGTCTTCCACAGCCTCTTTTCTGTCTCCTCTCCCTTACCCTGGTTTTCGCCATTTGGTTGTTTAGATCATCCTCTGCTCGGGAAAGGGAGACGCTGTGTTCTCAGCGACCGTGGACACTCCCAAAGCTGATCCGAATGACCCACCTAGGTTCAAAGGGCTTGTTAATAATAGGGCTGTTGGTGAAAATCATCTCGATTCTGACTTCCTTGTCCTGTTGAAGGTAGTGTAGTGTAAGTGAAAGGAAGGAATGATTATTCAGAGGCTGTGCGTTTCAAGGAAACCACGCATCCGTCCCAGCTGCAGTTCCGGAGGGCGGGTGAAGGAAACCTTAGTTGGAGGTTTACTTGGAGGAAATCTGAGACTGAGCTGAAACCTACCTGGTGTCTTGCGACTGCCACTGATGAAGCCAGGGAAATAGTAGATGGCATTTTCTGCTTCTAACACATGGTCAGATTTAGTCGACCTCAGTAACTGTCTCCTGAAGCCATTTACTTCCTGCAGACGTCGGGCTCCTTGGCTGTGGGGAGGCCGTGTCACTGTGGTTAGCTGGAGTTGTCTCTGCAGATTCTGCTTGTGGAACCCAGCACATTAGCAGCTCCAGTGCCCCTCTAGGGAGCTGCCCCGGCAGCTCCAGCTCTTCCGTCTTCAGCAGTGACACCCTTTTATTCTGGCCCCGTTGGATGTTGCTTTGTGATGGGTAGACTGGACCCTGTGTGCCTCTACTGGTCCTCACGGCGCCAGGGACCAGAACCACCTTTTACGCACCCTGTTATCTGCCAAAGCACCAGGTGTTGGTTGGCGCTTACTGAGTACTTGTTGGATACAGAGCATGAGAGAGGTCGAGGCTCCAGTACAGGTGGGGCGGGCAGGACCCAGAAGGGGACACCCCGACCCTGGGGGACAGGGTGGGGGCCACAGATGGTAGGCATCCGCCCGCTGGCAGAGCGGGATCCGTGCTTGTTTCTTCAGCAGCCCAAGCTGCTTGTAATCCCTTTATACAGTGCATTCTCAGTGGTGGTGAAAATTGGTTCTTGAGAGGAGAAAAATCAAATCCTAGAGATGACGGTGGTTTTGGTGGGCCACAGGATGTAAACAGGTGTATGGTATACCTCTGCTATTAAAGTTTCATGGGGGAGAGCGATTAGGGAAAAAAAAAAATCTAAAAAGGTGTTTTAGGACAGGTAATACTGAAAACTGAATTAAGAAGCTCTCTGTACCACATGAGAGTCTCACCTGCAGGCCCTTGTGCACGGGGTCCTCTCTGCTGGACTGTCTACCTCCCCACCCCCAAGGCCTTGGCTGGGACCTCCTCATTCTGCAAGATTTGGCCCAGGCTTTGCCTTACATGGGGAGCAGTTTTCCACACTGGACTGTAATGGTCTGTCTGTGATGGAGGGCGTCAGAGGGCAGAATTTCAGGGACATGGGAACAGCCGTCACCACAGCAGGCCAGACCAATCCGGGCTGTCCCCCTAGAGCTCAGGTGGTTTTTTGCCTCGTACGCGAAGGTCACTCATCTGAGCCGAGAGTGGAGCTGCAGGGAATCCCACGGCTGAGTGCCCAGCAGGCCCTCCACCCCCAGTGGGGTCATCCTGCTTCTTCAGGGTCTTGATTTTCAGGGGCAGAGGGGACAAGAAAAGTGGAGGTTGCAGTCTAGAAGGAGCCTGGTTGTAAATTAGCCAGGTTTGAACTCCTGGTGGTTCCTGGCAGCCTAGCAAGAGAAGGAATTCTGGTTCCAGAACCATGCCTGGGATCAGTACATCTGTCCTGGATCTCTGTTGAGAAACAGGGCTGGGGTCCTTCCAAGATGACTCTGGTTCCCAGCCAGGAATCAGGTTACTTCCCAGCTGATGGTGATGATGCCAAAGATGGGGTGGGAGCTTAGGGGTGGGTACTGGGGGTGATGGGGGGGGTCCTTGGGGGTGCCAGCGATGGCTTGTCTGATTTCACCACCAGTCCTTCAGTCCAGCACACGTGGGTGCCCTTGTGTGGACCCGGACATGGAACATGGAACTGGAACATGGAACTGCTGGTCCGAGACCTCATGTGCTCCTCCGTGCCTGGAATGCTGCTTTGCCTCTCTGGTCTTCAGTTTCTTCTGTGACAGGGTGAAAAGATTTTATTTATATGCTGCTGTGAATCTTGAATCAGATTAAAGAAGGTTAACGAGAAGCAAGCAGTTTGCAGAAGCAGGGCGAGGAAGCAGGCCATCTGTGGTACTCGACGCATGGTCCATATGGACCTGCTCTGTTACCCAGAGAGCTGTGCAGAGGTGAACCGCGTCAGCAAAAAAAGACACCTTTGACCGTGTAACAGAAGACACAGGATGGAGGATGGTGGCGTAGGACGCACCTCAGAGAGATGCTGCGCTTCTCATCAGAGAGCAGCGGTGATGGCAGCGGTGCCCTTGGAGATTGGGCCCCAAGGACGTGGCTTAGCCACGGGGTGCCCCCGCTGCCAAAGTTCCACGCTCCTCTTGTGATTCAGAAGGCTTTGAGAAATCTTTTAGCAAACCTTTGCTCTCATATCTTATGTATCTTTTGCTTCCCAACGCCTGAACAAAGCTCCAGGCAGTAGTAACATGTTGCCGTATTGATTCTTCTGGTGGCTTTCCAAACTCCCATAGCGTGACAGAGCGACCTCGAGCTCCCTTGCCCCTCCTGGTTGTGGGTATATGAACACTGCTTTACTGCTCAGAACATCTATAACATAATAAGAGACACAAGTCACATTCTCGCAACATTTTCCATCTGCCACTCTAGGAAAACTACACGGAGATGAATGAGGCCACAGGGTGTTAGAGGCCACACTTCTAGCCTGGCACGGGCCAAACCCGTGGGTGCCATGAAATCCATTAACACAGAGATTAGTGAGCCCTAGGAGAGCACGTCTGATGGGAGGGGGAGTGGGCCTTCAGTGTTCCTGTTTGCTGGCATCCCTGTGGCCTGCCTTCATGTGATTCATGCCTCTCCCCTGTTCCCCACCAGCCTCCCAGATTCAGCCTGGGGCTTGTGTGGAGTGATGTCATGATGAACATGCATCTCGCGTGTTCCATGTGGAAAGGAGTACGTTTCCTCCAGGAAACACTCAAGTCCCCACCTCCCAGATAACCGCATCCTAGCTTGTGTGAGCCCTTTAGACTGTGGGGTGGCCTTATTTCACCTTGTCCCTGTGAGAGGCTGGACTTGCGGGCGTGGCGGTGAACTTGGGAGTGGAGGCAGAAGGCAGGTGCTCAGTGTCTGTGCGTCGGAAAGAAAAGAGCCCAGTGAAATTCCGGCGGGTGGTGGTTTTGTGAAAATGCGTGTGCAGTAGTAACAGGTGTAGTGAATATTTGTGATCCAAGCCTTGGGAGGTTAGCTTCTGGCTGCCACTTCTGCCCAGGTGTCATGAGAAATATTGAATATTTCTCATGAACATTGAAATACAGAATATTTATGTCTGTTTTAGAGCAAGAAGACAATCGGAGCGATTGCTATAAGGTTCCTGTTAGTTCCAGCGCGAAGTCCAGCGCCTCAGGCATTAATTCAGTACTCAGCCGGTGGACTGCGGTTTGCCTTCGAGGGAAGGTGACACGCTAACCTGGTGTGCCTGGGGTCCTGGGAGGCGCAGTCTTCCCCACATCCGCGAGGATGTTCCAGTGGTGGGATCCGTGTGCTGAGATGCGCTGAAAGATGGCGCGTCGTGGGCTCATTTTCTCCTTTTTGTTTCCTCCTCTCTCACCTCCCCACAACTTACTTCCAGAAACACTGGGGTCCATAAAGGCCCACAGCCCCTTCCCTGGAATTGGGAAATCCAGGAGCTCCTAGGTCTGCGCTGCTCATGTGGCATTAAAGCCTGAGCTGTCCAGCGGGGACGCTGCTTGTGTTCTTTATGTATATGTCCGCGCACGTGAAGGTGCTCGCACTTCACTATGGAATTATCCACGTGTTTGATGAAAGGTGGGTGGGGTCAGAAAACTGTAGCCCGCTGGCCAAATCCGGGCCACCGCCCCCTGTTTTTGTTCATAAAGTTTTATTGGAACAGCTACAGTCTTCTGTTTGTGCCTTGCCTCTGGCTGCTTTTGCATCTGACCTTTTACAGACGTGCCTCCACCCCGCCTTGGCGAGAAATGGCCTGCTGGGGTGGTGGTCCAGGGTCCAGGCGCTGGGGCTTGTGCAGGAACGGTGACCTGCTCGCTCAGGAGAAGCAGCCCCTAGTCCTGGGAGCTCACGCAGGCGACTGAATAGCTTCAGGCTGCCTTTTCCTCTGCTATCGTGTCCCTCACGGTTTTGGAGGAAGGTGTGCTAGATCAGTGGGGTTCTCCAGACCCTTCGAATGTGAGGAATGCGGACTAGAAGAGGCTCCCATAGGTAATCGAGCTGGGAGGAACAGGGAGAGTCAGGGAGTGCAGCCCCCGGGATGTCCCAGGGGTTGGCATCGCATTGCCTCCCTCTGGAAGGACGGAGTCCTGGTTTGCAGACTGCGCCAGCCTGCCGCTCTCGGAGGACTCCTGTGTTTGGAGAGCTGTGTGGGCGTTTGGAGGAGATGCAGGACCCTCACCAGCAGTGAGCACCGCTCTGCAAACAGCTGCTGTTTTTAGCTCGGCCCACCTGTCCTAGCTTTCCTCTTTCAAGTTGTACTTGCCCGTTAATCTTCCGCGGGCGTCATGGTCCGCTTTTGTTCCCTTGGATTAGTGGGTTTTTTTTTGTTTTTTTTTAAGCCCTTTTCCACAATCTAATTTTTTAAAACGAGGGTAATACTGTTTGCATTTTAGCACCTGGTGAGTAACATGAAGAGTATTGATATTTCTGAGCACCCATGTATTTTATGAGTGCCCATGGCGGTTTCAGTCTATAGAGGAGAACCATTTAAGCCACTATGAATTGTTAATTCGAGACGCAAGGCAGGAAGTATGGGCGGCACATCGCTGAGTGATTGGAAGACAGCGTCGCCCGCGAGCACGTCAGAAGTGCAGGCGTGTGCCCGAGTCGTACTTGCATTTGGATCCCCACGTGATGGGGACACATTACAGTTTGGGAGGCTCTGGTCAGCCCCGCTAATCGGTCATCCTTCTGTTTTATGGATGTGGAAGGAGACAGGAAGGTGGGCAGTGCAGCCCTGCTGTGCCCTCTGCTTCTTGGTGCCGTCACCCCGCGGATGTGGTGTCAACCTGTACCGGCGGGCACTGCCCCAGGGAGGCCGTTGTGGGCCCAGGAGCCGGTAGCTCCTTCTGCACGGCCTGGGGCCTCCTCACAGGGATTCCTGGCCACTGGGAGCCGCCACCAGCAAGAGGGACGGTCACCCTCCCAGGGTCCCTCCTGGGCTTGTCCTGGAGCCAGTCCGGCAGCCTCTGTGCAGAGTGACCTGCCAGACACCTGATGTTACAGGTCTGTGATGGGTTCGGTTGCCAGAAGGTCACCCTGATCTGGTGGTGATGGCACCCCTGCCTCTCGTTACGCAGCTTTCAGGCTCGCCCGCTGCAGGCAGGGCTCGCCTGAGATGTTCCCGTGGTCACTCGGTGGCTCCCAGCTGTCACGGAGGAAAGAGGAAGAGCTGCTGGAGAGAGTGGGGGACAGGTGCGTCCCAGGGGGAGGGCAAGGAGAGGCCCTGGGTCCTCTGGTGGCCGCAGGTCAGGTGTCTGGGCCTCCGCGAGGGTTGGTGCTCGGCTCTGTGGACTCAGCTCACTGTTTGGTGGTCGCCGCTGTTTAAAATGATGCACGTCCTCGTATTTGTCCTTATGAGGCTGGGTGGATTTTAGGGAGGGCTGGTGGGGTTAGTGCTTTAGAGATGTGGCGCACGTCCCTGTTCGGGGTAGAGTGCTGGGCGGGGGTGGGCAGGGCCCGCCTCGGGACCGCAGGCTCTGAACCCACAGGTGGCCTGAGGCTTTACTGCCCCGCAGCTGGCCTCTCCTCTGGGATCCTTTCCCCGCCTTCGCCTGAGGAGCTCTTTATAATATTGAAACCCTTTGCTGCTTGGGGAGGGGGTGGGGGGGCTTCTCCCGGCCATTCCTCCCACAGAGATAAGGTCTGCGGGCAGGGGGGCTCCTCAGTTCATGGTCCAGCCCCTCCTTCTTCGCCCCAAATGCCGATCCTTGACAGCATTGACGCCACCAGCAGCTGTCAGGAATGCCAGTTCTCGGAGCCCCCGACCTGCTGACCCAGGAAGTGCCACGGGCTCCCGTCTGGCCGCTGTGGGCAGATGTTTGCCTTGGTGGTGTTGACGGTCGGCGGGGACTCGGGTCGGAGCCTCTTACGTCCTCAACGCAAGAAGCCGGCCCTGCAGGTGCCGCCGTGCTCAGGGTGGTGGGAGCCTCCGTCCTTCCTGCGGCTGAAGAGTGAGCTCGTGGTCTGCTGATAAAACAGCATTTCTCAAGAGAGAATTGACCTCAGAGGAGAGGTGGGAGGCTCAGCGGGGCGGGGTGCGGTAGCTGATGGGGAAGGGAGGGAGCAAGGAGGCATCACGTGAGACCCACCTCCGCACAGGTGAGACCACCTGGGGAAGGTCGGCCCTGTCTTTGTGCCTCACTCTCAGGCTATGGTCGATTCCCTTTTGCCTGCTTGTCTGTCTTCTGGGAATGGGATTTCCAGGCCTCTGGATCTTCCGAGTTGAAGATTCTCAGGCCCCTTTATGAGACCGGTCGAATCGTTTTCTGTCCCAGGCGTGTGCTCGGCCGGCGTGTGCTGAGGGTTTGTGAGTGGGGCACCTTTAAAGAAAGAGGGACAAGCCGGAAGTTTCTCTGGGATGTGCAGAGGGACTCACTTCTGTCCTTCCCTGGACTGGCAGGTCTGGGAGGTGAAGCGGGGTATGCTCTGTGCCGAAGAGCAGAGAGCGGTGTGCCGCCACACTTCCGGCCATGCCCACCGCTGCCGCCCTTCGGCTCAGAGTGAAGGGGGAGGAGCCTGACGGAGGAGGCGGCTGGGGGCGGGGCTTCTGTCACGTCTCTCCAAACTCTCTAAAGAAGATAGAGGAAGTTCGCAGTCCCTTGAAGACCTCTGGTGTGGAGTTAAGGTACAGATGGTTTCAGTCTGGTCCCCGCCAGCCCCTTGAGCAGGACTTGGGAGAAGCGTTAATCGGATGAGTTTGAGCATCGTCTCGATGCTGTTCGGTCTCCCCTCTGCCACGTTCATCTGGAGGGGTCTCCTCAGACGCACTTTCACTTCTGCACATTGCTGGCATCGAGAAACACAGTTACTGCAGGGAGGAGAGGGACGTTGGCGCCAAGAAATTAGGGACATTTTATAAGTGAAAACAGTGGAGGAAACCAGGTTTGGATCGCTTCCCTGGTGTGCCTACAGTGCACGTGGGATTTCAGCGCAGGTTTAACTCCTGCCTCGGTGGAGGCCAGGAAGGCCAGCTGAGGTGCTTGGTCAAGTAGAAGCATTGGCTGTTTGGAGAAAGTCCAGAACCCCGGGGACTGGACTTTCCGGAAAGGGTGGAATTCTTCCATCTCTCCTTCACTCCCTGAAAATGTCAGAGGAGCAGCTCCCACTTGCCGGGCAGTGGGGACGCGGCGGTGGGCGTAGCTCCTCCACCTGCGGGGGGTGGTGGGCAGGTGCACGCACCTTTCGGAGGTCTGCAGACAGGTGTGGCCGAAGTATGCAGGGCTGCTGTGGATGCAGAGAGGGTCAAACTCACAGAACGGAGGGTTCATAGAGGTGTGGAAGAACCAGGTGAGAGCAGTGTCTGCCGTCCAGAGAGCTGGGTTTCAGGAACCCAGCTGCAGACTCTAGTGTCTGCGGGTGAGTGCGATAGGCTGTGTCCTCTTACCTGAGCAGTGGGGGCCTTGGCTATGGGTCCAGCTAGTGCAGAGAGGCCGTGCCTACCTTGGTCCTAACCTCTGATGCACGCATGTGCGCGCACGCACACACACACGCACACAGCGTGTATCTGGGCGTGAGTGTGATGACCTCCTAGTTGTGCCTTGGTTCTGTTTTCTCCACAGGTAGCATTAATGCCTGTCTTGTGTTGTTGTTAGGATTAGTTAAGAAAACAGATTCCAGGACACCGGCACATGGTGAGTACTTAGTGAGGGGTCGCTGCTACTCCAGTCCTTGTCACCGTCATCTTCATCTGTATGAAGAGGGCTTTCAGCACATCTCCCTGCCCTGTTGGTTGGCATTTGGTGGCAGTGAGTCTGTGTGTGAATTGGTGCCCGGTCCCCGAAGACGCCAGTTAACAGTTACCGTCTGGAGCCACAGCAGGGCGGCTGGGCAGCCACCTCGTGGGGCCTTGGGTTTGGACTGAGCCAAGAAAGGGCAGGGCCTCTGGCAGGTGTGGGTGGGAGCCACTCAGGGCGCCCGTAAGCACGTGTGACATTCCTGAGTGGCACTGTCTGTCCTCTGCAGTGGAAGTAGTAGTTCCCCTTGAAAGTGGCTTAACTGAGCTTTGATTGGCGTGTGGAAGAACCTCAGCTTCCGGGAGCCGCTGTGTCCTCCACTCCCCACCCCAGCTGGTGGGGCCCTGAGCTGCGGTCACAGCTCCAGGGCTTGGTACTGGGTGGACAAAGTTTTCTCCCCAAGTCACCTCTGCCCAGAAGTGCAGGGAAGCTTATTTGTAATGAAGGTGGAGTCGGAGTCTCTGCAGGAGACTTGTGGAAGGGCTCCGGGGAGTCTTCAGAAATAGAAAGGTTTATTGAAGGTAGGCCTTGGGGACGAGGGGTTAGGGAGTCTGTAAGGCAGCGCATTAATTTGGCAGGTAATTGGGAGTCCTGATCTTGAGCGTCTTGTTTTAATTAGCCTGGCTCTGCCCGGTGGAGGCTGTGCTGTAGCAGAGCGCGTGGCCTGCTTAGCTGCGCCTCATGATTTATTTGGGTTTCTTACGTGGGAAGTTTGCCTGGGACCAGGGCTCTGGGTTCCAGCCCTAGCTGGGAGCTGGCCACCATCTCTAGGGGACCCGGGGAGCACTTGGAGCTTTCCTGGTAAGAAAAGAAGACCAGGACCCAGCTGCCCTGCCATAGCCTTTTAACCAGAGGCCCTGCCTGACCCTTGGCCTCCTGCGCCCGGACTGCTTGGGGCATCACCAGGGCAGCCTCCAGCTTTGGTCAGGGAGGGAAGAGACTTCCATTTACACTCCTGTAAGTTGGAGGGCCTTGTGAGAGCCTTGATGCCATTTGGAAATGTTTTTTGAGTCTGTCAAACAGTCTTTCTCTCCAGCCAATAGAATCGTAGGGAGGTGTGGGGCGGTGGTTTCCTGGGGTGGGTGTGAGCAGTTGGGTTCTCAGCATCCCGGAACCCGGGCAGCCCTGGCGAGGTCGGATGGGGTGGAGGGCCCCAGGCTCCTGGTGCCTCTAGGCAGAGCTACCGCGGCTCTGTGGGTCTTCTTTCCAGATGGATCATTTTCTTAGGAATCTGGGTTAGTGAGGAAAGCATTGCTTCTTAAAGATGCCGGAGGTTTGCCTGCTCTGTAGTGCCACCCTTCTAGCCGTCCCCATCCCTCTGTGATGCGGAGAGCCTGCAGTCCTGCTCCGTGGGCCGTCCTGCAAGCGTGGCGGGTCTGCTCAGCTGAGAACCAAGGAGGGGGCTCCCTGTTCACTTGTGCCCATCCCGTTGTTCTCCATTTCCAGTCTCTGAGTGAAGCCCGTCCCCAGCGCAGTGCCTGACGCCCGGCCGCGGGCACAGGGAGGTGCTCATCTGTAGCCGTCCTGCACCTGTCAGGAGGGTGCACGCGTGTTAGGGCAGCATCCAGGGCTGGCGGGGGCCGGGACCTGGCTGCTGCGAGCAGAGAAAGCTTGTGCAGGGAGCAACCCCTCACGCCCACCAAGCTGTGCACAGCAGGAGGAGGCAGCCGTGTTCACCATCGGTTCAGCCCTCGTGTCCTGTCGTCAGGTTGCTTTCGGTAAGATAGGAGGACGTTGCCCCAGGGCACACGTGTGAACTTCGGCTTCGCTGTCAGCTGCCTCGCTGTGTGATTCATACCTGAGTGGAGGCCGTGCTTGGCTGAGCTGCTCACAGAAGAGGCCTGGGGGTCGCTGCCCATATCCGAGTCACTGAGGTTAAAAGCTTCGTGGTGGGTGGCGTGCTGTTGGTCTGAGGCCGGCCAGTGGCCGCTGCGGGTTTGGCCAGGAGGTTGCTTGAGGTTTTGGGGCACCTCCTCTGGGCCGTGTCCGGCCAGGCTGGGCTACTCAGACTGGAAAGCAGGCCTCCCAGGCCTGCCTGCCGCTGTCCTTGAGTTGTTCTGCGGGCTGTGAGCGGGAGCTGCTCCTTGGAGGAGCCTCCGGGGAGAGCGGGGTTCGGCTGCAGCCTCGCTCAGGGAGGAGGGACGGGGGCATTGAGCCGGGAGGGGTGTGTACGCCAGCCTGGCCGTGCCTGTCGCCTGACCAGCAGCGGAGGTGGCCCCCGGTTTCTTGGAGCTGTCTCCTGGGGAGCTTGGTGTCATGGCTTCTGCTGCCCACTGGCCTCATTTCAGGAACAGACCTGTGACCCCCCAAGTCCCTTTGTCCTTGGCCTGCACCTGCCTTCTAGGACTCGGCCACTGCTCCAGTGGCCACAGACAAGATAGGAGGACCCTGCCCCATGGCCCAAGCCAGGCTTGTCCCAGCTGCCCACGCCAAGGCCTTCCAGGATGGAACGATGCCTGGGGGCAGCCCCCGGCCCTCCCCGGCCCATAGGTGAACCACGTGGGAATCTGGGGTGCACAGCCCCGAGAAGGGCGTCAGTGGAGATGCCACGAATGCCTGAACCTCCACCCTTACGGTGCTCAGAGTGGCCCGGGTGTCAGGGCCCGTGAATGACCCGCAGCTGGGCAGGGAGGGCGTCTGGAGCCTCCTGCAGACTGCAGTGGGGACTCTGTTCTCTGTGTGTCCCCTGCCTCCGCGTGTGCACATGGGGGTAAAGTGATATGTGTACATCCATCCAAACCAACGTGTGTTCATCTACTCAGCTGCCCTAGAAAGTGCCGTAAGTTGCATTTAACTTTTTCTCTACCAAGGTGTGAGGTCAGGAGTGTAGAAATGCTTTTGGTTGTGTATTGAGCGGTGGCCTCGTTGTGAGCGGGAGACCAGTGTCCGTGTGCACTACTTACCCCATGGCACTGTGTGTGTGGACGTTCGTTTTGGACACAGGCGATCTTTTGCTTTTTTGCGGGGGGATGTAGAAGTCAGGTTTGAGCTAGGCTGTATTATTTTGGAGCCGGGCTTGATTGTTTTCCGAGGACCCAAGTATTTAGCAGGTACCGTTGTGGCCCCAGGGCTTTCTGGAGATTGGAGGTGGAAGCCCAAAGGGCCGTCCCAGGTTTCCCAACCGGCAGGGACCCGGGGTCTCTGGTGTGGTCTGGGAAGGATGCTGGAGACTGTGGGTCTGTTGCCTTGCCAACCAGGTCTGCGTCCTGCAGGCTTTCACAGTGGGTCCCGGTGAGAGACCGGGGATGGGAGGGAAGGGTGGGCAACTGAGCCAGCCACCACGGGTTTGCCCAAACCCTCCCAGGCCCTCACTCCTTCCCTGTGATTCACACACGTCTCTGCTCTTCAGAGCTGTTCCTTGCAGTGTGTTGATGTTATTTTAGGGCTGGAAAGCCTTGCTCGGTCCCTCCCCTCGGGAGGATCAGTGCTATGGGTGCTGGCAAACAACGCAGCAAGACAGCGGCGCTGGGCAGAGGCTTGGCGTTATTTTGATTTGGTGAAAGGAATGGAGTCTGAACTCATTCCATAAGAGCTGGCTTTTCATTGCGGTGCGCGGGCTTCTCATTGCAGTGGCTTCTCTTGTGTGGAGCACGGCCTCTAGGCGCGTGGGTTTCAGTTGTGGCTCGCGGGCTCTAGAGCGCAGGCTCAGTGGTTGTGGCACACGGGCTTAGTTGCTCTGTGGCATGTGGGATCTTCCTGGCTCAGGGCTCGAACCCGTGTCCCCTGCATTGGCAGGCGGATTCTTAACCACTGCGCCACCAGGGAAGCCCCAAAGATGCTGGCTTTTGAGAACTAATAAGACATGGAAAATAAGAGTTGATGATGGTGGCAGTGACGTGGATGAACTTTTGTTGGCTTTTTCTCTGTGCCAAGAGCTCCTGATGCATGACCCGAAGGAACCCACTTAATCCTTCTACCATCCTGTAACTAGAACTTGCTTTGCTGTTCAGACAAGAAGGGGAAGCACAGAGGTTTCCTGAACTTGTCCTGGGCCACAGTGCAGTTGGTGGGACCAGAGCCCACCCAGACCACCTGAGCCTGGAGCGGCTCCTGTCTGTGTGTCTGGTCCCATGTGTGAAAGTGACCGCTTAGCTCTGTTGCAGAGGCGTTTTTGATTTGCACGTAACTATTGCACTAAGTGACATTTGAGGTCCACGTCGGTGCTTCCTCCAGCCCTGCCTCATGTGAGTGATGTTTTGGTTCTGGACAGGTTCACTCACCTGTTTGTAAAGTGGTAGGTTTGGACTGAGAGCAGGGACCGTAGGGGGTGTAGAGGAGGATGTGCCCGGGCCTGAGTCCCAGCTTCGCCTCTTTTTCTGGCCGGGGCCCTGGTATTCAGCCCACCTGAGCCTCAGGCCCCGTCTGTAAGTGGGAGGAGTACCATTCACCAGGGCTGCCTTGTGGAGGGGTGAGGTCCCCTTGCATGAGAAAGGGTATCGCTTTGTACTCGGGGTGGGGTGGGGGACAAGGTAAGCAGGCACGTTCATGGAGATTGTTCAGATCCTCATGGGCCTGTGTGTGTGTGAGCCTGTGTGTGCCTGTGAGCCTGTGTGTCTCTGTGTGTCTCTATGTGTGTGTCTGTGTGTCTTTGTGTGCAAGTGCACGCCTGTGTGTGCGCACGTGTCTGTGTCTGTGTCTGTTGTGTGTGTGTGCGTGCGCCTGTGTCTAAGTATGTGTGTCTCTGTGTTGTGTGTCTGTCTCTTTGTGTGCATGCATGCTTGTCTGTGTCTGTGTGTCTCTGTCTCCCTCTGTGCATGTGTCTCTGTGTGTGAGTGTGTGTGTGCACTGATGCCGTAGGACTGCCCACATTCTCCTCCTCTGGGTGAGGAGCCCCGAGCGTTTGGCTCTTTTGGACGCAGGTTGCCTTGTCTCCCCCATTTCATGATTTCTTTCTTTTTTTTTTTTTTTTTTTTTTTGTGGTACACGGGCCTCTCACCGTTGTGGCCTCTCCCGTTGTGGAGCACAGGCTCCGGACGCGCAGGCTCAGCGGCCGTGGCTCATGGGCCCAGCGGCTCCGCGGCATGTGGGATATTCCCGGACTGGGGCACGAACCCGTGTCCCCTGCATTGGCAGGCGGACTCTCAATCACTGCGTCACCAGGGAAGCCCTCATGATTTATTTCTTATTTAACTCTCTGTTGTCCTCGTCGCGTATTTCCCTCAAATGACGTTAGCCACCTGTTTCCCCTGTATTTTGAGCCACTTCCCTCCCCTGAAAACCCTTTCTGGCACCTCCTCCTCGCGTCTGCCGCTGTCCACGTCTGACTGGCCTTTGCCCCTTGGGGGCCTCTCTGTGTGTCTGCATCTCGGTGGCCCTGTCTCCTGGTACCTCTGATTCTAAGAATAGCATGTGACCAGGAAAACCAGAAGTGTTGAAATCTGACCTCTCAAGTCCTAGAAAATACTCAGAGCCCTTCCGGAATGTTCTCCCATCTCCATCCACTTCCTTTCTCTCTACTTGATCCCAGCTACCCTCCAGTCCTAGCCGTCAGAAGCAGAAGGGCCCCAGAGAGTCCAGTCCACTTTCCCTCACCCTGAGTTCCAGGAAGCCTTGTCTGCGTTTCCCAGAGGAGCAATGTTATGATGGGATCAGGGCCCCATTCCTCACAAAGGGCGCAGCCTCGGAAGGTTTGATTAGAGAGATGCAGCAACTGTCAAGTGCTGTAGTTTATAATAGTATGATTACAGTCTCAGCCAGAAAGATAACTTTCCAGATTGATTTCACGAGGAGCCCCAAGGTACTGGGGGTTGAAGTACAGCGTACACAGAATTGAGCTCTGTGAGTGCATTACCATAGCCTCACACAGGTCTGTTTGTAATTAGGGGGAAAGAGTTCATTACACAATTCATAGAAGGCTTTAAAAAAAAATAACGTATTTGCCAGCTTAGAATTTCTGAGGATATGATGATGGGGGTGATATGAGTGTCCTGAGACTGTTTGGAAATCGTCCAGGGAGCTGAGCGCTCATGGTCGTGGGTCTTGGTGGCCATCTCTCTGGCAGGTGGTGAGGCGTTGCAGAGAGCACGCCTCGTGCGGGGCAAGCGAGGGTGACGGTGGTGTTAGTGGGAGTGTCTGTCACTGCAAGGCGTGTTCTCGAAGATTAGTCAGTTTTTCATTATGGCTCCGCAGCATGTGGGATCTTCCTGGATGAGGGCTTGAACTCGTGTCCCCTGCATTGGCAGGCGGGTTCTTAACCACTGCACCACCAGGGAAGTCCCTTAATGTTTGTGACAGTTGCTTGCAGTAGCAATAGGAAATGAATAAACTTACCTTTTCAGAGGTTGTCAACTTCAGGTGTTACATTCTCTACTGCAGTGGTCCCCAACCTTTCTGGTACGAGGGACTGGTTTCGTGGAAGGCACTTTTTCCATGGACTGGGGAAGGGGGGATGGTTTCGGGATGATTCAAGTGCATTGCATTTATTGTGCACTTTATTTCTGTTATTATTACATTGTAATATATAATGAAATAATTATACAACTCATAATGCTGACAGGAGGCGGAGCTCAGGAGGTAATGCGAGCGATGGGGAGCGGCTGCCAATACAGACGAAGCTTCGCTCATTCACCTGCCGCTCACCTGCTGCTGTGCGAGCCAGTTCCTAACAGACCACGGCCTGGTATCGGTCCATGGCCTGGGGGTTGGGGACCCCTGCCCTACTGTACAAAGTGATGTTCCAGGAAGCTCAGGTCACTGCTGGATGCGTGCCTCCCCCCCCCCGCCCCCCCCCCCCCCCCACGCCCTGTCAGAGTTCCTCCTGTTTTGTTGGAAAAGTCATAAAAAATATTGACCAGACTCAGCACAAAGGACTTGAGTGCTTCCTCCAAGTGTTATGTCTGGACTCTGTGGAGAAGCCGCTGGAGGGGAGAGGCGACCAAGGTGGGCTGTCCTGGGACTGAACACTGCGGGATGGCCTGTCTGCATGTGGAGCCCTTGTGTTGTCAGGTAATCGTCTTACCCTGGCTCTGCTTTCCGGTCAGTTTTCTTTGCGTGGACGCAGTATTTCAGCTTCCTTTCTAGCCAGAGAGGCCGCGTAAGCTGGCTGGGGACCTAGCCACCATTTCCAATGTTACTTCTTTGTGTCTTGAATTCGAAACTATCAACAAACAAGTGACTTTGAGAAACCCTGGAGGTTGGGAGGCTGCCGGGGTATGGGGGGGAAGAATGGGAGGGCTTACAGATGTCTTCTGCTGCTTTGGGGTGGGGGGATAGATAGAGGGTTTCCCTGACATGTTAGGGTTGTTCTCAACTCCCCGCAATAGATCCAGGTGTGCAGCCGGGTACCCCCTTATCGGGTGTTTCCTCTGGCTGCTGACCTGGGGGTGCGAGCGGAGGGCCTGGTCCCTCCTGGGCCGACCTCGACCCTTGTCCCGGCCCCCGGGCAGTGTTCCTGAGGCTCTTGCCATCTGCCTGTCTGGTGAGGATATAAGAGGATTAAATTGCTAATTCATTATTTGGGGAAAATATCTGTGAACTCAAATAAAGGCCCATTAAAAACCTTTTTCAGGTTAGAACTGTAATTGACTTAGTGATGAGGCAGAAACCAAGGCCTTTGATTTAAAAGTTGACAGGTTTGAACCTAAGCTGCTTCTGTTTGCAGAGGAAGGGGCTGCCTGCCAGTCCAGGCTGAAATGCAACTTCTTTTATGTCCTCTGAGCTTGACTTTTATCCTATTTCATAAAACCCAAGGCTTTAAACTTTTTTCTTTTTTTAATTTATTTTTGGCTGCATTGGGTCTTCGTTGCTGCACGTGGACTTTCTCTAGTTTTGGCGAGCGGGGACTAATCTTCGTTGCGGTGTGTGGGCTTCTCGTTTCGGTGCGCGGGCTTCTCATTGAGGTGTCGTCTCTTGTTGTGGAGCACGGGCTGTAGGCGCGTGGGCTTCAGTAGTTGTGCTGTGCGGGCTCAGTGGTTGTGGCGCATGGGCTTAGTTACTCTGCGACATGTGGGATCTTCCTGGACCAGGGATCAAAGCCGTGTCACCTGCATTGGCAGGCGGATTCTTAACCACTGCTCCACCAAGGCTTTAAATTTTCACACATATGGCTCTTCCATGGACGAGCTTGAGGTTTTTGTCCAAACAAACTAGCTAATTCTGTGACATTATTGAGATGAGCAGACATACAAAACTCCCAACAAATGGTGACAAAATCTGTGAGCTTAGAGATTGGTTTGTGTTAGTTTTAAAGTTTTTGCACATCAGAGACGATCTCAAACCATCTTAAAGGAAATCAGCATTTGAGGCCGTTCACCATGATTGAAAGCAATCCCTTTATTCATCTGTTACATTAGGCGTAATGGAAACAGTTCCTGTATTTTCTCACACTGTAATAATCCGGCAGTGTAGTCAAATCATAACATATTATGTCTGTAATCAAGTGATTATAGGGTGTGGGTACATATTCGCCACTGTGGGGTTGAGGAATGAGGAAGAGATGCAGGTCTTTTAGGACAGTGCCAAGCCCTGACCACGGGGACGGCCGGGGACGTGGCCTCTCCTGTGCGTTTTGGAGTGTGTGTTCTTGAATGGCATTGGCTGCATGACCCCTCCACCCCCTGAGCCCCCAAGTCCCCAGTTCCCTCCTCAATCCCTGACCGTGGACTTCTCTCCCTGTTCCTGGAGCTTTCCAGTGGCCGTCTAATTGCCAGACCCAGGGGTTCTCTTTTGGTCTTTTTCTGGAAACCCTCCTGCCCTGTAGCTTCTGTTGTAAAACTAACAGTCTGCCCCGGCTCCAGTCCTGGCTCTGCCCCTTTGAAATGGGTGACCTTTGGGCAAGTCAGCTGCCCTGCTTTATCTGTAAAGTGGGGGGCTGCGGTGCACGTCTTTATGTCCTGGGGTGCCGTGCAGTTTACAGAAGGCATCTGCGCCCCGTGCCTGGTGTGGGACTGGATATGCTGTAGTGTTTCCTCCCAGCCCTCAGCTATGCCCCCAGCCCTCAGCTGTGCCCCCAGACCACGCCTGGCCTTGATCACACTTGTGAGCTCTAGGCCCGTTCCGTGTCCCCAGGCCCTAGGGATGGCGAGTCTTTCTGTCTGTCCTGCCCCTTCTCTTCTGGTTCTGGGGGTGCCTTGCCCCACCCATCCTCTGGACTCTGCCTTGGGACCCTCATCCTTGGGGCTGTGGCTTCAGTCACCCTGCTTTCACTCTTACCCAGGCAATGGCAGTGGCCCCGAGAAGCTTCCCGGGCCCCCTCGTCGCTCCCAGTTTCCTCCGCATGGGTACAAACTGAGAGGCTTTGATTCCTTCTCTGGAGAAAATGAATGCATTAATTGGATCCAGGATCTTTGACAAACACTGTTCTATTTTTACAATCGGACAGGAAGTTGTAGTTTTAGAACTCTCTCTTTATAGATTACAACCCTGGGGGACTTGGATTGTTATAATAAATTATCATCCTTTTCTTGGTAGGGTGATTTTCTTTGATTTCTGGGTAAATTCTAGGAACTTGCCGTATTTTCTTGATCCTAATTAACTTTGCTGGGGCTTGGGAAGGGGCCCCTGCAAGAGAGAGAGAAGGAAACTAGCACTTCTTGAGTGTCTCAGAGGTGGTAAGCTCTGTGCCAGCTCCTCAAGAGTGTTATTTGATTTAATTCTTGTCGAAATCCCTATGAAGTGGGTGGTATCATCCGTTTATTACAGATAAGGAAACTGAGGCTGGGCAGGTGGGGAAGCTTGCTACAGGTCACGTGACCGTAATGAGAAGGTGGTCCGTATGGGTCTCTGGTTCCCATACCCAGGCTCTGTGTGGCCCCAGGACCCTCTCCACAGACAGAAGGTGGTGCTCCTGCTGCTTCTGCTGGTCTGTGCATCTCTGCTGGGGGAAGTGGTCTCCAGAGAAGTCAGAAGGGCCTCCTCTTGGCACTTACCTTTCATCCTGCACATTTTCTCAGCCCACGTAACCTTTTTTTTTTTTAATTTTATTTTTATTTTATTTATTTATCTTTGGCTGTGTTGGGTCTTCGTTGCTGTGCGCGGGCTTTCTCTAGTTGCGGCGAGTGGGGGCTACTCTTTGTTGCGGTGCAGGGGCTTCTCATTGTGGTGGCTTCTCTTGTTGCGGAGCATGGGCTCTAGGCGCACGGGCTTCAGTAGTTGTGGCACGCGGGCTCAGTAGTTGTGGCTCACGGGCTTAGCTGCTCCGCGGCATGTGGGATCTTCCCAGACCAGGGCTCGAACCCGTGTCCCCCGCACTGACAGGCGGATTCTCAACCACTGCGCCACCAGGGAAGTCCCCACATAACCTTTTAAAACCTTTTTATGATTATGACCCTGGCCTCTATCCATCGAATCTTAAAGTGGTCAAGCTACTAAGGACCAAGACGTGACATCCTAGGATGCTTTCCTTGGACTGGGGAACCAGGTGTAAATTGCAGGCTTGAGCCTTGCTTTCGAGCAGTCAGACTCTGAGGGGGCGGGGGAGTGGGGGTGCTGCAACTGTGGCTGAGCATGACCTTCCACAGACATCGGTCTTGTCTGCCGTGCAGTGGGCCAAGGAGGCATCCCGGTGTCCTCACATGGGGGAAGGATTTTAATCCAGTTTCTCAGGCCAAATACCCGAGACCAGCTTTCTGCACGTTCTGCGGAAGCATCGGTGCCTGTGAGGATGCCTTCAGGTGCTTCTCCTAAACATTGGGTTTTGGCATCACTCATCCATTTAACACATCGAGGGCCTGCTGGCTGTGAGCCAGACCTGGGGCCAGGTGTCAGTCTGGATCCCCATCACCCGGGTCCTGGCACTAGCTCCCTCCCCGTGGAGCTCTGGGCCCCTTCCCGGCGTCGTAAACCAAGGTGGAGGAGCCCCGCTTAGCTTTGCGGTATCTGTTTTAAGGGCATTAAGGGGGTGCTTTTAAAAGGTTCATCTTTTTAGTGCCCTCTTTCACAGTGTAGCAGCTACCTGACTGACCATGTGACATGTGGGAGGGGATTCTTGGGAGGAACCCACCAGGCGTTCATGTATCCCAGTGCTGTTAGGAAGATGCACTTTGCTTTGTTATTTGTGATGAAAAGGTTCCTAAAAGGCCATTGTGAAGTGTATCTACGCAAAGCTTCTCATGTCACTGATTTCCAGAAAGTTTCAAAGGATGTCTTGCCACTGTACTCTTTTTTACAATATTTTATTATGAAAAATTTCAAACATATAGAAGAACGGAAAGGATTTTACAGTGAATAGTTGTATACCCACGACTTGGATTCTGCAGTTAGCGTGTAGCTGTGCTGGCTTGATCACATTTGTCCATCCCTCCATTGTTTCGTTTTTCGGATGCGTTTCAGAGTCAATTGCAGACTTCAGTGCATCTCCCTCTAAGTGCTGCCACGTGCATATCATCTGTTATTAACTGAAGTTGGAGATCGGTTTCCAGTTGTTTTTTCTTTTGAGATAAACATTTATAAACAAGGAAATGCACATCCGCGAGGGTGCCATTTGATGACTTTGGGCAACCTCTTCGCTGTATGAAGTGGAGGGCAGGTTCTAAGTGTGAGAGAAGGTGCTTCGTCTCCGTGTCTCATATCTATGTGGTCCAACTGGACCCAGCCGGCACGCGGGAGAATCTGTTGGAGGGAGACACGAGTGGACGCAGATGAGGCAGGAAGCGTTTTGGGTCCAGTGTGTGTGGACCTAGAAGTCCCTGCCTGACAGGCCCTGTGTTAGCTTCCTGTGGCTTCCAGAATGAAGGACCACAACCTGGGTGGCTTAAAGTCACAGAAATCTGTTCTCATAATTCTGAGAACCAGAGTCTAAAATCAGGTGTCAGAGGACCGTGCTCCCTCCAGGGACCCCGGGGGAGGGTCCTTCCTGCCTCTTCCAGCTTCTGGGTCTGCTGGCAGTCCTTAGCGTCCCCTGGCTTCTAACTGCATCACTCCGGTCTCTGCCTTTGTCATCACATGACCTACTTCCCTGTGTGTGTCTTCCGGGTGGATGTGAATTGGAGGGACGTTCTTCAGCCCAGTACAGGCCCGAGCCTGGCTTCAGGGGCTACGTGGGCCTCTTGCCCTGGTCCATCCCCCTAAGGAGGGGCCCACTCCCACCCCAGGCCAGCGGGCAGCTGTAGGCAGAACTTGGTGTGTGGGCTGGTGTCTTGGCCTCTTTCCTTTCTTTCTTTTTTTTTTAAAGTCTTTATTGAATTCGTTACAATATTGCTTCTGTTTTTTTTTTTTTTTATATATATTTTGGCTTTCTGGCGGGGAGGCATGTGGGAAACAGGGAACCAACACCAGGGAACGAACTCACACCCCCTGCATTGGAAGAGCAGAGTCTTAACCACTGGACCGCCAGGGAAGTCCCTGGAATCTCTTCTTTCTTTCTTTCTTTTTTTTTTTTTTTTTTTTTGCGGTATGCGGGCCTCTCACTGCTGTGGCCTCTCCTACTGCGGAGCACAGGCTCCGGACGCGCAGGCTCAGCGGCCATGGCTCACGGGCCCAGCCGCTCCGCGGCATGTGGGATCCTCCCGGACTGGGGCACGAACCCGCGTCCCCTGCATCGGCAGGCGGACTCTCAACCACTGCGCCACCAGGGAAGCCCCCCTCTTTTCTTTCTTGTCACAGTTGAGCTGGAAGGATGTTTGGAAGTGGAGATCCTGGGAAAAGGCGGAGACACACTCTGTTTTCTGGGAGAGAACCTGTCTGTCCCAAGAGAAGCCCGAGCCATGGCCTCTCTCCCCAGTGATCCCTTCTCAAGCCCAACGACCCTCTCCCCGGCTGGGAGGCCAGCACTGGGCACTGCTGGGGCTGACCATCTGCCTGTTGACATTTTCGTCTTTATCTCCAAGCCCTGCCCTCCTCCTGCCCTCCCTCCAGCCGCCTGACCCTGTGAGGGGTCTCATCCTCTCACCACGTCTGCACCTTTGCTGGGACTGTGCTCTCCTCCTGTGTCCCTTCTCCGCCTGGGCCTCTCCACTGGCGGGGACTGTGCTCGCTCTACCTGAACCGTGTGTCTGCAGGTCAGGGGTCTGCCGGGCAACAGCTGGGAGCTCTCAATGCCGTGTTTGCAGGGGTACCTCAGCAACCTGCTTCCCAGCTGGTACCATTTGGTGGGGCTGCTACCTGTCTAAATGCTCACCTAGAGATCAGGGGTGGGGATAGGAAGCTGTGGGTCACAGCTGAGAAATTTCCAGAAGGTAGCTGTGGAGCCAGCCACTTGCTGGGTGGATGCCCTCAGGGAGGTTGTCCCAGAGCGTGTTGGGTGGGTTACATTGCCAGTGCCCTTCCACTTCTGGTGCCCTCCGTGGGGATTGCCTGTTGACTTTGCGATGGCTCTGGTGCCATCAGGACCCCTGTATGGCATCCTGAAAGGGGTTACCCGCAGGCAGAAGCTGTCAGACTGAGGCCAATGTGGAATTCGTCCCTGACTGGGTCTTGAGAAGCCCTACCAGCTAGTCTGAGGGCAGCAGGGTGCTTACAGATGGAAGCACAGTTCCTTGTTTATGAATCCAGAGCCGCTGTTGGATTGCTGTCTGCACTGCCCTGGGCTCTGCTAAGCATTTACGCTTCTTGTCTTGTTGAGCAGACGCACAACCCATTGGAACAGAGTCCGCCTTGTTTTTTCTGAGGCGGAAGCTGAGGTTTATCAGAAGGTCAAGGCCCGTCCTAAAGCGCCCAGCCCTGAGATGTCGTGGCACCGGGAGGTCTGTGTGGGGTGGATGCTGGCCCGCTTCCCTTGACTCCTGGCCCCTTCCTCTGACATCAGAGCCAGCCGGGCATCTTCCAGTCTCTTTCTTTGTCCCTCTGCTCCATCGTCCCTTTGCCCTGTCTGACTCTCCTCTCTTGCTTCCCTCGTATAAGGACCCTGTGACGGCACTGAGCCCAGTGCCTAATCCGGGCTACATTCAAGATACTTCATCACAGCTGCAAAGTCCCCTTTGCCCTGTGAGGCGACGTATCCACAGATTCAGGGCACTAGGAAGTGGACGTCTTTGTGGGCCTGCTAACTGAGTCCACCGCACACCGTCAGAAGGGATCTTAGCGCAGTGACATGACCACTTGTGGATGCCTGTCTGGGGCCAAGCAGCCCTTTACGTGTATTCTCATTCAACCCTCACAGCGACCGTCCAGAGTGGGCTTTGTTATTCAGTTTGACAGGCGGGGGAACAGGCTCAAATGTTGAGGGACCCCATGCAGTAAAGGGGAAAATGGAAAGAGACCCTGATGCTTCTGAGCCCAGGGTTCTGCCCGCACCCAGGTGAGAACAGTCTGTGAGCAAACCCGGTGCTCAGATTCAGGTAATTCAGGAAATGGGGGGCACCGCAGGGCTTGGGCCCACGTAGCGGGAAGGTCTGTGGTCTCGCCTTGGCTCGGCCCTTCTCGGCCTCACTGGCCCCGGGAAGTGGGGTCTTGTCTTGGAGCCTGTTGGTTCAGAGACTGACCCATGTGTAGTATTTATTCCTCACACCACCTGGGCCCAAAATTCCCATTGCTAATCAGTACCCAGAAGTGGACGCTGTCATTTCTCAGATTGGTGCTCTCTTTACGTCCTTAATAAAAAACAAGGTATAAATTTAGAATGTTTATGGAATTAAACATTATAACCAGCATTGAAAATCTAAGGCAAGCAATGGGGTGAGTGGCCCACGATTAAAAATATTAGAGAACCTGTCTCTTTTTTTTTTACTTTTTTTTTTTGCGGTACGAGGGCCTCTCACTGTTGCGGCCTCTCCCGTTGCGGAGCACAGGCTCCGGACGCGCATGCTCAGCGGCCATGGCTCACAGGTCCAGCCGCTCCGCGGTATGGGGGATCCTCCTGGACCAGGGCACGAACCCGCGTCCCCTGCATCGGCAGGTGGACTCTCAACCACTGCACCACTAGGTAAGCCCTGAACTTCACTGCATTTTGCTGGACAACTGCAATGAAAAGGCATTAACAACCTCCTAGCATTGCTGAGAGCTCCTCCGCGTTCCGCCTTATCCTCTCTGGGTCAGCTGGTCCTTCAGCTGCCTGCTCCTGAGTTTGTGCTCTGTGACCCAGCTTCTTACACGTGCACAATTCCAGGACATTCACTGGAATTGCACTGAGCGCCTGCCCCCGAAGGCTGCTGCCCTGGAGCTCCTACGGGGACCATGACTCGAGGCCTCCCCTGCAGGTGTCCGGCCACCGTCGCAGTACCTGCTGTAAGGAAGTGTGATCAGACCCCAGGGCCTGAGTCCCTGGTTCCTGCAGGCCGGGCTAGTTCTCTGGGCAGTTGGGGTCCCGCCCTTGGGCAGCACCACCCTGCCCCAGCTGGGGCTCCCCCGCCCTCTGGACTCCCCACATCCTCCCGCCTTGCTCTGCTCACAGCATGAGGCCCTGCATAGCCTCGGGATGGGGTGGTCACCAGACAGACCAAGTAAATAGAGGTGGAGCTTTCATTCCCCCCCACCCCCCGACCTCCGGGAAGGGAAGAGAAACTGGAGATTAATCTCTGGAAAAACTCCTGAACAGTGAACACCTCCAGGTACTGGGAGGGTGGCGCCCTTGGAGAGGGCACGGAAGCCCCTGCACCCTTCCCCATGACTTGCGGACACATGTCTTCTGTCCGGCTGTTTATAATAAACTGGTAAGTAAACTGTTCCGAAATTCTGTGAGCCATTTTAGCAAATTATCAAACCTAAGGAGGGGAGGTGGGAATCCCCAGTTTATAGCTGGTCGTTCAGAAGGATGGGAGGTATCTGATTGTTTCTCATTGGCACCTGAGGCGGGGGCAACCTTGTGGGACCAGCCCCTTAACCTGTGGGGTCTGACACTAATTCTGGGTGGCGTCAGAACTCACTTGAAGCTCGGACGCCAAGTTGCTGTCCGAAGAATTGGAGAATCGGTGTTGGTGTGGAAAAACCCTGCACGTTTGGGGTCAGAACTGTTGTGTGGATGGCAGACGTCTCAGTTAGTGATACCGAAGGTCCCAGAGCAGAACGAGCCACAGACTCAGAATCAGTACATCAGGTTTGTGCCTCTGTCTGACCCCTGGGTCCGGTGAAACCCTCCTGTTAGAGTCACAGGACCCTGGGGAGACTCACCCCCATGCTTGGCAGCGGAGAGGCTGACCCGCGGCAGCTGGATGACTGGTCCAGGCCACACAGCCCGCCCCTGCTCCCAGCCAGCTCCAGTGCCCCTGCTGGCTCCCATGCCATCTTAGTGGTGGCAGCAAACTCATTTCCTGGCATCCTACATGTAACGTAGGAAAGAAACAGGGCACGTGAGTGAGGCCAACAGGGTCAAATGGTGTTCACGTGGCAGTTTGAATTTTAGAAGGTTTTACGTACATTTTACATATGTGTGTATTTATTATTTAATAGCATCAGTAAATTAAGGGATGCCTTCCTGTAAATTCCATGACACCTTGACCAGTCCAGGAGAACACAGTATATGTAGATCTGTCCTCCTTTCTAGATTTGGGGATGCCATTTAACCCTGCATCTTAGGTGACTGTCCACTTTGTTCCTGTTGGTACAGGACGGGTGTTCTCTAAAGCGTCTCATAAAGCTGAAGCCACATCATTTTCCTTCTTGATTTCCAGTCTTGTAAAACAATGTTCCCTGAAAAGAATATTTTTCTTTTTTTCATTCACAGATTTTTAAAAAAAATAAATTTATTTATTTTTGGCTGCTTTGGGTCTTCATTGCTGCGCATGGCATTTCTCTAGTTGCGGCGAGCAGGGGCTACTCTTTGTTGTGGTGCGCGGGCTCCTCATTGCGGTGGCTTCTTTGTTGCGGAGCACGGGCTCTAGGCATGCGGGCTCAGTAGTTGTGGCACACAGGCTCAGTAGTTGTGGTGCACAGGCTCTAGAGCACAGGCTCAGTAGTTGTGGAGCAAGGGCCCAGTTGCTCCGTGGCACGTGGGATCTTCCTGGACCAGGGCTCGAACCCGTGTCCCCTGCAATGGCAGGCAGATTCTTAACCACTGCGCCACCAGGGAAGTCCCCACAGATTTTTTTTGTACATTGTTGTGATCACACTGAATATACAGATTTTTTTTTCTTTTTTTTTAATTGAAGTGCAGTTGCTTTACGATGTTGTGTTAGTTTCTGGCGTTTAGCAGAGTGATTCAGTTATATATTCTTGTTTAGATTTTTCTCCCGTATAGGTTATTACAAAATATTGAGTGTAATTCCTTGTGCTGTACGGTAGGGCCTTGTTGGTTGTCTGTTTTATATATAGTCGTGTGTATCTGTTAACCCCAAGCTCACTGTCCAGCAGAGGTAGAAGTTCCAACCGAGCACCCAGGGAAACAGGCACAGACGGGCCAGGCTGCGGCATGTGACCAGGGGCTGGCTGTGCTCAGCAATCTGCAGGCAGAGGGACCTGCGGGGCTGAAGGTGCAGAGTGGTGGAGGCGGTCCACGTGGCCCTCAGTGAGGATGTAGCTTGAGGAGGCAGACCGATGGATGTGAATGTCCATGGCCAGTTTCCTGACACTCACCTGCCACTTTCAGCTGACAGATCCTGGCTAGAAGAACCAAAGATGATTTTGAGCCAGGTAGAGGTAATTTGAGGATTTAGCAGAAGAGAAGTTTCTCGTCTTCTGTAGCCGTGAAGGTCAACTTATGACAAAGTTTTGGTGTACCCTGCTATGGACTGTGTCCTCCCCAAATCCACATTTTGAAGCCCCAAACCCCAGTGTGATGGCATTAGGAGGTGGGGTCTTGGGAGGTGATTAGGTTTAGATGTGGTCATGAGGGTGGGGGCCCCACGATGGGATTAGTGCCCTTATAAGAAGAGATACCAGAGAGACCTCTCTCTCCATCTTTTGAAGACACAGCATGAAAGCATCCTTCCACAAGCTAGGAAGCAGCTCTCATCAGAAACCAAATTGTCTGGTGCCTTGATCTAGGGCTTCCCAGCCTCAAGAACTATGAAAATAGGGGACTTCCCTGGCTGTCCAGTGGTTAAGACTTCGCCTTCCAAGGCAGGGGGTGTGGGATCAATCCCTGGTTGGGGAGCTAAGATCCCACATGCCTTGTGGCTAAAAGACCAAAACGTAAAACAGCAGTATTGTAACAAATTCAGCAAAGACTTTAAAAATGGGCCACATCAAAAAAAAAAAAAAAAAAAAGGAACTTTGAAAATAAGCATCTCTTGTTTAAGCCACCCAGTCTGTGGCGTGTTGTTACAGCAGCCAGAGCTGACCAAGACCCATCTTATCTGGAAATACTGAGTTCTTCCTGCAGCAGCTCCATCCCAAGAGTCTGACCTGGAATTGGGGCGTGCAGCATGATCTTGCCTCTGGGGCACTTGTGGAGGAACAGTGACTTGAGACATTCAAGTGACAAGCTTGCCACCCAGGGGTTGAGCTGGAAAGCTGCTTTGGGAATAGCAGTTGGCATCAGGTGGCTGAGCTTTTGGCAAGAGCGAAACATCTGGGGACCTGCAGGCAGAGCACCAGGCTGGGGACCCAGAGGCCAGGGTCACGGTGCTGCCGACACTCGGTATATTGCGTGACATCGGGCCTCAGGTTCCCCGTGGACAAAGGGCAGAAGTAGGGTTTGGGCTTTGTTCATTCACCTCTGTGCCGTGAGTCTGTCCAATCCATCAAGCACCATACTCATTTCATTCTTCAGGCTTTTCTTATTAAGCTGCTGTTTGGGAGCGGGGAGGTGGTACCCTGAGTGCTCAGTGAGCATTTGGTCTCTGCGTGACCTGGAAGCATTGCCTAATGTTGATGAGCTGACCCAGCATCTCTGCTTTGAAGAACTTTGTGGTGTGTATCTTTGTCATGTTCACCGGTGGTCATGTTGTGTGGTGGCGGCCGGCGTGAGTACTGCAGACGGGCAGGTGGAGGACAGGGGAGATGGATGCTGGGTGCTGGGAGCCCCTCCTGGGGAGGATGCTGCCCAGCTGCAGGGAGCATCCCTGGCTGTAGCCCCTGCAGAAGGAGATGCCCACGTAAGGGCGCATCCCTCTGGGCCCTCTTCCAGTGGTCTGCCTGGCATGATGGCCTGGCCGTTTGGGCCCATCCTGATGGTACCGACAGGCTGCACATGCTGCGGGGCTCCCTGCGGGCGCTTGTTCTCCCCTCCTTCCACAGATCTGCATCTCCCACCCGTACCCTGCGTGCCAAACTCCACCTCTGCATCTTCCCCAAGGGAGGAATTTATATTGTCATGAAATCTGGGTCTTTCTTGAGGTCCCTTAGCAGCTCTGTCCAGTAGAAATAGAATGTGAGCCACATGAGTCCTTAAAAATTCTCAAGTAGCCACATAAAAAAAAGTAAAAAGGAGCAGGTGGAACTCATTTTACTGAGGGATTAATACATTGTGTCTAATCCAGCGCATCCAAAGTCCCATCCTTCCCATCTGCAGTATATCGGATTTATTAGGGGGGTGGATATCATCCTTCTTGGTTGTGAGCCTTTGGATTGTGGTGCGTTGTTCACCCATGGCGCATCTGAGTCGGACCAGCCTCATTTCAAGTGCTCGGTAAGCTGCATGTGTCTGGTGGCCTCCCCTGGACAGTTTTGACTTAATCCGGCATCTTGACCCTCTGCCCAGAGCCTTGGCTGGAATGGACGCTGCCTCTCGCCGAGTGCCCGCTTGGAACTGAGTCCTTTGTGTGTTTGGAAGTCATCGGGTGCTCTCGTGTCACTTGCTGGGGTCAGTGGTGGCCCGGAATCCCTGCGGCCCAGAGCACTGCTGTGTGGCCCCGGTCCTGGTTATTTATGTGACCATTCTCTCCGAGCATCCTGAGCGTCCCCCGAGCAGGGAGTGTGTGTCGTCACCCTACGATGGCTCGGCTAATAGAGCCATAAACAAAAAGTGCCTTCAACACGGGCTCATCTGCCCCTCCTCTGGGAGGGAGGGCAGGCTGGTCCTTCCTGAAATGTCACCCTCTGTCAGCGCTGCACAAAAGCCTCATGTCTGTGGGCTCCGACCTGATAGATTGCCTTTTGTGCTGATTGAAAAAACCCAAGCCGGGCCTGGTGTGAACAGGGCAGTTGCCTAGGCGGGGCAGTGTTCACAGGGGCCGGCTGTGGTGGTGACTCCATGCCCCTGCTGAGAGGCAGGTCACCTGTGTCTGGACTGGGCTCCGAGGGCCCGAGTGTGATGGGGATGGAGTCTGGAGCTGGGCCTGGGGCCCAGGGACCTGCTTGCCTTACTACTCCCGGATATCTTTGTGAGAAGCCAGTGACGTGATGGAGACCTTTAAAATGATAGTGAACGTTCCTAAAGCCACTGAATTCCGTGGTTAAATGTGTAGAATGGTGAATTTTATGTTATGTGTATATTTTCACCAGAATTTAAAAAAAAATCAGTGCACTATTTAAATATTTGTGTTAAAGCTTGATAGTTTTTCAGTTTTTAGGGTCAAAATTATACATCTATAGTGTATTCCTGTCTATCATATAAATCATGCATATTAGGCATGTGTATCTATCTAGATAGACAAACCTGTATCTTAAAATTGTTTCCTTTTCTTTGATAGTCTAAGTCTTAGAAGAATTGAGGGTTTCATTATCACTGGCTAAAGTTAAAAGGTACCCAGTTTAGTAATCTTGGAGAGAAAATCAGGAAACAAAATGATCGTTTCCTCAACTCTCGTTACAGTGGGTGCCCATTTTCACGGCTTATTGGCCAAATTACAACTTTTAGGTAAGGGTGCACTGGGGCAGAGTCTGTCCAGCGAAAGGTTTCCTCTGCTATGACCAGCCGGCTTCTGGGAGCCGGGCCCCTTTTCTCCTTGTGGGAGGCATCTTGGGAGCCCCTGACAGCTCACCGTGAGGTCAGACAGGGAGCATTTGGGGGCCATCAGGCTGCTGTCCTGAAGGAGTCCTGGTCAGTACTGGAAGGTTTCCAGGCGATGCCTTTGCTTCCTGGTCAGATGCCCTTCATCTCCCCGTGCTCTGTGGTCTCAGACCTTTTCCTTTTACAGGCATCTTCCTCGGGCACAGGAGTCTTCTTGGGACTCAGTACAGTCTTGGGTCAGGCTCCCAGCGGGTGAACCGGCCCGGCCCTTTTGTTGTTGCCATTTTTGTGGTCCTTGCTTTTAGGGATTGAGGGATGTAACACACCCGTAATGAAAAATTAACCATTTTAGCGTAAACACTTCAGTGGCATTCAGTACATTCTCACTGTTGTGCGACCACCGCCTCAGTCTAGTTCCAAAACAGTTGCATTGCGCCAGGAGGGAACCCTGTACCCTTAGCAGTCACTCCCCATCCGCCCCCCCGCCCCCCACCGGGTCCTTGGCAACCACCAGTCGGCTTCTGTCTCTGTGGATTTACCTATTCTGTGGACATTTCCAATGAACGGAATTGGACACTGCGGACTTTCATGGCTGCCTTCTTGCGCTCAGATGTTCTTGAGGTCCATCCCTGAGGTACCGTGTGAGTAGTTTTTTTTTAAAGCTGGGTAATGGTGTCGCTTTGTTGGACTCTAAGCACAGTTTGCCCACTCATCAGTTGTCGGGCATTTGGGCCGTCTCCGCCTTTGGCTGTTGTGAAGGGCACTGCTGCTACTACATGTGTGTATGTGTATTTAATCGAGTTTCATTTCTTTGGGAGATGTAGTTAGAAACTGCCTTGTTGGGTCATATGGTAATTCTGTGTTTAACTTTTTGAGGAACCACTAAACTTTCCCCCATTGTTTTTCTTATTACTGTTGAGAATGTGGAAATGCTGGCCGCTTGCCTGTTTCCTCCTTTTTTTTTTTTTTTTTTTTTTAACAGAGATAGAGATTTATGTTAGGGAATTGACTTCCATAATTATGGAGGTATAAGCCCAAAATATGAAGGGGACAGTTGACATTCCATCTCAAGTGCAACGGCCGTCTGTTGGCAGAATTCCTTCTTATTTGGAGGATGTCCGTCTTTTTTTCTTAAGGCCTTCAACTGATTGAATGAGGCCCATCCCCACTATAGTGGGCAACCTGTTCTACTCAGTGTCTACCAATTTAAATGTTTCTCATCCAGAAAGCACCTTCATAGAAATATCCAGAATAAAGTCTGATCAGATAGCTGAGCGCTGTGGCTCAGAGAAGGCGACACACAAAATTAACCGTCCTAGGGTGCGTCCTTATTTTCTTTCATCTCCCTCTAGGTGGCAGTGACTTCTCTGTAGGTTCTGGGCAGAGAGGGGGGTTGGGGTGTACTTTCCCACTTTCTGGGAGTCCCCTCGAGGCAGCACCAAATGATCCCAAGGGTCCCTTCACTCCTGGAATAAATGACACTTGCTCTAAAGAAGAGGTTCTTGTGTGCCTGAGTTTAGGGCATCCTCAAGTACAGGAATCGTTCCAGAGAGTTGTTATCTAGGATCAGTTAATTAATTGATGTTAGCTATCCTTTTGTGTTTACTTTGTTTTCGCTTCTTTGGCCCCTTGTATTTTAACTGTGACACTTCGATAAATACCCAACAAGTGACAGCTCAGCTACAGGGTGGAAGAAAAAAAAAAGTCAAGTGAGAACCTTTGAATCAGGCTCTGTGTGAGAGGTGCTTTCTCTGCTTCTGAGCAGTGGGTATAAGATGCTCTAGATTTTATCCAGTAGTGATGCAGCCCCACTGTGATGATGGTGAATAACAAGTACTAACCGCTCCCCTTGCGTTATGACTTCCCAGCACTTTTGCAGAGCTTCTTACATTATCTGGTCCTTATTATAACCGCGTGAGGTATGGAGTGAGGTTTTCTTATCAAGAAACTGATGCTTATAATGAAATTCTCACCTTCCATCCTCATGGTCCTTTATTTTTTTTAATTTTTTTTTTTAGTTTTGTGAGCAGGGTTATTTTTATTTCTTTTTTAAAAAATTTTTATTGGAGGATAGTTGATTTACAGTGTTGTGACATTTTTTTCAAGCTATTCTATACATACTTATTGTCTATTTTGTGCCTATATTCCAGGCATCATTTCATTAAATCAATGTATATATTTGGAGGACGGTGGTTATATATCATGATAGTCCTTGGTTATCTTTTTTCCCTTCATATATTATTAACTTTTGAAGAGATTATACATGTACTTGGCATGCTTTTCTGTAGGTATAAAATAATTGACAGGGCCTTCCCTGGTGGCGCAGTGGTTGGGGGTCCGCCTGCCGATGCAGGGGACGCGGGTTCGTGCCCCGGTCCGGGAGGATCCCACGTGCCGCGCGGAGCGGCTGGGCCCGTGAGCCATGGCCGCTGGGCCTGCGCGTCCGGAGCCTGTGCTCCGCAACGGGAGAGGCCAGGGCGGTGAGAGGCCCGCGTATCGCAAAAAAAAAAAAAAAAAATTGACAAATGAAAAACACACAAAAAAACAAACAAACAAAAGGAACGGATGCTCAAAGAGGTTGGCACTTGGAAGTTACACACTGTGTGTCGAGATGCTGAGTCTTAAAGCTTGTCTTGTGGCCCCTGATTTATACAGAACTTGATCGTAACGTAGGGTGTTTGTCTCTGTTCTGTTTTTAATGGACTGAGTGTGAAACTGATGGAAATAGTAATGGAAGCTATTTAAAAGGAAAAAAGAAAACTTAGTGATGTCACCGTGGATATCCTACAAACACAGGGACATCCTGAAAAATGACAACGGTTGGTGGCAAAGCTTGAAACGTGTAAGAAGAAAACTGTGGAATGTGGTTATCTGAATAGCAAGCAGGAAGGTTTTATTGTTGCGTGTTTACCCAGGGAGATCTTTTAAGGCCTTCAAGAAAGAACCTGACGGATTACAGCAGCCTCTAAGGGATGTGAGCTGTCCGTCCCATCCAGGGAAGATGTTACTGCAGCAGACAGCGCACGATCGTGATGGGAGTGATGCTGGAGAGAGGCTTGCGGAGTCAAGAGGGGATGCCATGGGGGTGTCAGCCCCGTAGGAGAAGAGACCTCTGGCCCCCAGGTGTGGCCCCGGGGTTCCTGTTTGTGGTTTCAGCTCATTCTGGCCCCAGGTTGGGCCTGACCTTGGCAGACCTCCGAATATGCTGCCCTTTCCACTCTCAGCTGGGCGGTGCTGCTCTCAGAGGCAGTGCGACAGTGCGTGGTAGCAGCTTTGGTCATCACACCATGGCCTTTAGTGCCCTGAGGCCAGGACTGCTACTCATTCCCAATGTGCCGGACAGGCCTGCCCTGTGTACAACTGTCTCGCCCCCAAATGCTAGTGGCGGCCCATTGAGAACCACGCGGTGTCTCCTTAGAAGTGGCGGCCCCTCATTGCACTGACAGAGCCCTCTGCTCTTGGGTCACCGGGTCGTGCGCATAATCATGGGGTCAGGTTTCAGTGGCAACCTTGAGATCAAAGGGATGCCAAAATCTGGGCTTCTCACATCGAAGAGCAAGTACCCTTTTTAGAAGGATGTGTAAATGTTTCTCAACTGTGATTTATAACAAAAGCGTGGAGCGGGCTTCAAGGATTTTGCAGCTGGGGTGATGGCCCAAGGGAGCCCAGGATCCGTCAGAACTTGGGAGCCTGGGGCCTCAGCCTGTCTCGCCATCACCAGAGTTTGGGGTCAGCGCCCTTGCTCCCAGCTTCCCGGGAATCACGCATACTGTGTCGGGTCCTGACTTTCCTTTCTAACACTAATGACCCCGGGCAGCAGCTTTGGCGAGAATTGACAGAACTTTTTTTGATGAAATGTGTTTCTGGAATTGGGGGGAAATGTCTAAAAGGGCTTTCCATTCATTTAAAACTGTTGGTAGGATTTGGCTCTGAACCTGCCGGGTGCCCCTGTGTTTTAAAGTTGAAATGATTCCCTAGTTAACTGGCCATCTCCAGCCCCACATGTGCATTTTCCAGAATAATCCTCGTTTCTCCCTGATTCGTAGAGGTGAAAGGCCAAAGCCAAGGTCCTGGGGCAGCTTTGAAGGGGACAAGTTCAGGCAGGCCACCCCAGACTGGGCATCACTGTTAGAAGACCACAGCCATGGCCATCTTGCCAAAGGAATGTCTTTGGACCTGTGACTTTATCTCAGGCCAGTAGTTGTCTGCCAGGAAAAGGGCAGAGCGGGGTCATGCTGACGTCCAGTCTGTGGAAGGAGGGAGGTGGCACCAGCCATCCCATGGAGGCTCGGGGTGAATGGTAGGTTTGGAGGAGAGGCTTAAAAAGATCCCACAGGGACTTCCAGTGGTTAAAACTGTGTGCTTCCACTGCTGGAGGCACGGGTTCCATCCCACGTCGGGGAACTAAGAGATCCCACATGCCTTACAGTGTGGCCAAAAAAAAAAGAATCCCACAGAAGTGTGAGTCCATTTTAACTAAATATATTTTTTCCTTCCTAAAAACTAGAAGTTAAAAGCAACAGGTACATTCAGATCTGTCGCACACCAGGTTTTCACCCATTGGCATCCACCGTCGTCTTAATTTCTGCTGTGGGGTCAGCTCCTTGTTTTGTGCAGACCCCCAAATAAAACCAGTCTGGTCATTTCTGTTTAGTTGGAGCGTATCTTGAGATGGCAGGAGGAGTGGTTAAGAGCTGCGGCCGCATGCAGCCCGGATTTGTGCAAACCAAAACCAGCTGGAGGAATCCTTTAAACTTAAGGTTACGGATTGCAGCCGGCACCAAGGGGTGTGTTGAGACAGGTTCTGACTGTGGATTAGATGTGGGCAGGGGCAAGGAAGAGGTGCAGGAGTTTGGCTGATCAGCTAGTCAGGTACAGGTAGGGGAAGCGTGGCTGAAAAGAAACGCCTCTGGATAAACAGTAGGTGTAAGAACTTTAGTCGACTCCGTATGACTCAACACTACGGTGTGAGTTCACTCACACACACACACACACACACGCACACGAGAGTTGGGGTGTCTGAGCCCTCAGGCTGCCTGCAGGGTACATAATCTGGGAGAGACAGGAGCCACTGCACTTACCACTGGCGGACCACCCATGCTTACCTCTTGCAAACTCACTTCGGAAGGGTGTTTTGGGTGCAGTAGGATACGCTGGGTGCTGGGCTCTGGGTGCTGGACGTGGGTCAAGGGATGGTGCACACGTGGCAGCTTTCTTGGGCACGTTTCACTAGAGTGTAATTGAGCTTGAGAATTTCCACCAGGAGAACTCTCGCGTGTAACTGGCAACCCTATCAAGACGCAAAAAATTACCAGGGTGGCGGTTTCCAGTCCCACGCAGACAGACAGTTTCACTAACTCTGTTGTTAGTTCATTCTTTTGCAGGTTAATGAGGAACTGCTCGCTAAATCCTTATTTGAACGGACGAGTCAGTGCCTTCAATTGAATAATTTTTGAACCGTTTATAGGGAGGAGGTCTTACCCAAATATAAACATGGCTGCAATAATAGAATCACTTGTATTTCACTTGTTAATTACACAAATACCTCTTATCTCCTCATTACGCGGAGAGCTTTCTACTAGGGACCAGCAGGTGGAAAAGTAGAAAAGAGTTTCTGATCAAAGGAGGACTGAGTCTTGTCTTTTAAAGCAGATGGAGCTACAGACAGCTGGAGAGTGGAAGAAAATTGGAGAAGACAGCTTTCTTTGAGTCCTGCATCTTCCCTGTAATAATCGTAGGTGTGACTTGACTTCTGAGCTCACTGGGAGCCTGACGCAATTGGAAGGATTGGAAAGATACTGTTTCCTTTGTTGCCCAAGAATCTGTTTTACTGGAGGGATGCTTGAGGCAGGGGTGGTGGTGAGTGGAGCTGCCACCCTGGAGGTGGGGAGCCAGGGGTAAACAGCAAGCCCTGCCGCTCTCCCACAGCTTCCCAGGAACTGAAGCTCAGTCATTTGCTGGGTATTAGGAACTTTCACTTTACTTGGAGGATTCTGTTCAACCACTGCTAAATGAAAATCGTCACAGGGAAGGGTAGTTCTCAGAATTCGTTATGGATAAAGTACCTTAGAATGAAGGGAAAACTATGCTTCCTTCTCCTTCTTCCATGACTCTACAATCAACCTCCCACCCACTCCCCCTATTCTATATTTAAAGTCAGTTCCACCCCTCACCCTGGCGCTTGTCCTCGGTGCTGAGATGGGCAAACCTCTTTAGAACCCCTGACTCACTACTGCTGACACACCTGGTCAGGTGTGGCCTCCGACACTTAACCCCTCCACATGGTAAAATCCTGATTTAAAGTAATACTTGGCTTTTAGTAGAGCTATTAACAGTCTCCCAGAGCCGGTTGTTAAGAAGTTATACTCTATTCATGCACATTCCTGAGTGTCTTTTTGGGAAGATTTTTGGATTTCCTTAAGTTCACAGAGAGACACAAGTGATTACTTTTTCTGTTCCTTTTAAATCCTTCTTTACTTGGAGATTATTAGTGTAAATTACAGATCGAGAATGTCGTGACTAAAATTTATCCCTAGGCTCTGTGACTACAGGTGGGCTCCCTTTATAGAATATACTGGAGATTGTTGTTACTGATGGGACTCTTTTAAAGACTCTTCCAGCAGAGGAGGGTCTCAAGTGGCTTGTCTTCCGAGCTTACTTCAGAATTTTAACTGGCCCCTAAGGTTATCAGCAGTTTGGATTTCTGCTGTTCTTCATGCTTGCGCTTACTTATTTGTTTCCATATTGAAATACACCTGTGTTTCCTTTACTTGGAATATACCTGCATTACTCAGTCAAGACCGCTGTAACAAAAGGGCCATACACGGGGGGGGGGGTGCTTAAGCAGCAAACAACCATTTCTCACACTCCTGGAGGCTGAAAGTCCAAGATCAAGGCACCAGCAGATTTGGTGTCGATTTGGTGTTGGTGAGGGTCCGCTTCCTTGTTCATAGATGGCTGTGTGCTCACTGTGTCCTCATGTGGCAGAAGGGGCCAGGGAGCCTCTGGGGTCCCTTTTATAAGGGCACTAATCCCTTTCATGAGGGCTCCACCCTCATGACCTAATGGCCTCCCAAAGGTCCTGCCTCCAAATACTATCGATAACCTTGGGGGTTAGGTTTCAACATATGAATTTTGGGGGGACACAGACATTCAGTCTGTAGTAATAGCTCTGCCACAGTTTCCAAGCACTCCTCTCTCCAGGAGTTCTGGAAATGCCCTTCCCCGGTCCTGCTTGGGTCCAGCCCTCAAGAAAGGTTGCCAGGTACCCTTATGCTTTGAGAGATATCTTTGTTTCGGTGTCTGATTTTTGAATTTTCCCTCCACCTGAACTTTTCACACGTGACTTCTGGTTCTTCAGCGGGGAAGAGGGCCTTGCCATCTACGGGTGTCATTTTCTCTTTGGGATGACTGTCTTTATATTTTAAATTATTCTGGAGTGAAGATGATCGGAGGACGTGATGGTCATCTTAGGGTTTGTGTCATCACGTGTTGCCCGGGGGGAGAAGGAGGGCACAGGTGGGGACGGTCCAGGTAAAGGGACACGGAATTCCAGAGAGTCCAGAGAGAGGAAGAGGCGAGATCCCTTAGGAGAAGGTTTGGGAAGGATTAGGAAGTATCTTTCCTTTTCTGTCACTGTTACCATCTATCCCAATTTTTACTCAATGGGAACTTTTTTAAGGATTGGATTTTTAAAAGTAGTTCTGATTTTTCTTATTATAAAAACATGAATAGAAAGCAACAATGATTTCTCCCCACAAAGATGAATATTATTAACCCTTTGGTGCACATCCTTCCTGCTCTGTCAGATGCCACGTCTCCCAGGGCATGGGTATGGGTGTTTGCACATACTAATGATGGGCAAGGAGGCCAAGCTGCCTGGTGTCCAGGTTGGGTGTGAAGATGGGCACGAGGTTGGTGGTGAATAAGCACGAGTGATGAGCTGGGAGAGGAGTGTCAGAAAAGCTGAGCCCAACCAAGAATATAAAAGGATCTTAGAAGAAGGACCTTATCTGTTATTTTGTGAATGAGATGCAAAGAAAGGGACAGGCCCTCTGCAAGGGGCCGCCAGTGGATGGTAGCGTGGCAGAGCGCTCCCCTCCCCGCACGGCTTCCTGGCTCACTGGGAGGCGATGCAGGGACAGTGATCAAGCAGAGGTGGGCTTCCCCGAAGGTCACATCCAGCAAAGCCCCCGATTGCACCCTCAGCCACAGCCGGTCCATCAAATCCAAGGGTAAAGAAACCTGCCCATCGAATCTGATGGGATCAGAGACATTTTAAAAAATTCCATACACAGCGATAGGAATGAATTGATTCGATGTGATGGAATTGAGCAGGAAATAACGTGATGTCTTGGTGTTGGGTCTGGAACCTGGCAGCCCTTGGTGGAACGTGTCCTAAAGGCCGATGGGTCTGGGTTCAGAGAGTCAGTCGCTCTTTTTCTTAGTGGGATGTGGTCCCCAAAGAGCTAGTGTGCCCCATTTGCTGTGTGTGTATGTTTCCCTCAAGTCTGAGATGGGAGTAAATTGAGGCAGCTCCGATTCTGAGAGGTCCAGGCCCAGCTGGACGGGGAGCTATGTCCAGTGGGGTCGGTGAGGCGGCCGGGATCTGTGCCTGTCATCCCCGCCCCAGATGGAGGAGGTGTTTGTCCCCGACAGCTCAGACCGCTGGGATGTGGGCTTTGCTCTGGACACCACGCTCTTGAGGACCAGCAGACAAACCAGGGCATATAGAAGGAGCCCGGTGATGACGGAGTTGGGGGACTTTTCCTTTGGACGAGACCCCGTCTTGCAGTGTTCTGGGGGGCTGGGCTCCAGAAGAGGCTGGTTCCAGGCTGGCAGTTTTGGAACTAGGACCACGGGGGATTTGTGGCTGGTGGCACAGACTGGCAGAAGGTGCTCCAGGGAACGTCTCAGGCCCTCCTCCCTGCAGGTGTGATCAGTAATTCCAGGCAGGCCTCCTTGTTCACAGGTGGGACATGCCTGGGAGGGACTTGACACCAGTAATCGTAGCAGAGTTGAGACAGAGGGAAGCCAGAGCTTCCACTGTGGGCCACACATGCGTGGAACATGGAATCTGGCCGAGGTTGTTCAGGGTGGTAATGGCGGGAAAGCCATGCCCTCTCAGGGTTGAAGCTACTCTTTTCCTGGAGACGAGAGGAGGCATTGGGAGATAGAAGGTGGGGTGGGTGTAACTTCTCCTTGCAAGGCTCCCACGAATGTCGGGATCCCAGGAATACACGTTTTGGCTCCACGTAAAGAGGGGGTGTCTGAGCGCTGCGGTCGGTGGTGATCAGACGGTGGGTGTTGGGACTGTGGCCAGGAGGATGGCCTCGAGGGCCGGCTGAGCTTCTAGAACAAGCCTGAGGTGACACCATCCTGCTTAAGGCCCTCTTTACCTGGCCGTGTGTGAGATGGCGGGAAATGATGGCGTAAAGGTTGTGGGTCCGTAGTTCTGTACTGATTATTGAGGTCAGCCACCCTGATTGCAGGGTACATCAGGATTACCTGTGGCTTTGAGATTTTCAAAAAGTGTGTATTCATGTAATGTAAGAGAGCACCACAGCTATGAAAGGAAAAGGATGAACCAACATCTGCATTAATTTATAATATATCATAACTGTGTTATGTTGATTAAAATTTTATTTTAATTGTAGGTTCACATGTAATATATATATATATTTTTAGTGATATAAAGGAAGTAGAGAGTGAGATATTTAAACGGAAACCTGGTATATTTTTAGTCTCGTGGGCTTTCAGTGTTTGAGCTGACTTGAGGCAGGGTAAGGACTTACGTAGTCTTGAAGACACTGCCCCCTTCTGGTGATTAAACGCATTCTAATACTGTCGATATTCTTTGTAGCAAAATTGCATTTTGATTTGTTTTCTATTTAAATATTATTTTTATTATTAAACCTGAAAAAGAAAACTGGAATCAGCAGTGGTCTCTCTCGCCTGTCCTTCTCCTTCATAAATACAGGAATAGCTTTCTGGTCTCTCTGCTGTTCCAACTTTTAAATTGATTATATGGTCCTGTCCAGTTTACTTTGTCCTTCTGTCCTTCCTTCATGCGGAGCACGTCTGTGTGCTGGGCACCACGGTCGGCATTCCATGAGCAGTCTTGTTATTTTAAAGGACTGGGCATAGGATGTGTAGTTTTCCAGACTTTTTTTTTTTAATGATATAAACACAGTTACAAAGACATTGAAATAACTTTTAAGGAAATTTAACCTCAGCCTATCCAGAGGATGTGGCTGGAGTCGGGACCCCCCAGTTGGCATTGATGAGGAGGAAGAGGGCCGTCTGTTTGTCTGAGAGCCTGGGGTGTGGGGATGGGCCAGATGGGCCAGGTGTGGAGCCCAGAGGAGTCTATTTCACACCTAAAGAACTCGCTCACATTTCCCCAGAAAAGGGGTCTCAGGGAGTATGGGGGCAGCCTTGCATAAGTGCTCCGGTTAAGGAGTGAAAAGTGAAGCCCAGCATCTAGGGGAGGTGGCTGGAAAGCCAAGGATCTGTTGGGGAGCCAGCCAGCACGGTTAGGACGCCTTAAAAAACAGCTGCTGGAGCCCATCACTGCTTCTTAGAGCTGACCCTTAGAAAAGCAGGCTTCCCGGGGAAGCGTGGCCTCTGGACGGCCAGAAACGGTGATAGCAACCCCGGGCACCCCAAATCCAACCTAAACACTGAGGTGTAGTCTCATAACGTCCGTGTCACGGAAGTCTAGAATTCACCTTACTTAATTACATACTGGTCCACTCTTGCCGTAATTCGCCTGCTCATATGGTTTCAATTTTGTTAACTAAGTAGAGCACCTGAAATCATGCTGTTCTTTATAAGTCACGTGGAGCAAGGCTACGTAGATCTGTTAGTGTCCATTATTGAAACATTTAAGCCTGGACCTTTTTAGGACTCATTTTCAGCAGCCACCGGCAGATGGAGGGAGTGAGACGTGTAAACAGAGGGGAGTGACCATCCTGCCATTTCCTGTTGGTGTAAATCCATCGCTAAACCGAGCTCACTAATAAATCCCCTGCAGATACAGCTGAGGTATTTATAGTTGATGGTTTACATGAAATGAACAAGAACTAGCTGTTGACAGCAGGCTGAAGTGGCGAAGTCTATTTTAGAACGTCTCTGTCTTTGGAGAGTAAGAAAAATGTATGCATTAATTTACCTTACTAAGAGCCGTTTAAGGATACATCAACATAAACTAGGGTGGGTTATTATAACATTATAGAGAACCACAAGGTCAAAATGTTCTCTCTTCAGAAGGAAGCAAGGGCATGCTGCTTTGCATACGTCATACACTGCGTGTCAGGCGTTTCTCATGCCTAGCAGGTTATGTTCTTGGATGTGCTTGTGTAAATGCAGTGGTTGCCCTGATAGCTTGCAGTGCTCTCGACGGGAGAGTGATGCCGTGATTCCATGGAAACTACCCAGAAACACAGCCTTTCCTCTCATTTCGACAGCACCTCTGCTGGTCTCGGGGAGGCAAGTGAGGCTGGGAAGACACTGGGGTTCCTGGCTGTCAGGGGTGCTGTGTCGTGTGGGGCTGTGTTTGATGGGACTGTGTAAGTGGATATTGATTGTTAAATCAATTTTGAGAATCGGCAGAATTTTAGATCTCCAGGACACCTTGGAGATCAACCCTAACCCCCCTCATCCACCCCAGCCCTGGAGACCAGAAAACTAATGTTATCTAAGGTCAGTGCTCGGGACAGGATTGTGCTCCCCCCATGTGGAGGCCCTAATCTCCACTGTGCTGGGCTTTGAGATGATGGGATTTGTTTCCTTATTAAGAGGAGACACCAGGGGCACACCTCGACCACCCAGCCGGCACCCGTGGGTTTGCTGCTGTTCCCTCTTCCTTTCCTCTTGTGGGATGGTTACTGTGTCTCCTGGGACCAGAGCCCCGAACCCTGAGCAGTGTCTCAGCTCTGAATCATGCATGACAGCAAAGGAAATATTCCCGTGCTTCACGGCCCACAGCTGGCTCGTGCTGGTTCTTTGTGGTTACTTATCAATGTACGCAAAACTAATAGTTTTTACCTTCTTGTGTTCGTCACTCCTGGATAATCCAGCCGTAAGTTCAAAATTCCTACATCAAATGCAGTGACATGAGAAGGAACCACTTAATGAATCAGATGGGGTGCTTTTCTTTATGAACATACTTAATATTTTATTTTTTTATTGAGGTATAGTTGACTTAGTTTCAGGTGTACAACATAGTGAGTCAACAGATAGATTATACTCCATTTAAAGTTATTATACAATAACGGCTGTATTTTCCTGTGCTGTACAATATATCCTCGTAGCTTATTTATTTTATCACCTAGTAGTCTGTACCTCTTAATCGCCCATTCCTATCCTGCCCCTCCCCCTCCCTCCCCCCACTGGTAAAACCACCAGTTGGTTCTCTCTATCTGTGAGTCTGTTACAGACGGGGCACTTCTGCTGTAAGTTGGCCACCCCCCTGGTGTGACTTTTGCAATCACTGGGGTGGCCCAGGTTCGGTGCATTTGCTCTATGGCCCTCCTTAGGCTGGGGGACAGACATCCTGGTTCCCCAGCTACCTCTGTTGGACTCACGGCAAAGTCTTTAGCTTTTTAAGATAATTTTTAAATACTTGAATCAAAACGCATAACCCCTGCAAGTTGCCGGGACCAAGCCTGCTGATGACCTTTTGGGAAACCCTGTCCAGGTGCTGTCCACTGTTGATAAAATCAGCCTCCACTCTATGCATCACCTGTTAAGGTCAAGCAAGGCATCGCGAGGGCGTTGCGTTTTAAAGTTATAGGAACTGTGGATTTGGCAGAGAGGCCTTGCATGTGAACACGTAGTACCTGACACAGGTGAAACCCTGACTAATGACGTCAGAAGTCCAGGCAGGATGGTGGGGGCCTTGGGAGGGGGTCACCATGGCAGATGTGACATCGGAGCCCTCAGCCTCACGTCAGGGAGCAGAGAGCTGTGGAATTGTGGGATGCTTAAGGCAGGCGGGTCTGGTGGTCCAGGGAGAGACTCGTCGGAGGACCCTCAAGTCCCCAGGGAGGCGGGGGGCGGGTTGCTTATTTCTCATTTGTGGGCAGAGCGGTGAGCTGGCGCCCCATTTCCTTCTTAACTTGCTGTGGGCGCTGGAGTAATACCTTTATTTTAAAAGCCTGTGAAAAACAAAGTCCTCAGTCACTGATGTAAGTGCTCAGGGCTGTGGAGGAGCTCAGCTGCTTTAAGTATTTGGTTGGTGCAGAGAGCGGCCGGTCTCCTTTGGTCGATCCTTCCCTGCCTGGTGGTGCACACAGATGAGCCCTTTGTTTTCCTCACAGCAGGTGAAATGCGTTTCCCCGGAGGCCTTTGGGTGCTCTACTGAGTCAGTTTGACAGGCTTCCCCTGTTTTTCCTCCTGGAGGACTTACTTGAAGCCAGAATGGGGACTTTTGGCTGCTCCCAGAGGGCCCTCCAAGTTACTGCAGCTGGTCCCTTCCTTGTGTGCCGAGAGAGCCTGTGCAGGTGTGTGTTTTTAGCCACCAGGGGAGTGCGAGCTGGAGTGAGTCACACTGTGTGTGTCGGGCTGTGTGTTTTCTTTCTTCCTGCCCCAGTTTTGCCCAGGAGGAATCAGATGACAGAGAAGGTGGGGCTGGGGGCGAGGACGCGGGGGAGGCAGTCTCTGCCTTTTTCCTGGTGCCCGGTACTGGGGGGAGGGCAGGGAAGCGGGCAGTGCAGAGTGAACTGTAGAGGACCTTGGGGGGTGTGCTGTAATTAATCAGCCAGGCGTGAAGGGTGGTAATTGGTGACGCCTTCTCCACGTGTGGGAAATGACAGGGTCACGTGAGGCTTTATTCCGTGGCTACAAAAATAAATTTAAAAAGAAATTCCCCACCAAGTCAGGATTTGCACAAAGTGGTCGCTCAGCTTTGGAAAACTGCACATGACTTCAAGGCTTCTGTCACTGCTCACGTGCCCACCGAGCCTTCTGGAAATGGTTCTGAGAGCCCCTTCACCAGTCCTAAAACAGAAACCTGCAAAAAACCAAGCAATCTGATTAAAAAATGGGCGAAGGACTTAAATAGACTTTTTCCAAAGAAGACATACCAATGGCCAGGAGGTACATGAAAAGATGCTCAACGTCACTGATCATCAGGGAAACCACAATGAGATGTTATCTCCACCTGTTCGAATGGTTTTTTACCAAAATGAGGTTGGAGAGGATGTGGAGAAAAGGGCAGTCTTGTGCTGCACTGTTGGTGGGGGTGCGAATTGGTACAGCAACTATGGAAAACAATATAGAGACTCCTCAAAAAATTAAAAATAGAAACATCATGTGATCTGACAATCCCATTTCTGGCCATATATCCAAAGGAAATGAAAACAGTGTCTAGAAGAGATAGCTACAGCCCGACATTCACTGCAGCATTATTCACAAGAGCCGGGACGTGGAAACAACGCAAGTGTCCATGGATGGATGAATGGATAGAGAAGATGTGGTATATACACAATAGAATATATTATTCAGCCATAAAAAGAAGGAAATCCTGCCTTTTGTGAAAACATGGATGAACCTTGAGGGCATTGTGCTAATTGAAATAAATCAAAGACAAATACTGTATGATCTCACTTATACGTGGAATCAAAAAAAGGCAAACTCGTGGAAACAACGGATTGGTGGTTGCCAGGGGCGGGATGGGGAGATGTCGTTGAAAGGGTACAGACTGCTGGTGATCAGCTGAGTAAGTTCTGGGGTCTAACGTGTGGCATGGTGACTTAACAGTACTGTTACGTGCTTGAAAGTTGTCGAGAGTAGATCTTAAATGTTCCCACCGCACAAAAAAGGTAATTATGTGATGGGGGGTGTTAGCACCTCCTGTGGTAATGGTTTTACAGTATATATGTGTATCAAATCACCCTATTGTAAACACTAAACTTACGTATGTTATCTGTCAATTATATCTCAATAAAGCTGGGCGGAAAAAGAGAGAAACTAGAGGGCCACTTGCAAGCATCACTCACATGGGATCCTTTTTGGACGTCACTTGTTTCACTTGGCCACCCACTGGCTAGGCAGGCTTGGCCCAGACCGGTGAGGGGCTTTTCCCCCCAGATGAGAATGGTCTGCTCTGCTCTCTAGGATATTCCGGGGGGTGGGGGGTGGGGGTGGGGCGGGCAGTGCCGGGATCCAGGGCACGGAAGCAGCAGAGGTCACGATGGGGCACGGGCATGAGGAATTCAGTCTGTGTAACTGATTCAGGCCGGTTCCTGTTTCTAGCGGAGGTTTGAAAATTCTTCCAGACTTTAAGGACAAATGGGGACAAATTGCAGCCACGGTAAACCCCAGGTTGCCAAGTTCAGAGGCATATAAATAGCCTTCAGGAGCCCCCGCACCCGCCTTTGTAGTCATTTAGGTATTTATTCAGCAAAAAGGATCAAGTCCTTTGTCCCCTATCAGAAAGCCGCGAGAATGGAAACACTCTGTAACTCATTTGGCAGCAAAGCCAGACTTGGGGACCTAACATGAGGCGACTCACAGCCTCTCTTTACCCCCGGTTGTGAATACTGACGTCTCCCTGCGCTGGACCACGGGCTGCTCCTAATAGGGAAGGCGCGTTGGCTTCCTCTCCCCCGGGTCTGAAGCTCCCCCTCCCTGGCCCCTTGTCCTGTGTCCCGTCTGCAGCCTGGCCCATCTCAGTTGGCGGTCACTTCATTTTCCCAGTGAGCTGTTCAGGCCCCAAACCCAGGATGATCCACAGGGCCTCTCTTTTTCTCACCATCCCCCATTTCCGGTCAAGCTGGGACCCCCCGTTGCACCCTGGACACGGGAGGAGTCCTGCCACCCCCTCACTCCAGGGTTGTCACACTGTCCATGCGCTGGTCCCCTCGCTTTCACCCCTCCTGCAGGGGCCTGTTCGCAAGAGCTTCTAGGTGATTGTTAAAACCCAAGTCGGTCATGTTACTGCAGAGCTTTGCACTTGCAGTGGCCCTTTACCAAGTCCCAGGAGCCAATCCGTCCTGCGCCTGCTCTTAAGCTAAGAATGGTTTTGATGGTTATAAAGTGCTTGGGGGGAAAATCAAAAGGTAAATATTTTGCGACCTGTGCAAGTCCTATGAAATTGACATTTCTGCGTCTATGTCGCAGCCACGCCAGTGTGCTTACACACCTTCCACGGCTGCCTTCAGATGTCGGCAAAGTTGAGTCCTTGAGACACAGACCTTTGTGACACCCTCGATAGTCTCCTGGCCCGAAAAACCTGAACCGTTTACTCTCCGGTGCCTGGCAGGAGAGGTTTGCCAGCCCCGCTCCGGCCTCCGCTCCTCCCCGACCTCCCGGCTACCTCAGCTCCAGCCAGGCCGCCCTCTTCCTCCCATGGGCTGACCTCAGGGCTGTGGCCGTGCCTCTGCCGGGAGGGCCCTTCCTCGTGGGGTTTTCGCTTCCTTCAAGCCCTTGCTCAGACCTCAGCCTCCCAGCGGTTCAGCGCTGGGCTTCCCTCCTGCCCGCAGCCCCTCCTCTTCTGTTTTCCGGCGCTCTCATTATGCTTGTTTCTCGTGGGTCCCACTGCCACTGGACTTGAGTTCCCGATGACTGGGGTCTTCGTCTCTGTGGGCCCAAACACTAAGATCAGAAAGGAGTCCTCGTAGTGTTCTGTCCGTATTGGTTGAAAGACTTGATGTAGAATAAATATTTGCAATTTAGGTGCTCCGGGAGAGGTATGTAAGTTTTTGTTAGATACCCCTTCTCTTGTGTATAAAAAAACATGTTGGGCTTCCCTGGTGGCGCAGTGGTTGGGAGTCCGCCTGCTGATGCAGGGGACGCGGGTTCGTGCCCCGGTCCAGGAGGATCCCACGTGCCGCGGAGCGGCTGGGCCCGTGAGCCATGGCTGCTGAGCCTGCGCGTCTGGAGCCTGTGCTCCGCAGCGGGAGAGGCCACAACAGTGAGAGGCCCGCGTACCGCAAACAAAACAAAACATGTTAGGTTCTGTGAGTATGAAACTTTCAGCGATTTCTTTTTTTTTTTAAGAAGAAGTAAAAAATATCTGTCTTACCACGTGTGTGAAGTATTTTCCCCTATCTGCAAAGCCCTGCTTGTAAATGTTTTGGAGGTGAAATATTTCGTGGGGAAATATTTCACTAGAAATCTCAATGGTTAGTGAATTAGTTTACTTTTATCCCACTGCATCAGAAAGGGGCACATCGAGCGGGTTTCCCACTGTGGGTCAGAGGTGGCTTTGTGTAGCCCCACGCATGCCTGCACACACGCTCTGGACTTCCCGTGTCCTGGCACTCAGGAGGTGAAGGCCCTGTGTCAGTGCTCGTTCCCCATGTTGAACTTTCTGTGGCTTTTGGAAAGCTTACTATGAATAGATCCCTTACCTCAGAATTCAGATGAAGAAAACTGTTGCATAACAGGGGGATCTTGTTAAGAGCTCTCTGGCCATGCAATTCGTTTTTTCATTTTGTTTTTCTTTTAAGATAAATACGATCATTGCCCTCAGAATTGAGGCAACCTACAGCTATAACTTGGCATCAGGAATAGAATTAAAAACATGTTTTTAGTTCACATTTATCATTCCTTCTCAACGGGCACATATAAAAGGAATATTGCTTGTCACTTTACACTTTATGCCATCTTTTTTTTGGTTTCAGCTTGCACATGCATATTTCTTTTCTGGCCAATAATATTTAATAATAGTCATAATAAAAGTGAATAAGTGAGGCTAACATTGAGTGCTGTGTTGTGTGCTGTGCATTTCATGTCCATCATCTTCATTAATATCATTACTATTTTCCTCATTTTACAGATGGGCAGAGTCCCAGGGCTGTACAGCTAACACTTGATGGTATTTGCCGCTTGCGATCTAATTCTAGCATCTGGTTGGAACCTTTTTATGCTTATCACTTAGCACTACATCTTTGGCATCATGATTGCTTTTATCACTGTTAGTTATTTTCTCTTTGCTGTGTTGCCAAGTGCAGTGTGGATGTGTAACAGGTGAAATACTAGAAATGAAGACACCCTGAGGGAAGACATAAGAAAGGCAGCATTTAAGAAATGTAAGCACATTTACAAAAATTAAAAATTTTTAGACTTATCCTGCATCAGAAATTAGGAGCCTCCGAAGATACTGCTTTCTAAAAATTGCCGGCTGTGCGCAGTCAGCGCATTTTTGTTGTGTAACATTTCTTCTCAACTAGCAATTAGTCAATGACTCTAGAGTTGCAGCCACAGACCTGAGGAGTGCACAGGAAGCCACACCCACCATCCACGGCCTTGTGTCCCCATGGTAACGGTGGCCTCCCCGACCTCCTGAAGCTTCAGTCTGGTGGTTTATGGAGCTCCACCAAAACACTGCAGGCACGGAGAGGTACTTGCCTGCTGGAACTCCGATTCTTTTTCTTCCCACTTTTAAGAATTTTCTAGACTTCCTCTCATAAGCATGCATTTTATAATGAAAACAGTAAAGCAGCTATGCTTGTATGTCTGCAGAGAAGTCGTCTGTGGACACTAGTAAATATTGATCATTGATTACCAAGATCGGCTGTTTTCCAGACCTCTCGTAGGTGTGAAGCGCGAGTCGCTTACTTGGCGTCTGTCACGCTTGGCATTACTGTCCAGATGTGTGTGCAGCTGCCCCACGAATGGCCTTTATCAACCTCTTGGTGAATCTGCTGCAGGGGGCAGGGGAGAGAGAGCTGTGTTCTCTGTCACAGTCCGAGCTAGACTGCTGAGAACTGATGTGTTAGTTTATTTATTTATTAAAAAGAAATTTTTTTTTTGACCGCACCCCACTCAGTATGCGGGACCTTAGTTCCCCAAACAGGGATCGAACCCCTGCCCCCTGCAGTAGGAGTGCGGAGTCTTAACCATTGGACCACCGGGGAAGTCCCCCGATGTGTCAGTTTTTAATGAAAGCAAAACTGGTTTGCACAAGATGAACTTAATTCACCCTTGGGCCATCCATCCTCTAGTGGATTTGGGGAGGGGTGGTAAGACAGCATGACTGATGGGGAGATAGCTCTCCGCAATTCAGAGACCGAGTCCTGCTTCGATGAAACCGTCAGCAGGGCTTGTGTTCTGAATGTCCAGTATCACACCCAGAATGAGCCTTTTCCTGGAAAAGATCATTGGGCATCACGGCGAATCTCGCATATGGCTGAAGGAATCACAAACCAATCCTAGGAGAATAAAGGCAGAAGCACTTACTGATGCTGTGGAGTTTCAAAGCGAGCAGCAGCCTTTCTTATAAACTATCATCGTTGATAAACCCATTTCACACACATTGTCTCATTTGCCCAGCGAGGCAGGGAGATGGCAAGGTTAGGGTATTTAGTTCTTGTTTATATCCTCTGGATGGGAAAACAGGGTCAGGTGGATAAGGGACTTTTCCCAGGTTCCCAAGTAACAGAGTTGGGACCAAAGTGAGTTCCCATGTCTCTAAGGCCAGAGCCATCTCTCCCCGACCCCAGGCTGTCCCCAAACCATGCAGGGGAGGGTCCTAGGTGGGAAACGGGAGGTTTTATAGAAGGACCAAAGCATGGTCTATGCTAATGAAATCTAGCTAATTATTTGGAAATTTAGCTACTGTTAAATGGAATTCTATTGGTCTCCCTTCAGTGCTCTCTGCAGGAATAAGAGGACCCATGGAGCCCAGGGCGGGAGGAGGGCATTCTGGGCCTTGGGGGGACTGGCTGGCAGCCCGCAAGCTTGGCTTTTCCCTGTCGGGTGGATCGAGTGTGACAAGTGTGTGATCGAGTGTGCCCCTCTCTTAGCCTTTGCTTTGCCGTCACCTGAAGGGGCTGGACCCTGAACCTTGTGAGGCCCCCTCCCCACCGCGGGGGACGGACTGGCATCTCCCTGGAGGTCTGTGGAGCTCCAGCTCCGGTCATCTTCCTGGCGACCGGGTGGCAGAGAGGAGGCTGCTGGCCGCTGGAGGCTTGGATTCCCAGCCCTGACACTGTGGTGGGAACATTCTTCGAGGTTTTGTGAGTGTTTTAGAATTTTTAAAGGAGAGATAATATCTAGATGTTGGGTTCCACCAAAACAAATATTGTTCTTTTGAAAATATGTTAGACAAAAAAATGCAGCCAGATCTGCTGAGCCCGACTTAGAAACGCATCCGCGTACGCCCGCTGTGTCCCAGCTGCAGGGCAGCCGATGACCTGTGGGCCCTGTACTTTGCGGGATTCCCCTTTTAGAGGGTGGGCGGGGGGAGTGGAGGGTTAGTCTCCTGAGTGAAGACTGTGGAGCTCTTCGTTTTGCCCGCTGGGATTTTTGGCTTCACAGCTGACTTCCCTGGAACGGCTCCTCGTTGAGTCTCGGGGTTACTCCTCTGCCTGGTCGCCGTCTTGGTCCCTTCTTACTCTCACAGAGAAGGAGCTCTGGCCCGCAGCACTGCAGACTGCTGGAATCAGAGCTGGCTGGCTGTCTTCTGTAAAATTCCAAGGCGTGTGTTTTTTTCCCCCTTGTAATCTGGCTCTGGAAAGAGCCCTGCTGGTCAGAGTTCCCAGCTGAGAGGCCTTGGCAAGGATCCTGTGGGGTGTGGTCCTTGGAAGGTGGAGCCGTCTCAGGCCAGGGCACTGGGGATGCTCAGAGTGGGGGGCGGCCAGGCCCTGGGCCCCCTGGAGACAGCAGGTGGTAATAATAATAGTAATAAAGATGGAATAACAGAAATAAAAGAGCAAACTTAAGAGACCATAGAAAAGGGAAGCAGTGGTTAAGTTCTGCATAGAAGTAATTTTGCACAGAGCTTTGTCATTTTGAAGGATGCTTATTACCAAGGGCTTTGTGGTTTCCTTTCCTCCTGTTTTTGGTCTTATTTTTGGTGGTTTTCTGTCTTGCTGTGTGGGGAGAGTTTGCGGCCAGGTGCTGTGATGCAGCTGTCTGAGCACTTTTTCCTGAGCCTTGATTTTAATAAGACAAGTTGTGGGAACATAGGAGAGAAAAAGAAAAGGTGGAGTTGGAGTGACCAGTGGTGCTTGGGAGAAAGCAGTGGAATTGTGTCCCCAGTGGGAGAAGGGAACCTAGAGGTGTTGGGGGCGGGGGAATGAAGACAGCGGGGGAGGGAGCTCTGGGGAGGGAGCGCGAAGCCCTAGGGGGCTGGCTGGGATAACATTATTTGAGATTTAGAGAAATAAGAATAAATAGAGGCTAGGGGCTGGCAAGGGCAGTGGGGGGAAAGCGCGTGGTAGGGGTGTCGGGTAGGGTGGGGCTGGGCTGTGCGGTGGTACCACGCAGCCTCAGCTGAGCTTCGGGCAGCCCAGGGCTGCTTCCCACTCTCACCCCGGATCTGCGTGTGCGCCGAGGCCAGCCAGAGGGGCTTCTGTGCATCTGGTCCCTCGGGGTCCCAGGCTGATGGAGCGGTTCACATTTGGAACATTCCTGGTTCTGTGCTGGGGAAGAGAGCTCTGGCGGAGGGTCTCTTGTTTGCAGTTAGATGCTCAGAAGTTGCACAGGTCACTTTTGCTCCCAGCTCACTGGCCAGGATTGGTAGGTGGTCCCACGACCGCAAGGGGGCCGGGAAGTGCATTGGGAGGGATGCAAGTGTTTGCTGCAGCAGGATTGGAGGTGCGGCTCCAGGCTTCTCGCCTCAAAGGTGGGTAAGTGGAGACCCGCCGGCTAGTTGCTCGAGGTCCAGTCATTGGGCCGGGACAGGAGGTGATTGGCTGCCGCCTTAGGATAACTGAGCATCTCCTTCCTGCGGGCCAGTGTGAGCACCGCTAACAGGAGGGTGAGTGCTTTTGAACCGTGAATCTAGGGCTTTCTAGGCATGTAGACTCTCTGTCGGCTCTTCAGGTTTGTCGCAGTGCTGACCTCAGAAAGAGGAAGGGTTTCAGCTTGAAGCCAGTCACAGCCCAATCATGGACATGCTTCGCCTGCGTGCTGAGAGCGCCTTCCTTTTTGTTTGCCAGGAGCTGCACACCTGGGTGATAACACCGTGTAGGTAACTGGGATGCTCAGCCCTCAATACGGACTCAGGTGTAGTCAGAGAATCCCTCTCTTGTGTGTCTTTGAACAGGAGTCCGAGTCCGTTGGGTTGGGTCTCCTCGTTGATAAGCAGGAGATTGAGCTAGTTCTAAAGAACAGCTGTGTATGTCCATTACAGGTAGAGTAAAAAGTACAGTCTTGAGTTTCTGCTACAGTTTAGGTTTGCCGTATAGGTCTTCATTTCTTTAAAGAGTATTCGTCGGTTGTAAATATGGCCTGAATTTCATACCTTTGTAGGAGTTTCCACATAAATATGTTTACATGTCAGACAAAGAAGTGCTTCCATCTTCCGTCCCAGTTTCAGACCACGTGGTCACTGGGAACGTCGTTCCGGGACTGAAACCACATCTCAGGCCACTGGTCAGGGACCCAGGCACAGCATGACTCCCTTCTGGAGAGTCCTCTGTCAATGGTGATGTTGATAATTATGTAAAATTATTCTGGTCTGCAGCCTGCGGTCTCACTGGAGAACAATCAGACATGCTTTATTTTCTAATTGTAATCATAATTCCAGCGCTGTTTCAGGATTTTGTTTTCCCAATTGCTTATTGTTTGAGGCGTTTGCTTTTCTCAGTGAAGCCGTAGTCTGCTGCTTGAGTGCCTGTGGGGCGGATTTGTTGCTGGCAGGGAGGGCTACACAGATTTAATCCCAGCATTTATTTCCTCTCATCTGGTGAGGCTTCAGAGAGCTCGTTAATTGATTGCACCCTTCACTCGCCTCGAGCCGGTGCCTCTGGACAGAGCCTGTTTAAAGCGGGGGCCCAGATGCACCTTCGCTGCATATAACTCACGGGCATAATCAAAGGGCCAGGGCTGCAGTAAATAATTCAAGCCAGCCGGGGCTCCTGCCCTCAGTAATGAGATCTCAGGGGCAATGCCATGAGTGCCCAGACCCCTCCAGATGATTTATGGATTGGTCTTTGCCTTTGCGCTTATTCAGACTGACAAATACACACTTAATAGCCGGTCGTACTCAGGTGCCGAGGGAAAGGAGCAAGGCCTTGTGGGGGTTTCACTCTGACCGTTGAGAACCTACGAATCCACGAAGTTAGTGTAAGAAGGGTCGTGTTCAGGTGGGACAGAGTTTGGGCGTCTCGGCAGCGCATCCAGGGTTGTTGGGGGGTGTGGTGGCCGCTCTCTGTGCGATGGCCAGAGAGCCAGGCTGGGTGATTATCCCCCAGGTATGCCTGTGGCCGCCCGTCCTGCCGGCCAGCGCTGTGCTCTTGTGGGCGTGGATGCCAGCCTCTCGAGATTCTAGCTTCTGCCTCCATGCGAGACTCTTAGCTTGGGTTGTCTTGGTGCCCTTTCGTCTCTCAGGTGTCCTCCTCTCTCCTCGTGGCTGGGGGCGTTCTTACTGATGGGCAGGTACATGGACACTCTGTTGCCCAAGGGGAGCAAATAAATATAAGTTGTACTGAAATAGCTTTACATTTAATACTCTTCACATGAGGTTTTGAGGCAGATGGCCTTAGGGATATAAGTACCTTAATTTCACAACTTATTTTACAATAAAACGGGTTCTGTCTTGTCATCTAAACTGGTTTACATGTAATGCATATGTCAGAAGCCCTGTCCCCCAAACCTTTCAGCTTCTGTTAGTGACAAGTATTACATCTATTTGAATAGAAACCATGGATTCAGGAACTAACAGAACACTCTATTCCCTTGAAAACGATCAAGGCTAGGGAAAGAATTTTTAGCTCAACACTATTCTTGCCCATGGATGTTCCCTTTGGCAGGGGAAAAAAGCTGCTAGAAATTGTAAGGAAAAGGAAAAAAGAGGAAACTATATCACAGGTAAATAGAACCACTTTATTGCTTTTTACTCCAGGTGATCTGATAAATTAAAGGAAGCCTTTAAAATAAACTGGTAATTATTTTAAAATATTCCTTTGTGAGTGTGCCTAATTGGTGCAGCCCTCCCCGTAGAACCTGCCACTCCACCTACAGTTCCTAGCAGAGGCTGTAATTAACAGCAAATTAGCATATCGCAACACAGCGTGGGCCACGGGGCGTCCTCACCCATCTGCTGTGTAGGGAACGGGGGTGACACCTGGCCAGCAGTGGCCTGGAAGACTTCTCTGTCATTTCAGAATGTAGGGATGTGTCAGAATCTTTGGTATGATTTTCTGCTTACAATTAAAAATATATGTATATATATTTAATGTATACGCACACATACACGGACACACATGTATGTTCTGCTAAACGATCATGAAAGCCCCTAAATTTTCTGCATTTGTGTCTGTTCATTTTATTCGTTCGTCAAATATTTATTGAGCATCTGTGAGTGTGCTTGGCCTCCTGTTGCTGCTGCCGAGCCAAGGCAAGCAAGGTCTTTGGCCTCCGGCACTTGGAGTCTAGAAGGGAAGGTGAGGTTGGCCAGGGTCACCCCCATAACCATACAGTTCAGTGAGGTCAGCAGCGGGGTCAGAGGAGGGCCTCTGAGGAGGGCGGTGACCCAGCTTAACGAGCTGCCACTCCTCTTCAGTCTCGGTGGGGACGGGAGTGCACTTCTTTCGGGGGGGGGCAGCGTGTGCAAAGGCCCTGTGCGGGAGGGACGTATTTGAGGAATACGTGGAAGAAGGCTCTTGCAGCTCAGCAGTGAGGGAGTGCAGGATGCGTGGGGCAGGGTTAGGGGGTTCTTTATAAAGCCTGTGAAGTCGTCAGAGGTTTCTGGTGTAAAAGCTTTGGCAGTTCCTCTTCCATTGGGAGCATTGAGGGTCCCTAGCAATGTGCTCCCCAGACCCCACCCTCCACCCGCCTGCAACCTGGTGTGGGGTGTGGGATGTGCCAGGCACAGGGCCAGACACCCACAGCCACGTGGTTTGGGAAGAGGCTGGAGCAGCTCCCGCGGTACGTATGTACCGTGAGGACTTTGTGTGAAATAGAACCAGGCGTTGGGTGCTGTCTTTTCCCGTTTTCTTTGCCTCTTGGGAATACTGTTAATTGTTTAGCTCAGACGTGCTCTCAGCTTGGAGCACGTGCCATATGTGATGTTCTTACAAGGCTTTCAGTTCTTCCAAACGCCCGCAGCCACCGAACCTCTGCCTGTGGGTCGTGTGCCCACAGAAGGTTCTATGCCAGCCAAGTGCTTTCTCTGTTGGATCGTTTTTCTGCTCATAAAGTGAAAGTGAGGGTAGCTCTTAGGTGAAGAGTGCGGAGAGGGTGACGCCCTCTGCCTCCTCACATGGTCAGAGGTGGGCGTTGTCACCTCCAGGGTCCGGGCCGTGGAGAGCCGTGTGCCTGGCTTTGCTTCGTCACCCAGAGTCAAGTGACTGGGAGTCAGAGAACCAGACTTCACAGGACATCTGAGCACAGCATCCATCTTTCCACTGTGCCTCATACTCTCCTAACTGGCCCCACTGAGGAGTTTGCCAGTATTGTTAAAATTGGAATGATTTAAAATGACCTAAAATTGGAATGATCCCATTCTTTACTCACAGCCCGAGATATTTTTTCAAAGCATTATCTCTCTTGTTTCTAGGCAGAGAATTTATTACATTTTTCCTGAATTTATCTGTAAGCGTGGGTCAGATGTATGTTTGGCATTACTCTCCTCTCCATTGTAGCCTACTTTTTATGCCAAGAGCAAGTATTTTAAGGCAGTGGGGTCAGCTCTCTTCTGGTCTCCTGACTTCACAGTATAACTATGCATTCTGTCCCTCTTGGGGAGCTGGGTTATTATGAAACTAGGTCAAATTACTGTTTTTCTCTTTTTGCCTATAGCCATTCCAAAGACAGAATCCTTTCCTCCAAAACAAATCTTGAAAGTCATTTATTCTTAGGATGGCCATCAAAGGCAGAAAATAAAAAAAAAGAGATTTGCCTCGACAACATCTGAACAACAAGTGAACAACTTCTGAACATCACAAACGCTTTAAGCAAACATGAAGGCAAATAAAGAACTGGGAAAATATTCACAATGTATGGTAAAGGATTATCTTCCATATGTAAAGAATATTATAAAACAAAAAGCACAGGAAATTCCCCAACAAAAGAAGCCGACACAGGTTCATAAAAAGAAATGAAGGGGCAAATAATATGTAAATACATTTAGCTTTGTTAATTAAAGAACAATTAAAATGATGAGTTGACTTTTTCACCTAGTTAAGTAGAGTATTGAAAACAAAGACCCCATATTGGCAAAGGTGTATGGAAATCGGTTCCTGCCTTAGTCCGTTCCAGCTGCTGTAACAAACTACCCCACGCTGGGTGGCTTATAAATGAGAAATTTATAGCTCATATTTCCGGAGGGTGGAAGTCTGAGATCAGGGTGCCAGCATGGTCAGGTGAAGGCCTTCTGCTGGGTCCCTGAATTCTCACTATATCCTCATGTGGCTGGAGGGGACAGGGTACCTAATCCCATTCATGAGGCCTCCACCCTCATGACCAATCACCTCCCAAAGGCCCCACCTCCTGATACCATCACCTTGGTGGTGGGTAGACTTCAACCTATGAATTTTGAGGGGGACTTCAGACCATAGTATTTCCATTCGACACGAGAGGAAGGAATGTAAATTGGGATAGCCCTTTGGGAAAAAAAAATTGACGAAATGTAATAAAAGCCTTAAAAAGGTATGTCGCCTTTGACCTAGCAATTCCACTCTGCCTAACAACCCTTAACCCTTCTGCCAGTTTGGCCCAGTAAATGAAGCACTCATGTGAGTGTATGGAAAACCTCACAGGTTTATGGCTCCTGGCCGCACTTGGGGTCTCACCCTGCCCAGCTGTGGTTAACTTGACATCACTGGGTGCCTTGCATGGAGTGGACCTTTAATAAATGTTTTTGCCCTGAAAAAATTTACAAAAATGAATAGTAAAAAAAAAAATTTCTGAACATAATAATTAAAAAAACCACTTTTCAGCTTAATAAAAGCTTGGGAAAGATGCCTTTTTTGTTGCATCTTTGAAGTGAGGGGGATATATTGTGTAATTTTTAAATGCCATTATTAACTTCCCTAGAGATGCTTGTAAAACGAACGAATGTGAATCTTTAATTTTTTTTTAACTTCAGATGAGTTAAAAAGTCAAAGTCATACCAGTTCCCCAGGGATTGGGCAGGGCTCACATTTTATGAATTTGCAGTAAAGAAGGGAAACATTTGCTTTCATTTTTGGCATGCTGCAGTGGCCTTACCAGGGGACTGTAACTTTATAATTTTAAGGATTAATTGTAATATAGGAGAAAAACATTCTTGAAACACAGACCAAATACATGTAAAGAGATGAAGAGATATCAAAATAATAATTTTTAAAAACTAGGTTAAAATGTCCAGAGAATTAGACTTTGCTCTCTCCAAAACACAGAAAGTTACTCTTTACGTGCAAACAGTTTTGAAAGGCTGGGGTTTAAGAGGAAGGTAGGATAGTGGTTAAAATAATTAAACCCCAAGTCAGGAGTGTGGCTCCTGCTGCTACTGCTTTTGTTGTTGCGCAGAACGTTTGCTTTTAAGTTCTAATCTCTAATCTGGGACCTGGGTAAAGGATTGGGTGGAAACATGTTTTACCTTGGAGCTGCTTTTCGTTTTAAACTGTCCAAAGTCAGATTTCTTTTACTAAGTAAGTGAATACAGTGACTAATTTTAGGCTATGCATAAACTCACTTTTAAATTTAAACACTAAGACAGTGATTTGGGAACCGGAGTCTTTGTGGTGATGTGGGTTGGGAGCAGGGAGAGTTAAATGAGTTAAGTAACCAACATTTCATGAAGAATTACCCGAGTGCATGTGACTCCTCTAATTTTGAGAAAATCAACATTGGGAAAATTCACGTCTCTAAGCACACGTACACCTTTTGTAGGGTTGCAAAATTCAGTTTTTGATGCACGCAATTTTTACTCCCTTTTTACCATTACTGTGGTTGTGATTTGTAACCCGTTATGTCCATTAGTAACTGTGACTTTTCTTTCTTTGATTTTTTAAAAACACCTTTATTGGAGTATAATTGCTTTACAATGGTGTATTAGTTTCCGCTGTATAACAAAGTAAATCAGCTATACATATACATATATCCCCATATCCCCTCCCTCTTGCATCTCCCTCCCACCCTCCCTATCCCACCCCTCCAGGTGGTCACAAAGCATGGAGCTGATCTCCCTGTGCTATGCGGCTGCTTCCCACTAGCTATCTATTTTACATTTGGTAGTGTACATATGTCCATGCCACTCTTTCACTTCGTCCCAGCTTACCCATCTCCTTCCCTGTGTCCTCAGGTCCATTCTCTATGTCTGCGTCTTTATTCCTGTCCTTCCCCTAGGTTTTTCACAACCATATATATATATATTTTTAGATTCCATATATATGTGTTAGCATACAGTATTTGTTTTTCTCTTTCTGACTTACTTCACTCTGTATGACAGACTCTAGGCCCACCCACCTCACTACAAATAACTCAATTTCATTTCTTTTTATGGCTGAGTAATATTCCATTGTATATATGTGCCACATCTTCTTTACTCATTCATCTGTCGATGGACACTTAGGTTGCTTCCACGTCCTGGCTATTGTAAATAGAGCTGCAGTGAACATTGTGGTACATGACTCCTTTTGAACTATGGTTTTCTCAGGGTATATGCCCAGTAGTTGGATTGCTGGGTTGTATGGTAGTTCCATTTTTAGGTGTTTTTTTTTTTTTTTTTTTGCAGTACGCGGGCCTCTCACCCTTATGGCCTCTCCCGTTGCAGAGCACAGGCTCCGGACGTGCAGGCTCAGCGGCCACGGCTCACGGGCCCAGCCGCTCCGCAGCGTGTGGGATCTTCCTGGGCCGGGGCACGAACCTGTGTCCCCTGCATCAGCAGGCGGACTCTCAACCACTGCGCCACCAGGGAAGCCCTATTTTTAGTTTTTTAAGGAACCTCCATACTGTTCTCCATAGTGGCTGTATCAATTGATATTCCCACCAACAGTGCAAAAGCGTTCCCTTTTCTCCGCACCCTCTCCAGCATTTATTGTTTGTAGATTTTTTGATGATGGCCACTCTGAAGAGTGTGAGGTGATACCTCATTGTAGTTTTGATTTGCATTTCTCTAATGATTAGTGATGTTGAGCATCCTTTCATGTGTTTGTTGGCAATCGGTATATCTTTTTTGGAGAAATGTCTATTTAGGTCTTCTGCCCATTTTTGGATTGGGTTGTTTGTTTTTTCTGATATTGAGCTGCTTGTATATTCTAGAGATTAACCCTTTGTCAGTTGCTTCATTTGCAAAAATTTTCTCCCATTCTGAGGGTTATCTTTTCGTCTTTGTTTATGGTTTCCTTTGCTGTGCAACAGCTTTTAAGTTTCATTAGGTCCTATTTGTTTATTTTTGTTTTTATTTCCATTTCTCTAGGAGGTGGGTCAAAAAGGATCTTGCTGTGATTTATGTCATGGAGTGTTCTGCCTATATTTTCCTCTAAGAATTTTATAGTGTCTGGCCTTACATTTAGGTCTTTAATCCATTTTGAGTTTATTTTTGTGTATGGTGTTAGGAAGTGTTCTAATTTCATTCTTTTACATGTAGCTGTCCAGTTTTCCCAGCACCACTTATTGAAGAGGCTGTGTTTTCTCCATTGTATAGTCTTGTCTTCTTTATCAAAGATAAGGTGACCATATGTGCATGGGTTTATCTCTGGGCTTTCTATCCTGTTCCATTGATCTATATTTCTGCTTTTGTGCCAGTACCATACTGTCTTGATTACTGTAGCTTTGTAGTATAGTCTCAAGTCCGGGAGCCTGATTCCTCCAGCTCCGTTTTTCTTTCTCAAGATTGCTTTGGCTATTCTGGGTCTTTTTTGTTTCCATACAAATTGTGAAATTTTTTGTTCTAGTTCTGTGAAAAATGCCAGTGGTAGTTTGATAAGGATTGCACTGAATCTGTAGATTGCTTTGGGTAGTATAGTCATTTTCACAATATTGATTCTTCCAATCCAAGAACATGGTTTATCTCTCCAACTGTTTGTATCATCTTTAATTTCTTTCATCATTGTCTTACAGTTTTCTGCATACAGGACTTTTGTCTCCTTAGGTAGGTTTATTCCTAGGTATTTTATTCGTTTTGTTGCAGTGGAAAATGGGAGTGTTTCCTTAATTTTTCTTTCAGATTTTTCATCATTAAGTGTGTAGGAATGCAAGAGATTTCTGTGTATTAATTTTGTATCCTGCTGCTTTACCAGATTCATTGATTAGCTCTAGTAGTTTTCTGGTGACATCTTTAGTATTCTCTATGTAGAGTATCATGTCATCTGCAAACAGTGACAGCCTTACTTCTTCTTTTCCGATTTGTATTCCTTTTATTTCTTTTTCTTCTCTGATTCTGTGGCTAAAACTTCCGAAACTATGTTGAATAATAGTAGTGAGAGTGGACAACTTTGTCTTGTTCCTAATCTTAGTGGAAATGGTTTCAGTTTTTCACCACTGAGAACAATGTTGGCTGTGGGTTTGTCATATATGGCCTTTATTATGTTGAGGTAAGTCCTCTCTGTGTCTACTTTCTGGAGAGTTTTTATCATAAATGGGTGTTGAATTTTGTCAAAAGCTTTTTGTGCATCTATTGAGATGATCATATGGTTTTTATCTTTCAGTTTGTTAATGTGGTTTATCACATTGATTGATTTGCGTGTATTGAAGAATCCTTGCATTACCGGGATAAACCCCACTTGATCGTGGTGTATGATCCTTTTAATGTGCTGTTGGATTCTGTTTGCTAGTGTTTTGTTGAGGATTTTTGCATCTATGTTCACCAGTGATATTGGCCTGTAGTTTTCTTTTTTTGTGACATCTTTGTCTGGTTTTGGTATCAGGGTGATGGCGGCCTCGTAGAATGAGTTTGGGAGTGTTCCTCCTTCTGCTATATTTTGGAAGAGTTTGAGAAGGAAAGGTGTTAGCTCTTCTCTAAATGTTTGATAGAATTCACCTGTGAAGCCATCTGGTCCTGGGCTTTTGTTTGTTGGAAGATTTTAAATTACAGTTTCAACTTCAGTGCTTGTAATTGGTCTGTTTATATTTTCTATTTCTTCCTGGTTCAATCTCAGAAGGTTGTGCTTTTCTAACAATTTGTCGATTTTTTCCAGGTTGTCCATTTTATTAGCATATAGCTGCTTGCAGTAATCTCTCATGATCCACTGTATTTCTGCAGTGTCAGTTGTTACTTCTCCTTTTTCATTTCTAATTCTATTGATTTGAGTCTTCTCTCCCTTTTTCTTGATGAGTCTGGCTAATGGTTTATCAATTTTGTTTGTCTTTTCAAAGAACCAGCTTTTAGTTTTATTGACTTTTGCTATCATTTCCTTCATTTCTTTTTCATTTATTTTTGATCTGATATTATGATTTCTTTCCTGCTGCTAACTTTGGGTTTTTTTTGTACTACTTTCTCTGTTTGCTTTAGGTGTAAGGTTAGGTTGTTTACTTGAGATGTTTCTTGAGGCAGATTGTATTGCTATAAACTTCCCTCTTAGAAGTGCTTTTGCTGCATCCCATAGGTTTTGGGTTGTTGTGTTTTCATTGTCATTCGTTTCTAGGTATTTTTTTGATCTCGTCTTTGAAATCATCAGTGATCTTTTGGTTATTCAGTAGTGTATTGTTCAGCCTACATGTGTTTGTATTTTTTACAGATTTTTCCCTATAATTGACATGTAGCCTCATAGCATTGTGGTTGGAAAAGATACTTGATACGATTTCAATTTTCTTAAATTTACCAAGGCTTGATTTGTGACCCAAGATATGATATATCTTGGAGAATGTTCTATGAGCACTTGAGAAGAACGTGTATTCTGTTGTTTTTGGATGGAATGTCCTATAAATATCAATTAAGTCCATCTTGTTTAATGTATCATTTAAAGCTTGTGTTTCCTTATTTACTTTCATTTTGGATGATCTGTCCATTGGTGAAAGTGGGGTGTCAAAGTCCCCCACTATTATTGTGTTACTGTCGATTTCCCCTTTTATGGCTGTTAGCATTTGCCTTATGTACTGAGGTGCTCCTGTGTTGGGTGCATAAATATTTACAATTGTTCTATCTTCTTCTTGGATTGATCCCGTGATCATTATGTAGAGTCCTTCTTTGTCTCTTGTAATGGTCTGTATTTTAAGGTCTATTTTGTCTGATATGGGAATTGCTACTCCAGCTTTCTTTTGATTTCCATTAGCATGGAATATCTTTTTCCATCCCCTCACTTTCAATCTGTATGTGTCCCTAGGTCTGAAGTGGGTCTCTTGCAGATGGCATATATACCGTCTACAAGAGACCCACTTGTGGGGCCTTGTTTTTGTATCCATTCATCCAGTCTGTGTCTTTTGGTTAGAGCATTTAATCCATTTACATTTAAGGTAGTTATTGATATGTATGTTTCCATTACCATTTTCTTAATTGTTTTGGGTTTGTTATTGTAGGTCTTTTCATTCTCTTGTGTTTCCTGCCTAGAGAAGTTCCTTTAGCATTTGTTGTAAAGCTGGTTTGGCAGTGCTGAATTCTCTTAGCTTTTGCTTGTCTGTAAAGGTTTTAATTTCTCCATCGTATCTAAATGAGATCCTTGCTGGGTAGAGTAATCTTGGTTGTTGGTTTTTCCCTTTCATCACTTTAAATATGTCCTCCCAGTCCCTTCTGGCTTGCAGAGTTTCTGCTGAAAGATCAGCTATTAACCTTATGGGGATTCCCTTGTATGTTATTTGTTGCTTTTCCCTTGCTGCTTTCAATGTTTTTTCTTTGTATTTAATTTTTGATAGTTTGATTTATATGAGTCTTGGCATGTTTCCCTTTGGATTTATCCTGTATTGGACATTGTGTGCTTCCTGGACTTGATTGACTATTTCCTTTCCCATATTAGGGTAGTTTTCAACTATAATCTGCCCAAATATTTTCTCAGTCCCTTTCTTTTTCTCTTCTTCTTCTGGGGCCCCTATAATTTGAATGTTGGTCCATTTAATGTTGTCCCAGAGGTCTCTTGAGACTGTCCTCTATTCTTTTTTCTTTATTCTGCTCTGTGGTAGTTATTTCCACTATTTTATCTTCCAGGTCACTTATCAGTTCTTCTGCCCCAGTTATTCTGCTATTGATTCCTTCTAGACAAATTTTTTTTTTAACTTTATTTATTTATTTTTGGCTGCGTTGGGTCTTCGTTGCTGCACACGGGCTTTCGCTAGTTGCGGTGAGCGGGGGCTACTCTTTGTTGTGGTGCACGGGCTTCTCACTGCGGTGGCTTCTCTTGCTGTGGAGTACGGGCTCTAGTTGCACGGGCTTCAGTAGTTGTGGCACATGGGTTCAGTAGTTGTGGCTCGCGGTTCTAGAGTGCAGGCTCATTAGTTGTGGTGCACAGGCTTAGTTGCTCCGCAGCATGTGGGATCCTCCCAGACCAGGGCTCGAACCCATGTCCCCTGCATTGGTGGGTGGATTCTTAAGCATTGTGCCACCAGGGAAGCCCCTAGAGAATTTTTAATATCATTTCTTGTGTTGTTCATCATTGTTTGTTTGCTCTTTAGTTCTTCTAGGTCCTTGTTAAACATTTCTTGTATTTTCTCCATTCTATTTCCGAGATTTTGGATCACCTTTACTATCATTACTCTGAATTCTTTTTCAGGTAGACTGCCTATTTCCTCTTCATTTGTTTGGTCTGGTGGGTTTTCCCCTTGCACCTCCATCTGCTGCGTATTTCTCTGTCTTCTTATTTTCCTTAAGTTACTGTGTTTGGGGTCTCCTTTTCATCGGCTGCAGGTTCGTAATTCCCGTTGTTTTTGGTGTCTGCTCCCAGTGGCTAGGGTTGGTTCAGTGGGTTGTGTAGCCTTCCTGGTGGATGGGACTGGTGCCTGTGTTCTGGTGGATGAGGCTGGATCTTGTTTTTCTGGTGGGCAGGACCACATCCGGTGGTGTGTTTTGGGATGTCTATGACCTTATTATGATTTTAGGCAGCCTCTCTGCTAATGGGTGGTGTTGTGTTCCTGTCTTGCTAGTTGTTTGGCATGGGGTGTCCCGCACTGCAGCTTGCTGGTCGTCGAGTGGAGCTGGGTCTTAGCGTTGAGATGGAGATCTCTGGGAGAGCTTTCTCCGTTTGATATTATGTGGGGATGGGAGGTCTCTGGTGGGCCAATGTCCTGAACTCAGGTCTCCCACGTCAGAGACTCAATGCCTGACACGTGGCCAGAGCACCAAGACCCTGTCAGCCTCACAGCTCAGAAGAAAAGGGAGGAAAAAAAAAGAATGAAGAAAGAAAAATAAGTAAGTAAAGAAATAAAGTTATTAAAATAAAAAAATTATTAAAAATAAAAATGTAATAAAAAAAGAGAGAGAGAAAGAAGAAAGCAACTGAACCAAAGAACAAATCCACCAATGATAACAGATGCTAAAAACTATACTAAAAAAAAACAAAGAATGGACAGACAGAACCCTAGGACAAATGGCAAAAGCAAAGCTATACAGACAAAATCACATGAAGAAGCATACACATATATACTCACAGAAAGAGAAAAAGGAAAAAAATATATGTATATATAGATTAAAAAAGGAAGAGAGCAACCAAATCAATAAACAAATCTACCAATGATAATAAGCTCTAAATACTAAACTAAGATATACATAAAATCAGAAGTAAATTAGTTGCAGAAAGCAAACCCCAAGTCTACAGTTGCTCCCAAAATCCACTGCCTCAATTTTGGACTGATTCATCGTCTCTTCAGGTATTCCACAGATGTAGGGCACATCATGTTGATTGTGGAGATTTAATCCGCTGCCCCTGAGGCTGCTGGGAGGGTTTTCCCTTTCTCTTCTTTGTTTGCACAGCTCCTGGGGCTCAGCTTTGGATTTGGCCCCGCCTCTGCGTGTAGGTCGCCTGAGGGCTTCTGTTCTTCGCTCAGACAGGACAGGGTTTAAGGAGCCGCTGATTCGGGGGCTCTGGCTCACTCAGCCCGCGGGGAGGGAGGGGCACGGAGTGCGGGGCGGGCCTGCGGCGGCAGAGGGCGGTGTGATGTTGCACCAGCCTGGGACATGACGTGCGTTCTCCCGGGGAAGTTGTCCCTGGATCCCGGGACCCTGGCAGTGGCGGGCCGCACAGGCTCCCCGGAAGGGGGGTGTGGATAGTGACCTGTGCTCGCACACAGGCTTCTTGGTGGCGGCAGCAGCGGCCTTAGCGTCTCATGCCCGTCTCTGGGGTCCGCGCTGTTAACCACGGCTCGCGCCCATCTCTGGAGCTCATTTAGGCGGTGCTCTGAATCCCCTCTCCTCGCGCACCCCGAAACAATGGTCTCTTGCCTCTTCGCAGCTCCAGACTTTTCCCCGGACTCCCTCCCGGCTAGCCGTGGTGCACTAGCCCCCTAGGCTGTGTTCACGTCACCAACCCCAGTCCTCTCCCTGCGCTCTGACCGAAGCCCGAACCTCGGTTCCCAGCCCCGCCCGCCCCAGCGGGGGAGTAGACAAGCCTCTCGGGCTGGTGAGTGCCGGTCGGCACCGATCCTCTGTGCGGGAATCTGTCCGCTTTGTCCCCAGCACCCCTGTTGCTGTGCTCTCCTCCGTGGCTGCGAAGCTTCCCCCTCCGCCACCCGCAGTCTCCGCCCGCAGAGGGGCTTCCTAGTGTGTGGAAACCTTTCCTCCTTCACAGCTCCCTCCCCGAGGTGCAGGTCCCGTCCCTATTCTTCTGTCTCTGTTTTTCCTTTTTTTTTTTTTTGCCCTACCCAGGTTCATGGGGAGTATCTTGCCTTTTGCAAAGTCTGAGGTCTTCTGCCAGCATTCAGTGGGTGTTCTGTAGGAGTTGTTCCACGTGTAGATGTATTTCTGATGTATCTGTGGGGAGGAAGGTGATCTCCACTTCTCACTCCTCCGACATCTTGAAGGCACTTCCATCACTGTGACTTTTGACTGTGTTCTGGTTGGCACCCAGAGCTCCAAGTTCATGAGATGCTAATAATTTCTCCCTCATCATTACTGAACCACAGGGGCTGAAAAATTCCAGTAGGTTTTTGTGGGTGATTTTCAGGAGCATTTGGCTTTTGTGGGCTCCACACCTACCCTGCCCAGCTAGTGCAATCTGTAATTGGGCGCCTGGTTTCTCTTCTTGCAGTTTCAGCCCTGATCTGTCTGGTTTAATTGGCTTCCTGCAGTTTGTTTCTTTTCTAGCTTCTCCTTTTCTACAGACCCATTTTACATTAATACAGAAGTTTTCAGACACAATTCAAGCACAAATTAACAAGCTTCAAAGTAGGGATTTACAGACTAACAAGGCCTAATCTTTTTTTCATTAGTAAGATCCATCATTAAGCTTGTATTTAGACAATGTACAATCAAAGCTTAAAATTAGAAGGTTTTTAATTTTAATAGTGTTAATCACTATTATTAATAAGCTTTTGATAGTAATATTTAAATATTTATCAAGCTTTAGTTAACTAGCGTATGTAATCTCATCTAATCCTCGCCCGAAAAACAAAAACAAAAAACAACAGAAAATGTGGGAGAATAAATCTGGGAGACAGAATAATGGCCCCCAAAGGTGTTTACCTCCTAATCCCTGAATCCTGTGGATATGTGACCCTCCATGGTAAAAGGGCTTTTGCAGGAGTGATTAAATTAAGGTCCAGTCAATGGGAGATTATGTTGGATTATCCAGGTGGACCCAATGTAATTACAAGGGTTTTTGCAAGAGGGGGCAGGAGGGTCAGAGTCACAGAAGAAGAGGTGAAGACGAGGTGAAGACAGATACAGGAGTTGGACCCATGGAGACGTGATCCAAAAAATAAGGGCCGTCTCTAGAAGTGGGAAAGGGCAAAGGGCCTCCAGAAATAGCCCAGCTCTGCCGACACCTTGATTTTGATTTTGGCTGTGAGATACGGAATAGGTATTGTTTTAAGCCACTAAGTTGTGGTGAATTCATTACAGCGGCAATAAGAAACAAGACACTGAGTGTAGGGACTTACTACTGGGACTTTGCTCACTGCGCCCTTGGCTCACATGTCCCCTGCTTGCAGCGCTCCGACACGCGGGTGATTCCTGCTGCATCGTGCGGAGGGCCCCCGTCTGCCTTGCTGTGCGCTTTGTCCAGGATGTACAGCCTGCGTCTGTGTGGGACTCGGTTTTCCTGAGCCTCGGCATCCGCTGGATGCCGCCTTTGGCTACACGTCTGGAGGAGAACCGTGTTGTTCTCGCTGTAGTGGCTTATCCTCCGGCGGGCCTCTGCAGCACCTGCCCTGGGCTCCCTGGAGACCTTACTGGGCACACCTGAAGCCCTCCTGTGCCCCGTGCTGAGATTCCTCGCCTTCTGGGCGTCAGCTGCTGGCACCCTTGTCCCTCCTGGGCAGCAGCGTCACTCGGTGGGGTCACTGCTGTGGCCTTCTAGTTAGTGCTGGAATGTTCTTTCTTATAGCAGCCTGAGGGAGCCCTCAAACCCAAGTCAGATGTGACCCTCTCTGGCCAAAACCTCCCCCTGGCTTTCAAGGCATCTCTCGCCCTCGGACCCACCTGCACCCTGGAGGGAGCGGAGAGGGGAATAGAATAGGGGGTCAACTGCAGCGCTCATCAGTTTGCATCCAAGTATATTCTCGGGTTGAGCTCATTTTCCTGTTGGTTGCCTGATGTTCTCCAGGATGCCACAGCTATGAAATTTTTACATAAATGGGCCTCTCCTTTCCTTTGGAACTTCAAATGCAGCTGCAGAAACAGTGCATCCGAATTGATTGACTGTTTTGGGGATTTATCTGTGTTCTGTAGGCTGACCTCCGCTTGTTGATACAAAATGCCGTGCACAACACAGAAATCTATGGGCGGCAGCCTACACAGCCACATTTGCGTTGCTTCATGCCAACTCGGGTAAACATTAGCAAAACATGTTTTGGGAACAGAAAATTAGTTCATTTGGAAATAGCGGGTTATCAGACTTCACTTGTTCTGCACATGGTGGCTTTGAGAGTTGCAGCTTCAAGGTTTCAGGGTGACCTGAGCCGTTTTGGGTCAGGACCTTGTCTCAGTATCTTTCCTGTTCCCTTCCCTGTGCTGGTGCGTCCCCAGCCTTGTGCTCCAGGCCAGCTGCAGGTTCTGTGGTCCTTCCAGCAAGGCTGGGCGTGAGTGGAAGGTTAGGGTGCTGGAGGCCCGTGCCGAACACGCACTTCTGGAAGCCTCCCAGTGACACATTTGGGGTGTATTTCTTGACTTTTGGCCCTTCACCCCTCCCCTCACTTTAGCCATTTTTCTCTGAATGAATGACACGCTTCTGCTCTCTGCCACCCCAGGTTATTACTTTCTACCTCAGATTTCTCTTGGGTATTGTAGTGTTTTCAGTTTTTATGAAGCACTTAGTATTTCTAATATGAAAAAAGGTCAGATTTAATAACATGTAGTACCCAAGAGGAATATTTCCGTTTTAAAGATAATTCCAGTATAAGCTTGCCTCATGGATGAGTTAGATCACACCAATGTGTCCAGAAGCGGGGCCTCAAGGGGAATCTGTCATTGCTAATTACAGAAGAACACGGAACTGTGGCCAACTGCTCTGGAGCTGGTGGCCAGATACCAGCTCTGCAGCCGCCATCCCAAGTGACTCTTTGCTGAAAAGAAGCTTCATAACGGTTGAGAGAACCTTGTATCCTAATCATTGAAAGTATTAAATGGTTCAAATTCTGAAATCCATAGGGAAGACCGTGGTGGATGTGATTATGCACCTCCTTGATTTAAAAATTTAACGTTTGCTTTTTCTATGTGGGGTGTGGCTGTGTGTTTATTTGTGTGTTTGTGAAACAAAACGTAGTTGGGAGGCCCACCAGCACCAGCACCACCTCCTCGACTGTGTTGACGTGGTTTGTGTCTTTCCATCCACACCTCTTTATTTAATTTTTAAAATATTTTTCGGCCGCGCCACTCGGCTTGTGGGATCTTAGCTCCACGACCAGGGATTGAACCCGGGCCCTTGGCAGTGAAGGCACGGAGTCCTAACCGCTGGACCGCCAGGGAATTCCCATTTACATCTCTTTAGACTGTAACTTGAGCACGTGTCCTTAGTAAGTGGTGTGCTGTGTGTGTAAGAACCCACAGGGTAACACACGCTGAAGGTGTCCTTCTGCCTTGTGAATGAAAAAAAGTGTGTTAACACATGTCGTTCTGGTTCTTTCATTTTACCTGCTGTAGAATATTCCATTTAGAACTTATTGTTTCATAGTTAAATATTTGCATATTTTTTAAACTATTAAACATTTTTAAATACTAAAAATTTTTTTCTGTGTGTGAGCTGAAAAGTGAGTTGCATGCACGCGCGTGTGTGTGTGTGGAAGGCTGAGGGGGATTCAGATCCTGCCAGGGGAATTCAGCCACAGCCTCTCAGATCGTGGTGGGGGTGAGTGTTTCATGGGAGGGCTCTCCAGACTGGCTCCAGGTGCTGGGATGGGACTTGGGGTACGGCTCTCTTTTGCTCCATAACCTTGACATGTGCATCTGTAGCAGTAAACTCTTCCCAGACGTGAACGGCTTCAGGATGCCATACAGAGACTCACATCTCGGGCTCTGAGATGATGCCTCTGTAGCGGCAGTGAGCGTGGGGTGAGTTGTGCCATGGCTCCTTGGACAAGGTATGATGCACGGCAAGCCTCGGGCACTGGAGAGCCCAGCGGAGGCAGCGGGAGGGGATCACAGGAGTCTGTATGGCTGGGGTCAGGGCCGGCTCTATATTCTGGAGAAAGGTGTGTTACCGGTGGGGAGAATGGTGGGTCTGATTGTCTGAAAGGGGGCGATTTTTCTCAGCCGTTTGAATGTTATTTTTGCGCTCTGGCCAAAGGGTGATGAGGATGGGGTCAGAACTAGAAAATATGTCCTGGAATGTTCTTGACTGGGGGGAGGAAAGGTGAACTTAGGAAAGGAAGGACATGTTTGCTGGAAAAGAAGGGAGGGATGACCCGAGTGGGCACCGTGTTCTTGACCCACAGGGGAAGACGGCCAAGGTCCCACTCACTTGCTGGGCGAGTGTCCTCCAGAGCAAGTCTGGTGGGAGGAGAGGGGAGTGTAAGACCCTCGGTGAGTCAGGGGCTCGGACTGCTCTGGGGAAGGTCATTCAGAGCAGACGGAGGAAAGCACCCACTGGGCATTGCCGAGGTGTCACTTCTGAGCCTTTCACTGTAGTGGAGTTGCTTTTGGAGCAGAGGACATGAAGCCAGACCATGGCTGTGACCTTGTGCCTGGTGTCCCCGTGGAGGAGCCCGGGGACTGGGCAGGGACACCGGGCAGGAAGCCCCCGGGGATGGGGTGGGGCTGGAAAGGAGGAGCTCTTTGCTGGGTTTCTGGGGATGGGCTTGGCAGAAGGGAAGCCTGGAGAGGTGTGGTCTGGGCAGAGGGATGGGTGAGCCAGGTACACGTGCCCAGAGGCCTGGAAGAGCCGGGAAGATGGAGATCAGGTGTGCAGGGAAGGTGGGCAGGCCCTGGAGGGCTTTTTCAGTGAGATGTGGCCTCATCAGGCTCCGGGAGCGGGATGAAGACGGGCCGGTTAGGATGCTGCGGCCATAGCCAGATGCTCGAGACCAGGAGAAGGAGAACAGGACAGACACATGGGAGGAGCAACTCCAGGATGGGGACCAAACGTCCAGCGTAGGGACCACCACTGGTAACCTGATGTGAATAGACTTCATTGAAGGCAGGAAATGACTGTTACTCGGGATTTTTATGAAGCCTTGTTAGTCAAAAGTACTTCTGAAGCAGATACTAACCATTTCATCACTGTATGTGGAGTATTGCCTTGCATTGTTTTCTATTAGAATAGTAATACGTGAATACAAAACTTCCGAGCAGAGCAATGTAGGAAGATTTTATGCCAAACAAAACTCATATTGAAAGGAAAGTTATTGTTTTGATAACCTGTTATACATCATTGTTAATATTTTGGTGGAATTTCTGCTAAACATTTTTCTGTACGTCCTTTTTCATGAGATGTTTGAGATGGGATTCTGGAGTCTTACAGCCTAAGCATCTCCCATGTTGTGTCATAGCACAGCACATCCGTGTTCTGTGTACACTGTACCTGTCAAAGAGTTAGGTGCAGGTTTGGGGGGAGCAGTGGGCTGCATTAGGCTTCAGTTTTCAATGTTAAGTGATTCCGCTTCTTCACTGCACTGATGCTGTTTGGCAACCCAGCAGCTCTGGTGGAGGCATCTGTGCTTCATCAGAACATGGCTGCGGGCCCTGCTGTCGCCATGGCAACACTCAGCCCTGCCTCCTCCATGCTTGGTCCTCCTCCTAATTATTTGAACCCAGGCCGGTGTGCTGCCCCAGCTTGCTGCCGGGCTTGCATAATGTATGAACCTGAGTGACAGCCCGCGCGCAGCCCGATCAAAACAAAGAGCCCGCCTCTGAGAGCCAGCAGATTGTGGAGACATGTTGTGAACACATTCCCTGGTAACTGCGCATCCTGTCATCAAACTCGTCTCTGGGCCATCACGAAATATTTTGACAGGGCCCACCGTCTAGCTCCTTCTTATGCAAATGTGTTGGCAACGCCTGGATCCCAGGGCAACTCCCAAGGGGGAATCCGCAGAGGGGGCGCTGTCGATGTCATCAGGGTTCGTCGCTGAAAAGGCTCTGTTTTTGTTCTAATGTGTAAATAGCCAACTTGATTCTTTTTTTAAAATAAATTTATTTATTTATTTTTGGCTGCGTCGGGTCTTCGTTGCTGCGCGCGGGCTTTCTCTAGTTGTGGCGAGTGGGGGCTACTCTTCGTCGACGTGCGCGGGCTTCTCACTGCGGTGGCTTCTCTTGTTGCGGAGAACGGGCTCTAGGCACGCGGGTTTAGTAGTTGTGGCACGTGGGCTTTAGAGCGCAGGCTCAGTAGTTGTGGCGCATGGGCTTAGTTGCTCCACGGCACGTGGGATCTTCCCGGCCCAGGGCTCGAACCCGTGTCTTCTGCATTGGCAGGCGGATTCTTAACCACTGCGCCACCAGGGAAGTCCTAGCCAACTTGATTCTGATGCTGTCAGATCCTGGAAGGCAATGAAAGGGTGTCCCCGGACGCTTGGAAAGGGTGCTTTAGGAGGATTGAACTGAAAAAACCATGCATGGAGCCTGGGGTTGGCGCAAGGAAGGATGATGGATTGGCCACCTGTGACCGGCCAGGCTCGGGCAGTCGCCAGGGAGATGCCGGGTAAGGAGGGTGGGGCAGGCTGCCCTGGCTGGCCAGGCACCGTTGATCGAGAGGGGCCTTGTGCCCAAGGACCAAACCGTGTCGTACCTGCTGCGACTGGCCTGCCTTCCTGCCAGAGTTCCCTGGGCTCACGGACCACCCCTCCTAAAGGACTTTTCTTGCCCATTCTGCTTCTTCCCAGGGTGCACCCTAAGCCTTCCAGAGCCAGCTTCCATGGGCTGGACTTCCGTGTAAGAGGTTAGAGCCCCCGTGTGCCTTGAAAAAGGGGGGTAGTGATATCTATGCAACATGGTTGCCAGTGAATATTCAACGAGGGATGCATGGAAAAATGCTTAGAAAGAGCTGTGGCAGGTGGGAAATGCTAATTCAGTGCATCTGGTCGTTGGTACGGGTCCTCATCTGGCTGCCCAGAATGAAGCCCCACGCAGCCCCTCTCGCTGTTGGGGATGGCTGCTCCCCTGAGATGCAGCTGGGGGCATTATGTGGCAGCTTCTGGATGCCCTCCTTACAAGGGTGGGTCCTTGTTGCCCCTTCCTCTCCGATCATCTCAAGGAGGAGGGATGACGGCCACGTTGGAATTGGAAGGGGTCCAGGTTTATGGGGCCCCCAGCCTCACCTGGGACAGCCCACCTGGACACCTCATTAATATGCGAGGGGACTGCCCTTCTGTCTGATTTAAGCCGCTGTTATTGGGGTTTTCGGTCATATGTGGCCACGTGATCCTAATTAATGCACAAGGTGAGAATGTGTTGTCTGCGAGACCCGAGAGGTTACCTGCTCCAGCAGTTCAGTGTCTCAAGGTGAATTAACAAGCGGTCTTTCCGACTTCAGCGCTCCCCTCCTGAGTAGAGGTCCCAGGAGACTGCCTGGCTGTGGCCGAGTCCCCACAGGCCGCTACACGCCTGGGCGAATTGCCCTGTGCTCTCCTCCAGGGACCCTTTGCTTCGCCATCTCCATGACGATTGCAGCCACGGTACAGGCGTTGGTGAGCTGGCAGATCCGAGATACACCTGGGGCTGTCTGGCGACCATCTGTTGATGGCTGAGTTCTGCACGGCTGGTTTTCTGAGCCGAAATCAGCAGGCCTGCGCAGGTCCTGGCTGCGGACGGGAACCTCCGGACGCTTCTGTCTTTCCGGTTCCACCTGGCCTGTCTGGGGATCGAGGCTCTGTCTCTCCTGCTGTTTAGGTGGTCACGTGTCTGCTGCAGAACAGCGCCCACTGCTTTAATCACGAGGCACGATCGCCAGCTGTTGCCTGTTCATCTCCTCAGCCTTCCTGTTGGGGTGCCCGCTGGCATGCCACTGGAGGCTATAACATGTGCTGTCGCTTTGATTTTCCTGTTTGGACAGGCATCACTGTTTTAGAGTAAGGTGCAGGCGTTTAGTTGCCGGAAAACACAGACAGCTGCGTTGGCAGACCTGCCTGGCCCTGACTCATGTGTAGGAGGGTATCTCTGTTTCCTTAAAGGTCAGAAGCCCAGTGGGCAGTCTTACCCCTCCCTTTGGGTGAGTTTGGTGGGCTTCTGAGTTCTGCTTTGCTTGAGCCCCTCCCTCAAAAGCTGCAGCTGGGTGCCCTGATTTTCTCCAGGCCTTGGATGGGGGACCCGTGCACAGGGGCTGAACGCTGCTGGGGCTGAAAAAAGCAGCTGCGGCTTTAAGACAAATGCTGGGGCTTTTCACTTGATTTTCCCACAGTTGTGTCTCTCTCTTGAATTTCCCGTTGGGGTCCTGGGAGGAACTTATGGTATGAGTTCGCACTGGCACATCGCTAGATGAAAGTTGTGCTTTTGAGAGCTCTGTGTGTAAACAAGGTAGCGCTGATGTATGTTTACATTTCATCTGCACACCCTTAGGAGTCTTCCATGCAAGCAGCAACAGTGTCATTGTAATAATTACAGCCCCTGTGTGTGGCACTGTGTAAAACGGTGGAGAGTCCTGGCTTCGGAAGGTCCCCTTGGGCGTCCCTCAGACAGGACTCATCCCACCAGAGGACGCTTGTTTACAGCTTCTCACGGTAACTGGAGCCGAGAAACTGTCCATCAGAAAGTTATTTCTTGGGTCAAAACCGAATCGCTCAAGCCGTGAATTAAACCCGTCTCTAATCAGTTCCACCACTGGTGCTGTGGGCCAGCTGTGTGTCCAAGACCCGGAGGACAGTTAAGGAAAGGCTAAGCCTCCCAGGGGCTTCGCGGAACCTTCTCTGCTGCATTTGCAGTTGTCAGCATCCCAGTGCCAGCGAGCCTTCATCTTGTGTTTTGGTGGCTGTTTCTTCATCAGATTTCTCCCCGTTCTCACTTTAATTGTGCTGTTGAACCTGAGAACACTGGCTTTTATTTTGGTCAAAAGAAAATCTTTCCAGAGTGTTGAAAAGAGCATTGAATTTTCAGAGGGAGGCTCTCTTTTGGCTCTTGGTTGGGGGCACCGTACCTTTCGTGGGATGAACGAGTGGATGGAGAAGTGGTCCCCTGTCCGCCCCATCCCCTCCCCTGAATCCCTCTGAAGTGTCGACACGGTGGCCGGCTGTATGTTGTCAGGTCTGCGTGGATTTTCTGGGACCTCAAGTCCAGGACCAGTTTCCCCTCAGACAGCGTGAACGTTTCTTCCCCGATGAGGAATCTTGCACAGCCTTCTGCCCCGGGACCTGTGGTGTGAGCAGCAGGTGTCCTGAGTTTGAATCCTAACCCTATAGCCTGGCTGCATGGCGGTGGGTAAGGCCTCCAACCTTTCTGAGCCTCCGCTGCCCGCTCTGGAAATGGGAATGAGAAACCCACCCAAGGTCATATGGGGAAGGAGGTGAGCTCCGTGACCATATGCTGTGCTCACTGCCAAGCTCCGTGAGATGCAGGCGTTTCTTCCGTTTCCCCTTTTCTCTGTCGGATAGGTTTTGCCCTTCATCTTCCGGGTATTCAGCTTACTCTGAAAGCTTGGTAGAGTCTCTAGGTATGGAAAATGGATTAATTCTCTCACCCATCATTCAGAAACTTCCAGTTCCTGAGATTATTTTAAATGGTTTGGCAACAGTGGGTTCAGTCTCTGAGACACAAGAACACAGAAGCAGGGATGCGCTTTGCTTTCATTTTAGGAAGAATCAGTTAGACGAGTGACTTTCCTAGAGTCAGTGTCGGAGTTATCCGTGAGGCCTTTTCCAGAGCTTTCCCACTGCCCTCGCCAAAGCCACGCCCCAGGGAGCAGCGTCCCAGGAGGTGTGGGGCGAACAGCATTGTCCTGTGTAGGACTGGTGTTCTCCTTTCAGTGCTTTGAAATCCCATCTTATCGAGAAAAGGGTTCTGGAGGATGCGGGTGACCCTGAATTTTCATCCAGCTCAGTTGTCCTTTTCTTCAAGCAAGTTCTTTGGGTCTTTTTACCTTGGGGCGCCTTTCCAGGGCTGTGGCCACGTGCAGAGAGACAGCGGGGCATCCTGTGCACTGTGCTTTTTGGGGGTGACTGTTCTAAAGAATAAACACAACCCTGCTGAGTTTCTATGGTCGCTGGACTCAGAGAAGGAACGTGAGGGTAAAGCTCTCCAATTTGGGGAATAGTCATGACTTTGCGAAGGGATGCAGGTGTCCAGCCCTCTGGGTCAGTGCTGGCGGTGGAAGAGGCCTTGTCCAGAACCAAGCCTTCCCCTTCCAGAGTCTGGAGTGCCCACCCCTAGATGGCCCATTCTCTGGGACCCTCCACACCAGCTTTCCCAGGACCCCACTGGCTTGGAGGTGAGTCAGCCTGACTGAATCCTTGTATCGCCACTTGTTAGGGGTTGAATTGTGTCCCCTCCAGAATCCATGTGTTGAAGTCCCAACCCCCCCATCGCCTCAGAATATGGTCTTATTTGGAAATGAGATCATTGCAGATGTAATTGGTAACGATGAGGTCATAGCGGGATAGGGTGGGTCCTAATCCAATATGCCTAGTGTCCTTCTAAAACACGGGGAATTGGGAGATAAATGTGTATCATACCCTGGCAAGAGGAAGGCAGAGATCCACAAGCCAAGGAGTACCAGCGATGGCCAGCAGCCCCCAGACACAGGGGAGAGGCCTGGGTCAGCTTCTCCCTCACGGCCTCAGAAGAAACCTTCCCTGCGGATACTTTGTTGGACTTCTAGCCCCCAGGACTGTGCGACCATACATTTCTGTTGCTTGAGGCACCCAGCCTAATAGCTTCAACACAGCAGCCCTAGGAAATGAAAATACCACCAACTCACTGTGTGCTTCAGCACGTGGTGTGGGGCATTTGCTCTTGATCTTGGTGTCTTTACCTGTACAATGAAGGTAAGACCTGCCTTGTAGGGTCGTAAGTTTCCCAGCATCTCACGGGATCTCCAACTGTAATTATCTTTGGGAGGAACGTGGTGACGGATGCTCCAGGCCAGAGACCAGTGTGTTTCAGCCCTTGCCAGAAGGAAGAGGAAGTGCCACGGATGGGCAGCCAGGATGCTGGTTGGTGTGTCACAGACCAGCTCCATGGCCTGGGTACCGACCCCCTGCCTCACTGGGCTACAGTGTCCTTGGCGGTCAAATAGGAAGTTAGACCTGATGGTGATGTTTGGCCCCAAGGTGTTATGACCGTGAAGGGTGAGCGTGGCACTGTCACGGCTGCAGCTCTGGGAGTGGGAGCCCCTGGAGGCGCCACGTCTTAGTCTTACCCCTTGGGCTGCACGTGAGGGGTCCCATAACATTTGACTCAAAGAGTGAAGAAAGCTGGAGTGTGCTCCACGACAAAGTTGTGAATGGTCAAATTAAAGATAAACGTCAAAATGACGTGGGGAAATGTTATCACGTTAAACACTGTTACAAAATAGTAGGTGGAATGCGATCTCAGTTTTGTAAAACAAAAAAGTATATATTTTTTTGATTTAAAAAAATCTATGTAATATGCCCAGATAAATGACCAGAAAGAAAAACACCATGGTGTTAATGGCAGCTGTCTGTGAGTGGGGAGATTCCAAGTCATTGGCTTTGCTTTCCAGGATTGGGGGAGAACAAGGCTGTGATCATGTGTGTCCTGGAGAGAGAGATTGCCCTGGCTTCCCTGTCGCGCATGGACTGGGAAAGCGGGGACTGGAAGGGGGGAGTCCAGTGGGGAAGCTGGTAGAATCCAGGAGAGGGGTGGTGTGGACCTACGACAGGGACTTTCACCTTCGGCCGTACTGACGCCTTGAGTGGGGCCTGTCCTGTGCATTGTGGGATGGTCAGCAGCGTCCCTGGGCTCTCCACCCATTAGAGGCCAGTGGCCCCCCCTTTCCAGCTGTGACAACCAGAACCATCTCCAGACAGTCCTAAGCAGATGCTCCTTGTAGAGCAAACTGCCCCGCTGAGAACCGCTGGCCCAGAGATGGCGGTAGGGACGGAGGGAAGGGGGAGAGTCGGGAGAGATCCCAGAGGAGCCTGTACAGGACTGGATGCTCGATTGGATTTGGCAGAGGCAAGGCTCAGGGTGGGCATGGGGCTTGGGGGCTTGGGTGGATCACGGTGGGTCTCAGTTTGGGGGAGGGACTGGGATGAGTTCCGTGGTGGCCACGCCGTTGGTGCGTGTGAAGCTTCTATGGGACAGTTGAGTGGGCTTGTAGGAAAGGCTGTAGGGCCAACGGCCCTCAGACTCTGATCTGAGCAGGGGACATCCATCTGAAGGTCATCCAGAGGTGGAGAGCAGGCCACGGGGGCGGATGAACTCATCCAGGGTGACCGTGTGGCCTGGGAGAGAAGCCTGGGGAATCCCAGGGTTTCCAGGGTGGGTGGAGGAGGGTGCTGAGAGGTGAGTTTATTTCTCCAGCCGGAGCCGTTGCTCAGCAGCTGCTGGGGGTGAGGGGGAAGCTCAGGGCAGATGCAGAGACATCAGGGATGACCCCGGGGGCGGGGCTTCCCCAGCATCCTCTCCGTACTACCCCGGCCTTTACTGGCACGGCCGTCTGCTGTGTGTCTGGGCGCACAGGAGGTGCATTTTGTTTGCCGAAGGCTGACAGGGAGCTGTGGCTTGCTGCACCTTCGTCTGTCAAACCAAAAGCAGCGTGTTCCACCCCGTGTGTCTGTGCCGTCCATTTCTGCTTCTCAGAGCTGTGAAAAACACTTTAAGGGCCAGTGACACTGTTCTGGAACTTCCTTTGAGGATTATTTTTGAGGTCTTAAGGGACCCAGGAGTTGATAGTGTCGTCAGGAATAGACAGTTTCCCTTTGGGGAAATTGCCATCTTTCTAGTTGTGATTTGTCCGTCACAGGGTTCAGAGATGCACAGTTGCTCAAAAAGACTTCTAGTTTTCCTTGATGTGAGGATCTCCACTGGGTTTTTGGTGTCCCCTTGGGAGGTGGTGGTTAGCGCCCAGGGCAGCCTAATTCACAGGCACTTAACCTCTTCCCTCCTGAGGGGCACTCACAACATCATTCACTGCAGAGATCATCCCCCGACCCGGAGGTGACTGGGTGTGGAGAGCCTTGTCAGTCAGGGACTGGATTCCCAGGTGGACAGAGACATAGCGCTCTGAGAGCCTAAGATGCTGTAACATTTCCTGCCTCTATTTAAGATTCAAGCTGGCCCATCTCCCAAGATTCTGGCTGGTTTACCGTGCAGTTAAAAATGATCCCTAGTGGGCTTCCCTGGGGGCACAGTGGTTGAGGGTCCTCCTGCCGATGCAGGGGACACGGGTTCGTGCCCCGGTCCGGGAAGATCCCACATGCCGCGGAGCGGCTGGGCCCGTGGGCCATGGCCGCTGAGCCTGCGCATCCGGAGCCTGTGCTCCACAACGGGAGAGGCCACAGCAGTGAGAGGCCCGCGTGCCGCAAAAAAAAAAAGAAAAAAAAAAGATCCCTAGTGGCCATTTTGGCCCCAGGCCAGGAGGGAAGGTGCTGTCCCTCCCCTCAAGAGATCAAGGGTCAAGAGAGGCCAGCCTGACACAGGGCAGAAGCATTATCTTCCAGAAAAGGAATGAACTGTGCGTTACCTCCCAAATCACGTGCTCCCATCTCAGGACTCAGAAGCAAAGAAATCCTAAAACCCCAAAGAACCATTTCCCCCGCTGGTAGACAGACAGGCTCAGCTTAATGAGAGACTAGTGCAGAGCTGCATTTCCTTGGTTGTTTCCTGACACTTCTGGTCCATAAACAGCTAAGGTCTGTAATTAAACTGTCTGATTGGGAATGCATGCAGCAGAAGCCATGAGTGGGACAAGCCAGCATCTTTAACTCATTTGTATGTTCTCTTACCTGCCACCATTTTTACTCCCCTGTCATCTTTTAAGAATGTCTTGGGGGCAAATTCTAAAGAACAGTGGCGGCCAAACCCTTTGAACGGCACCTTGGGAAGCCTGCCTGACGGGGCAGGGAGGCACGTTTGTTCTTTCCCCTTGAAGGGGAGCTGTCAGATGTTTGGTGGACTGGAAAAGATGGGAGAGAAGAGTCCTGATCTGTTGAGCTGGATTGAGGTGGGTTAGGAATAGGCTGTACTTCTGAGTGTTTTCTTGCCCCAGAACGATGTCTCCACCTCGGCCTTTTTGTAATGACCAGCCTGACGCCTGAGCGGACAATGGGTGCCCCCAGAAAAAACCGGGTTATGACTGGAGCGTGTTTCCCATCAATCACGCAAACTGTGTCCTTGCTCACCAGCCAGTTACACACGTGCAGACCTACACAGAAACAATGTGTAATGGGAGTTTTGAACTTTAAAAAAAACCTCTTTAATCTTACAGATACAGTTCAGGCAAATACAACTCTACAGAAATATGTGAATGTCCCCAGAATGTGGAATTCTTTTTTTTTTTAAATAGGTCTTGGTTGTGTTTTAGGGAAACTTGTAATTAGAAAAGAAATGCCTTTTGTGTTGTGTGCACGTCGAAGGCCTGCCCGTGCATTCCAAGGCCGCGATTCAAGCAGCACTTTGGTAAACGTCAAGGAGCTGGAGCCGCGGAGCCGGTCGCACCCTGTTCCTCTGGGCGCCGTGGGTTCCTTTCTTGCCCACGTGGCTGCCGGCTGGTCCTGCTCAAAACCTGCTACTCCGTCTCCGTCCGGAGTGTTGCTTCTGTCCCCCGACTTTCAGTGACATTGTCCTCTAAATGGAAAGAACACGCGAGCGATGTTACTGCTATGTGGTGTCACTGCGCGGTAGGAGATGATCATTCAAGAACAATTGCCCCAGTCTGGTTTCACCAACCCGACAGATGCCCTGCGTTCATTTTCCCACGTCCTCCTCCAGCCTTGGTCTTCTGTGTGCAGAGATGACCTTAGGGTGACGCTGCGGAGAAATGGTCACCGGCTCTTCTACAGCACTGCTCGGCCTTTACCCTTAACCTTTCGACAGTGGTACAGGAGTCTCTCAAACATGCCTTCCTCTGTCTGTCTGTGTATCTGTTTGTGTTGATCCCTTTTCGGTGAGCATTAGGTTGTTCGCTATTGATCAGCCATTTCTTCCGTCCTCTCCTTGCACCCTGAGTCTCTGCTCAGCCTGAAGTCCCCGCGTGGCTTCCTGGGGCTCAGGTGACACATGGCCCTGTGATTTTCCCATAATTCCCAGGGGTCGTCCCAAAGCGTCCCCATCCTCAGTTTGTGTGCCCCTCCCCCGCTCAGCTCAGCCTTCCTCCTACCAGGGGTTCCTCTCCTAAGTCCCACTGGCTCGTTGCATGTACGATGGGATTGATGCTCAAGTGTGCATTTCTTTCATCACTGAGGTCTGGGGCGTTTAATGGGGAGCATTTCCAAAGAAACGTGAGGCTGGAGTCTTCTGCACACTCCCCCACCCTCCAAGCTTCCTGGGCCCTCCGGGCTATGGCCACAGGCAGTGATGGCCTGGGTCAGAGGTGGCAAGGGGCCTTCTGCACTTCTCTGCAGGGACGGTCCCCGCAGGCCCTCTCCCCGCTCCCTCCCTGTGTCCTAACAGCTGTCAGCAGAGACGTCCACAGTGCCCAGCTGTCCAAAGACAGACCCACCCACGAAGGTGGTATGCTGGGAGGTGAAGCGGGCCTCTGGCCGCAGGCTCCTTTGGGCTCAGGAAGTCAGGCGGCGGCAGAAGGCTCTGTTAATGACGAAGTGCAGACTAATTCTTGCTTTTAGATGGAGAAAAAGTGACTTGGGATCAGTGTTCGCAGCAGATTGCCTCAGGAGGATTGGGAAAGACACAGAGCTGGACTGGACCTCAGCAACAACCATCTTCCTCCTGCTGCCGCCCTGCTGGGGAAGGGGAGGCCGGTGAATACATGCTTTCTTGGAAGGGCTTTCCCCTTTCATGACCTTTAACGTTTCTTTTAATTGTGTTTGTCAGGGGGGAGTGATCGTAGTGAACGGGGGAATGGAAGGAACTGGAAACCCTCTCTGTGTGACACAGATGGATGTCTCCTTGTTCAGCGTTGTCCAGTAAGACACACAACATCTCCGCTGGGGATCCCTTAGCAATTTACCTTATCCATCTGCAGGGCCCTGGAGATCAGATTATCTTGCGTATTGGTCTGAGCACAATTCTCTTTCCTTTTCTTTGGATAGGAAGCCAGCAATTGACAAGTTCACTGTTGAAACATAACTCAGAAATAGACTTTGTCAAGAACGGCTTGTCCCCCGCCCCCCCAGTCATGCTGTCTCTTTATGGGGTCCCCAGTATCTGAGCCAGCACGTGCATTTGGGTCTTCCACATCCTGGGATCTTTCTCGGAGAGAAACAGATGATCTAATCCAAGGAAGCAGGTGACAGAGCCCCTTGTCTGGTGCCCCTGTGGTGGAGGAGGCCTGGGACCAGCGGGAAGGGGGCTCCCCGAGCCACAAAGCGGGGTGCCAGATTTCAGGGCAGCCTTCCATTCTGGAAATGGGTGGCTTTCTGACCATGCAAAGTCAGCCTTGCAGACGTCTTGGGATTCTCCGTGTTGTTTCTGCTGCAGGTGGTCGAGAAGCCCTGGATGGCCTCCTTGGAAGCGGGATGGGAGGCTGGGAGAAGAAAGTCTGGAAGAGCAGTCAGATTTCTTCTCCATTAGATAATCTGGAGGGGGAGCCGGAGGGGAGCAGAGCCCGTTGCTGTCACATGGCGTGTTCACTGTGTGTGTGTGTGTGTGTGTGTGTGTGTGTGTGTGTGTGTCCCCATCCCTGGGGACTCCCTGGGAGCGTTCTTGTTGATGTTTCTCTCTTGTACTCGCTGGTGCTCACACAGGCGTTTCCAGGGAGTCGACCACAGGGGAGGCCCCCCTTTTTTTATTTTGGCTGCGTTGGGTCTTCATTGCTGCGCACGGGCTTTCTCTAGTTGCGGCGAGCGGGGGCTACTCGTCGTTGTGGTGCGCGGGCTCCTCACTGTGGTGGCTTCTCTTGTTGCGGAGCACGGGCTCTAGGCACATGGGCTTCAGTAGCTATGGCACGCGGGCTCAGTAGTTGTGGCTCGCAGGCTCTAGGCACACGGGCTTCAGTAGTTGTGGCATGCGGGCTCAGTAGTTGTGGCTCGCGGGCTCTAGAGTGCAGGCTCAGTATTTGTAGCGCACGGGCTTAGTTGCTCCGCGGCATGTGGGATCTTCCCAGACCAGGGATCTAACCTGTGTCCCCTGCATTGGCAGGCGGATTCTTAACCACTGCGCCACCAGGGAAGTCTGAGGCCCCGTTTATCTGAGAGTAGCTCGTCCTCATTCTCTGCCCTGGGATAAACAGTTCACTTGCAGACTCTTAATCCCCTGGGCGGGAGATCAACAATAGCCTCTCCATGTGGAGGGAATCATTCAAACGTCCACGTCGAATAAGCACGAGGCAAAGCAGAGTCAGGCACTCAGACCAGGAGACAATCTCTGAGAAGTTGGGTAAACAGGCTCTGGGATTTGAGACGTGACCGAAATACAGCACAGTGGACTGTGGCCGTGAGGCCCGCTGGCTGGAGTCCTGTCCCCTGGTACGCCGTGAGCTCTGGTTGGAGAGAGCCCAGCGCTTGATGTCCTAACTTATACACAGAAATAGTTCTGGTAGTGCATCAGCTTTGCTCTCTTTTAAGAATGGCTTTCGTAGAACACATTTAAGTGTAAAGGGGGCGACACCATCCAGATAGGGGGCTCCTGATCTTAGAGCTGTGTACTGCCCTAGGACAAGAAGGTAGCATTAAAGCAGAAAAATAATTAACTGGACATAAAAGAAAAGGTGGGCTGGAGTTGCTCACGAAGATGGATGCAGCCAGCGTGAAGGAGGTCAGGGGAGCAAGGGCATCCTCGTTCTGGAAGGTCGACTCGGGGGTCTGTGTCCTGACAGTGAGGAGTGCCCAGTGACACAGAGGGTGGCTTTCTGTTTGCTTTTTAAGATGCTAGTTAAATGTTTGGTCACAACTGCATGCAGATGAGTTTATCATCTTGACAACTGATCACGGGTCTACCTTTATCGTATTTCAGTGATTTGCTGAGCAGGAGGGAGAAAAATGTTTACCTGAGGGCACCTGAGTAACCTGAGTATTTCAGATCAGACAGAGGCCTGTGAACTCTATCGAGGTTTTCAGTTGAGGAATCACTTGTAGTGGCCTACTAGAGGAATTCTGATGTTAACATGGTAGAATTCGGGCGAGGGAAAGATTGGGAGTTTGGGATTAGCAGATGCAAACTATTGTATATAGAATAGATTAAAAACAAGGGCCTACTGTATAGCACAGGGAACTATATTCAATATCCTGTAATAAACCATAATGGAAAAGAATATTAACAAGGAACGTGTATATATGTATAACGGAATCACTTTGCTGTACAGCAGAAATTCACACAACACTGTAAATCAACTCTACTTCAATAAAGTTTTTTAAAAAATGGTAGAATTTGAGGTCTGGAATGAACTTCCGTGAAAGTTTTAGCCTCATCATCACTTTGTGGTCCAGGCTCATGGCTGACCAGTTCATGGGGGCCCGGGTGGGACCTGGTGGTTCCCCCTCCTGGTCTGCATCGTGGACCACACAGCCACCGCTTCCCCATCAGTCTGGATTAGAGCAGATGGTTGCCATTCAGAAAAATTAAATCCTTTAGTTAATGCAGCCTCCCCACCCCCAAACCAACCATACACGAAGGTCAAGAGTACTGGGGTGACTGAGATTAGCACAAGTGCCTTCTTCTCTTGAACCTCACCCTCCTTTATTCTTAGAAAGCCCTGCACGGTTGTGGGCCAGTGTTGAGAAGCTTTGGCCATGGGTGTGTCCATCCGGTGGGCACGGTGCCACTCCCATCTCTTCTTTCTGTCTTCCCGTAACTGCTTGGTTGCCCCCAGCCTCCTGCCCCTCTGCTTCCTGTGCCCCCCAGGGCAGTGAGCTTTGGTTTCTTTTTTGACCTTCAGCCCTTAGGTCAAGGGTGGGTCGTGAAACTGTGACGACGCAGTGGCCCTGCATCTGGGCCTCTGATGGGCCACGGACGGGCCAGCTCCATCCCACTTCATATGGAGAACTGTGTAATGAGAACCCATGAGGAGTCTGCAGGCAACAATGTCAAACTTGTCTCAGTTAAAGTGCCTGAAGTCGGAGGTTCCAGGAGGTCAGCAGTAAGGGTACTTCGCCTGAGTGGTTCTCTCCCTGGAGAGAGGGTTTCCATGTCCATGGTGAATCCAGCCACAGCCTGAAAAACGGTTCCTCCTCTTCAGGGTGATGCCATCTTGTAGTTGCTGTTGCCATAAAGTTAAAGCCATACGAAGACAGGAGCAGAGGCCACTGCAGAACCGCAGCTGTGGGGCTCGGCTCCCAGGATGTGAGAAGCAGGGCACCCCTCCCGCACCCCACGCTAGAGCCATAGTGGGGAAGGATGGGTTGGTCCCGGCAGCTCCCTGCAGAACACCCTCCGCCCCTCCTACTGTTTCTCCATCTCCTAAATCAGGAGCAAGCGTTTTGGAATCAGGCTGAACTGGGTTCAGATTTCTGCGCCTTCCCTTCCTGCACACTGCTTGCTGTGTGACTGAGTGATTCCCCTCCAAGTCTCTAGCCCTTTATTTAGAAAAAGGAGAGGGATAATGGTATCCACCTCCAGAAGTTGATGGGGGCAGTGATCAGATCTAAAATGCGCACGCCCAGGTGCCTGTGGTGCTTTGAGCACCTGCGCATTAACTTTCATCAGGATTCTCGTTGGTCCCACTGTGGTCACCCTGCTGATGCTGTCAGTACAGTGGCTCCTCTGATTGCATCTTGGAGGACTCAGAACGGTGTGACTTCGTGAGGGTCCCAAAGGAGGGTGGTTAGCCATTTCCAGAAAGGTTATTTAAAAACCGTTGACATGTACTGGAATTTAGTTGTGTTGCTGTGTAGGGATGGGCAGGGGGCTCCCTGGAGGAGGCGGGCCCCAGGAGGGAGGTGGGTGTGGTCACTGGGCAGAGAGCTCCAGGACCCAGAGGACTTTGTGGGGCGGAGGGGAAGGGCAGTTTCCTCTAAAGTAGGGAGTGAGGCTACAGGAGACGTTTATTTTCCTATTACAGAATAAGTCCTAGAGACATTTTGGGTGCAGTTCTGCCTCTACTTCCAGGAGATTTTTAATTTTTCCATTATTCCATCATTGACTTTGTCATGCTTTAAAAGCCTTTCACACTTGTTATATGTCTTTTAAAAATGTGTTACTTTAATGATCCTTCAATGCCGTACCATTCTTTCAGAATTCAGGGGAAATAAGAAAGGGTGGGGAACTAGAACATCCGGCGTTTTACTAAATCACTCGTTTTAAGACATTTGCTAAAGTGTTTATCTAAAATGGGCTGTTACATCAGAAATGTCAGAAAGGACATCAGCCCTCTGTGTCCTGGAGCAGCGCTTTGCACATTTGAATAGAGATGCTTAAGAAGCAACCTTCTTGAGACAGATTCCCGGGCCCCACCCCCAGAGATTCTGATTTAGAAGGTCTGGGGTGAGGCCTGAGAGTCTGCATTTCTAACACTCGTGCCACATTCTCTGTCGACGCTGCTGGTCCGGGTACCACACGCCAAGCAGGGAGCATTGGATTTTAAAGGGCGCGATGGAGTATGCAGTGTATCAGGTGTCACTAACTTAAGGGTCTGGGCTGTGCCTGGGTGTCATGAGGTTGATGGAGATGAAATCAGTTAGAAGCACTTCAGCTCTTCATTTAGATCAGGAGCTGGCTTCTCTTATCATTTACGCTGGAGTGCCTTTTACATCAAAGTAGTGGCTTTTTAATTTCTAGCTCGAGTTAATATATGGAGTTGCCGAGGCAACAGAATTCAGTAAATCAAACTCGATGACCATGTTGGTGGACAATCAGAAAAATGTGTTTTTTTGTTTTGTTTTGTTTTTGCGGTACGCGGGCCTCTCACTGCTGTGGCCTCTCCCGTTGCGGAACACAGGCTCCGGACGCGCAGGCTCAGCGGCCATGGCTCACGGGCCCAGCCGCTCCGCGGCATGTGGGATCCTCCCAGACAGGGGCACGAACCCGCGTCCCCTGCATCGGCAGGCGGACTGTCAACCACCGCGCCACCAGGGAAGCCCAGAAAAATGTGTTTTTGATTGGAGAGTGAGCTTTGGATGGAAAAGATGAAAGTAAGCATTGATCAGACCTAGGAGGAGTGAAGATAGTGTGAGGGAGCCCCTTGCTGCTCTGGGGGATGGGTGGGTTTGTGGGTTTATTCTTTCACTCCCCTCCCCCACTCCCTCCATCCGTTATTGTTAGTTAGTTGTTCTCCATGGCAGTTCTAGGCACTGGGGACACAGCAGAGAAGAAAGGACATAAAACTGGACACTTGTGCTATGGCTTGCATAAGTTCTGAGGTCCAGGGGATTCTTGTAAATGAGATTACCCTCCCCCTCCCACCCTGCTGTTCTGAAGAACACCTGGCAAATAGGGCACAGAAAATTCAATGTGAAAAAAGTACCCGTTTTCAGAGTAGAAAACAAAAATGTGGTTTCTGCAAATTACAGACCTGTGAGTTTAGCTTCAACTGCGGCTAAAAGTCTAGAAAGACTTATCAAGGAACGTTTTGTGGGACGAGCTAGCATGCTCCTCAGAAGAACCCCAGCCCCTGTGACTGTTGGCAGCCTTAATTAAGACCAGCCAATATAGAGACAAGATGGGCTGCCACTCTGTGGGCAGTGCCAACCGGGAGGGAGATCTGGTACCATCGAGAAAACTATGCTCTGATGTCTGCATAGCAGTATTCTTGAAAATCTTTTTTGATGTACTCTGATCTCCATTTTGACATGTTACGGAAAACATACTTGCACTAAATGTTACAGACAAGTGGCTGTTCCTGATGTTTAAAGAGCTCATACAAATGAACACGAAGATTCCCGTAGGTAAATGAACGAAACCCAGTTGATCTGAGATGCCATTGTTTGAGCAAACAAGCGAAGATTAAAACCAGTGGTGACAGTGACACAGAGGTATCCATTCCTGTGGCCGTGTTGTGGGGATGGGCTGGACGGTGGCCCAAAGAAGCCTGTCTGTCGGGTGGGTAGAGAGAGGGCAACACTGAGGCCCCCAAATAATGACGGGGCAGTCGAAATAATTTACCCTTTCTAGAAAGCAGTTTGGAAATGTGAATGGATAAATGGTTTGTACACTTTGACCCAGGAATTATGCTTCTAGGAATCTAAGCTAAAGAAATTAAAGAGATTTTCACAACAATTGATGGAGTAATATGTATTTCTACCCTGTCATGTTCCAAAAAGGATATAAAGTAGCCTACAGCGATGGAAGGGGTAAGGCAAGTACCATCGATGAAAATGTCTTTTCTTGATGTAAATTAGCCTTACCTTACACAAAGTGTCTTCTAGTAGGAAATGCTTAGGGTTTGGGGCACCTTTCTGGTTTTTGAGCTCAGTTTTGTAATGGTTATTTAACCGAGGGAGAAATACAGGATGACGCCAACCGTGGATCATACCAGAAGGGTCGGCCTGTGTTCATTTGAAGACACACGTGGACTGGGCAGGAGACCAGCTGACAGCCTTTCTGAAGGCGTAGGGAGGGATGCTGCAAGTGTGTCCCTCTGGAGCAGGCGACCCGACCCCCGGGTGGCTGGGCCTGGCTTCCAGGTTTATCAGGGGACCCCACCGAGGCCACCTGGTCGCGCTCCAGCCTCTGTCCACCACCCACTGAGGTTCTGCCCACCCACCTGCTAGGTTCCTACTTCTTGAGACTCTTCTCCTACCCTCTCCCTGTTGGTTCACTCACCCTTGAGGAACTGCCCTAAGCAAATTCCCTGGTCACATGTCTGTGGGGTGACGACATTGATTATACCTTAAGGGGACAGCTGGAGGAGGGCTGTGCATGTGAACACAGGAGATTTCAAAACTTTATTGCACAGACATTGCTGAAACCTTGGGGAAGAGGGCTCAGCGCTGGAGATAAACAAAAGTGTGAAAGATAGCAATACCTGTGCTTCCAGTGATCAGCAAGGGTGGGAAGGCAGCACAGCAGGGAAGGAAAAGGGCCTGGCTTTGTAGTCTGCTGACCTCGCCAGGAATCCCTTAACTGTCATCCCTCCTTAGCTGTCTGGCCTGGGGCAAGTCCTTGACCTCCCAAAGCCTGTTTCCTCCTCTTGAAGGGAGGAAATGGTACCCAGCCATTGTGCGGGGGTGGGGGGGTGGGCCTCTTGCTTTGCTACGTACAGAATAGTGGCGTAGGTTCGCTGCTCTCTTCTGCCTGATTTGTCCCAACTTTGTTTATTATGGGATGGATTAAGTAGTAAAGGGGAAACATTCAGGATTTAAAGGTGGTCGGCTTGAGGAGAGAGATGTAAAGATGGGTTTTAAAGTCATTGTCTCGCTGAGAGCATAAACAAAATTATTGAAAGCCAGCCTCAGCCCAAGTTTAAACATTAAAAATAGCCTTTCTTATGAAAAGCAATACATGTCAAGTTTAGAAAATACAGATAAAGAACCAGAAGAAACATCTTAGCGGTACTGAGAGGAGATTATAATCAGTGTCCTCCAGCTGCTTATTTCAGTCTGGCCTGCGAGGAGGTGATAAAAGGCAGCGGAGGGATTTTATCCATAACTATGTATTTCATGTAACGCGGGCGCTGTTTTTCCTGGCCTCTTTGTAACTGGGGGAATGGTTGTCAGCAACCTCCATTCATTCTTCTTTGCCCAATAATGTGTTCATTGTGGTGGTATTTCCTGGACAGCTGGGGCTGCTTAACTATGTAACAACAATAGCAAGATGAAGGAAACAGACTTTCCAGTTGAATATTTTGATATATGACAGATTGGAAAAGGGCATAATATTCTACATCACGGATGCCGCTGACTGAACGATGACCAGAGAAAATCTAGTGGGCGCGGCATCGCTGTCCGGAGGTAGAGACCAGAGCAAAGTGTGGTTCACCCAGTCCAAGGTCATCCACAGACGTCCGCGTATGGGTTTAGTGGAGATGAAGTGATCCCAGGACAGTGACACATTTCAAGTGACAGGAACTAGATATTGGCGGTCAGTGGTCCCCCTTGGCCAGTCCTAAAGTTGACGTGCTCCAGTCCTAACCCGCAGGACTTTTTAGACTGTCTCTTCTCGTCCCACGTGACAGCGCTTGACGATAATTTCACCCGAAAAGGCTCCATCACGGGTCTCTGCTTTATCTTCATGAAGGCAGATGGTCTCAAGAAAATGAGAATAAGAGTATCCAACGCATTCTGTCCGATTCTCTGAGTTGCTTCTCATGGCTCTATCTGGACCAAATTTAAACATTATAAGGAGTAAGCAGTGCAGTTTTCAGTCTTTATGTTGTGTCTTTGTCACTATGATTTGCATTCATATAGGAGACCCAGCAAACATGGAAAGAAAATGACTTTCTGATTGAATCATATATTTTCAAACAAAGCTCTTTCATGAATGAAGAATATTAATTACTGTACCAAGAGTGAGCCGCAGGTTGTTTTTGTTTGTTTGTTTGTTTCCTGAGTTGCGTGATAACAGAAACATTTGTGCATTCCACCCAAGGTCAGCATAGATTTAAAGGCAGACATACATAGGCTTGGAAAATTAATTCATGCTGGAATTGAGGACATGGAATTAATTAGGCGTCCAGAAGCCTCCCAGGCTCACCTCACTTTCCTTTTGATCGTCATCCCTTTATTTCACCAGTGTTACACTCCCTGCCCTCGACCTCCAGAGTGAAAGCTGATGGAGAGAGCAGACCCTGCTGAGTGCTTTTATCTGACCAACTAATAACAGGGTGTTTCTCAAGCCAGGCTGTGTGTGAGCCGCACCCTGAGTGGAGCAGTTACCTTGGAGAGAAGCAGGTGGCTCCCCTGTTGCTCTATGGGTCGCCTTGGAGCAGAATCCCTTACTTTGTGGGAAGTAATCTAACTTAACCATATATGTATATATTTTTCCAGAAAGTATGATTTATTCATGTTTAAATTTGTCCAGTGGAGATTTCCAGCCTCCTTTTTATCCCCCCAGTGAGACTCTGTCCTGCGTGCTGTGGGTGAACCTCTGTTGGATCAGAGGGGGCAGTGCAGAGGAAGGCAAGGCGGTTGGGGCTTTGAGCCTTCCAGTAAGTAACTAGCAGGGCTGCACAGGCTCAATCAGACAAGGGAAGAAAGCGTCTTGTCTGGGAAGGCCGTCCATTGCATGTCCCCTTCCCTGTGAGGACACAGGAGTCGTCCTTTACCGCCAGACCACAGCCCATTCCCACTGGCCGGGGCGGGTAGGTCATGCCTGCTGCTGGCTGATGGGGACACCAGGCGGGAGAGAATATTGCTTTCATTTATCCTGGTGCCTTACTACCACTGCGGAGGCTCGGGTTTGAACGTGACACACCTCTTTGGCCGGACAGTCCTTATGCACTTGTTCTTAGGGCTACTTTAAAAGAAGAAAGAACTGACTTTTAAGCCTAAAATCTTGCTTTATGCCTAGTGAACAACGCAGTTTGAACATAAGAGCTACAAAGGAAAAGGAGAAGCATTGCACTCCGCTGTGTGCCAGGGGTCTTTAGTTGAAACTGCTGACCATACACATGGGTTTTGGTTTAATATTTGAGCAAGACACGCCTGGTTTTCAATGAATCCAGCAACGTCCATGACAAGGTAGAAATGAGAGTCAAGACTGATCCCAGCCCACACGTGTGCTGTGAATTTTCCTAGTTTCCCCGAGAGGACGGCAGTGAGCCTGGCGGGGGGTGAGACTCGGCTTCCTCCGGAAAAAGCTGAGTTTCTCTCTGTCCTGAGTTTCACCAGCTAGTGACTGTTACTCCCGTTGGGGCCTGGGGAGCTTGGCAGCACCTTGCTGATGTCGGGCTTGCTTTGAGTTTTTACTGCAAAAAAGGCCTTTTGTAAATCCAAATGGGACTGTTAGATATTGAATGCACCCCTTCCTTTACGAATTTTTGTTGTTATTGGTTAAACCATGATGCCATCTGGAAGATGCCATGAGCTGTGAAGCCCTAACCCCCAGTACCTCAAACTATGACTGTGTTTGGAGACAGGGCCTTAAAGAGGTTATTAAGTTAAAATAAGGGCACTAAGATGGACCCTAATCTAATAAGACTGGTGTCCTATATTACAAGAGGAGATTAGGACACAGGCACAGAGGGAAGCCGATGTGGGGACACAGGGGGAAAACACCATCTACAAGCCATGGAGGGGGAACTCACCCCTGCCGACACCTTGACTTTAGACCTTGAACCTCCAGAGCTGTGAGAAAACACGATTTCTGCGGTTTAAACCCCTGAGTCTGTGATACTTTGTGACAGCAGCCCAAGCAGACAAGTGCAGTGATGTTTCAAACGCCATTATGAACGTTAAACTGTTGGTCTTGGTCAGCAAGGTCATTAAAACCTTGGTAGCCAATTAATCATTTATGGACATTTTCCTTTACCCTTTTTAATCCTTTTGGAAATCATTTCTGCTTCTCTGTGCACACCGTTTTCTGTTAGCAAAATAAATCTCTTCTGTTACTAGAAATGACGAGATTTTGCTTTAGAAATAACGCTGCTAATATAACCCTTGGAGGAGCTGAGTTGACAAAACCACGAAAGGTCTGGATCCCCTGGGGGATGGGCAGTTTTCCTGATGCCCACGCCGTGGTTCTGATCTAATTGTATGCGGAGTATGTCTGATGCTAAGAATTTATGGCTTCGTAAGTGAGTACTTCCTCTTTAGGGAAGGGAGGACTGCAATTGACAGACTTGCTTGCTGCCTTCCAGGGTCGAGGTCAGGGGCCGGGACCAGGGGTGGTGACAGGGCCCTGGGGGCACACAGGGTGGGGGGCAGGGGGCAGGTTTCAGGGGGGCCGGAGGGGGCTCTCCTGGAGGGGGCGGGCTCAGCAGGTGGACTGGGCAGTGGGTTGGTGATTTGGGGCCATTAGGTTTTCCTGGGAGGGTTGCCCTGGAATCTGGCTGGAGGCTGAAGCCCTCTCAAAGCCTGTACGGGGAAGGGGAGGGAGCCTAGGGCTTTGCTCAGCCCTGAGGGAAGGATTTGGGGATAATCTTGACCCCTGGACTGGTACCTTGTCCCTAGAGGTTCAAGTGAAATGGGAGCCTGTTTTACCCCAGGCTGCCTTGAACTCTCAGTTTCCCATTGCACGGAGCCAGGTGAGGGGGGTGTGTGTGTGTGTGTGTGTGTGTGTGTGTGTGTGTGTGTGTGTGTGTGTGTGTGTGTGTGTGTGTGTGTGTGTGTGTGTGTGTGTGTGTGCTTGTCTGTGTCTGTGTGTGTGTCACTTCCTCTGCCTACCTGCTTCCGAAGTCTGTTACCTCTTTACCCAGTACCACCTGCAACAGCAAAATGAAGTTCCCCCTCTTCCACAAAGCACTCTCACCCTGTCTCCCCACCCTGACTTCCAGTCCAGCCTTCCTCTGTGGGCTCGGCCTCACCCCTTGGGTGCAGTCGGTGCTTTGGGGAGGGTGTCGGGGCAGGGCACACCGGGAATGAGATCCAGGGCACCTTTTCAACCCCTCTGTGAGTTACTTTCCAAGTCTGTAAAATTAGGGATAATAGCAGTGCCCACCTTATCGGGGCATTGGGGGAATAAAATGGATGAACTGTGTCAAAGCGTCTGTGAAGGGCCTCTGGCTGAGCCTGGCCGTGGCCTGCCCTCCTCCAGCCTTGGCCTTGGCCACTTCGGCAAGAGGAGCCCAGGGCTGCTCTGGCTGAGCCTGCGGGCCCCCTGAGGGGAGGCCTGGGCTGCAGGAGGTTGGGGAGCGGGCCCCTTGGGGGTCTGGGTGGAAGTGCTAGAAGGGCTGGCTTGGGGGTGGGCCTGCCTGCCTGCCCTGCTGGTGGCCTGGTGTCTTCGAAGCCTCAAAGGTTAAGCCTCTGGGAGGACGGAGCCGCACACAGTAGGCTTTGGAACTGGGAATCTTCGATCGATGCAAAATACCTTTCCACATCTTGTCTGGAAGGGAGTGGGTAAACTGAAAGTGCATTGCATGGGTGGCTTACAAAGAATGGCCACACCGCGGCCCTTCATTCTTGGCCACGAGTGAGACCCGCCCCTGGCCTGGCCGCAGGAAGTGGGCCAGGCCCCTGCACGACAGCCTGGGGGAGGTGGCGTGAGCAGGCTGCAGGCCCAGGTTCATCCCTTCGCTTGATGACAGCCTGTGAACACTGGCAAGTTCCGGGGGAGTGGTGTGTGCCGGTGGATTTGTGGATGGCTGTCGCAAGTATTGAATTTCCTTGGGTGTGAACTCGTAATTCCATAGCGCAGTCTTCCTGGGAAAAAGGCCTTTTGCGTGAACATTCTGCCGCCTAGGTCACCGTTTTTTGCGCCCAGAGATTTCCAGTGACAGCTGCCGCCTCTCTGGAGATTCTCGGACGGCTTGGGTGCAGCGATGTGGTATTTGCAGAGTGGCCATCCCTGTGGGTCCTCCACAGCTCCTGACGGCTTCTCTGAATGTGCCATCTGAAAAGTGAGGAAAACCATTATTATTTTTTTCTTTTTTCGGTACGCGGGCCTCTCACTGCTGCGGCCTCTCCCGTTGCGGAGCACAGGCTCCGGACGCGCAGGCTCAGCGGCCATGGCTCACGGGCCCAGCCGCTCCACGGCATGTGGGATCTTCCCGGACCCGGACACGAACCCGTGTCCCCTGTATCGGCAGGCGGATTCTCAACCACTGAGCCGCCAGGGAAGTCCGAAAACCATTATTTTGAGAACTTCTGAAGTGCCAGGTGCTCAGAGCCTTTGGATCCTTGCATTAACTCCGGGGGAGGTCCCATTAGTGGCCTCCCTTTAAAGAGTTCTAAGTTATTTCAGGTGTTGTGTTTCTTCGAGGGTGTTCTAAGCACCTGACTCAATAGCCTGCATTTCCTTCTGTCTCAGGAAACGCCCAGTGCTGGGCGGGGAGCCCCTGTCTGTGGAATCCCCGCTGACCACCCCCATCCCGCAATGGCTGGGGACCCCTGGGCGAATCCCCTCCCGCCTTCTTTTGCATAGTAGGTGTGGCCCAGGCCCGAGGGGTGGGCGGGGAAGGAGCCGCCCTACCAGGGGATCCCTCCAAGGAAGGCCTTCTCCAGGCTCCAGAGTGTCTGCCCTCTGACCAGCACTCCCCTCCCTAAAATGCAGCTTCTGCTGGGGGGGTACTCCCCACAGGCAGTCAGGCTCTGGGAACTCGCCACCCCCCCCATCACGTTTGCCTGTTTTCCACCAAGGGAGGGGCACCTTTGCTCGGGGGGCAGCCACCCAAGATCAGCTGCAACTGAGGCTTTCTGTGGCCAGGGGAAGAAATGAATCACCGTGTTCGCCGTGTCTTTCCCTAACCGCTGGAGACTTTGTAGATAAACTCTGAGGGGGTTGGGTGGCCCTGCGGTGTAGCTGTATAAACTGGGGCATCCCAGAGTGGGGCGGGGCCAGCAACTCAGCTGACCTCTGCCGTTATCTGTAACATGACGGACCAAGGCACTGCTGCTCCCCTCCGGGACTCAGCTTGATCAGCCACCTGGGTTGATCAAGTGAACCATCAGGCAGCGTTTCTCAAGCAGAACGCTGATAAGGGCTGGGGTTTAGCGGTGAGGTTGGTGGCCCCATGTCAAGAACCCTGATCTTCTGGGGGAGGTGGTTACGTAAATGGTGAATGTCAGGTCAGAGCAGGGTGATCGATACCCAGAAGGGGTGTGCACAGGTGTGTGTGGCGGGGAAGCCACACACAGGCACCTGAGCCCGGGACCCAGTGATGAGAGGAGGTAGCTGACCCTGCAGCCCCAGCAGGAGGCAGTGGTGAGACTGGGTGGGGGGGTGAGTCTGGACTAGGAAGCAGTTTGATGGGTTACAGGGAAGACTCTGGGGATGCAGACGACACACGCTTGCTCTAGGCATCGGGGCCGGTGCTTCACAGACATCATCACATTTGGTCGTCACATCTGCCCTGTGATTATATCACCTTACTGCATAAGTGAGACTGGGTGCAGAGACTCTAGGTCACTTTCCCGAAGTCACACGGGGTTTGCATCATTCTGGCCTTGGAGTCCGGCACCCCGGTGGCTGTATACTGCAGGGGCGAGTGGGGGCTGTCTGGGGCCTGGGGCACCAGTGCAGGAGTGGGCATTTTACTCTGCAGATGACACGAGTCTCTGGGGGTCTGAGCGGAATTGTGCCCTAAAAGTCTGATCACAGCAGAAAGGATGGTTGCCCGAGAGTGGGCTAAGCCGGGGCTTGGGGCAGCCAGGCCCGCCTGCTCTGGGAATCCGGGGGAGGATGAAGAGGATGGGGAAATGGAGGGAGGAAGGAGAGTTGGGAGGACGTTGGCAGAGGCCAAGGGCACGCAGATGGAGGAGAGGCTCTTGTTCCTGTTTCTTATTAAATGGGAGATAATTGAGCATTTTCATGGGCTGGCCTGGCCGAAGGAGAGGACACGATTGTGATAGATGGTACAGGGTCCGTTTGCCAACTCTGAGCGGGAGACGTGGGTGTGGTTGTGAGGCTCAAGAGCGAGGCCGCTCTGAACGCTGGCCCGAAGTCTTCGTAAGAGGGCCTGGTGCCCTGGCGTTCTCAGGGAAGGCGGTCGGCCTGGAAAGTTGGAATGGGGAGGGTGGGTGGGAGCCCAGGGCTGCAGGATGCTGGCACCTAGCCCTTCCTGCTGTGCGAGCATCTGCAGTGGGCCCGGTGCCTCCATGCTTGAGCTTGCACGAGAGCCTCCTGGAGATGCAGAGGGTCGGGTGGGCGCCACGTGCTGCCGGGCCGTGGACACCTTGTGAGCAGCGTCGGTCCAGTGGGGTGGAGTTTGGATGGACGCACCTTTGTGGGGAGCGCAGGAGCAGGGGTCTCCGAGGCACCAGGGGCTGGGAGGGTCGTGGCTGGTGTAGACAATGAGATGTCTCGGCCTTTGCCGGATACAGAAGGATCTGAAGGATTGGGAAGGAGAGGGTCCATTAAAATAACCGCTTTGGTGCAGTTCCGGAAGGAGAGGCTGGCCGGCATGGAGGGCTGTGGGCAGAGGAACAGCTGTTGGAGACGAGGATGGTAGGACAGCGCTAGCTCTGGGTGTGGCCATGGGAGGAGCCTCTGGAAGCCAGTGAAGGACAAGGCCACTGGGGCTGAGGAGGCAGGTGTGTGTGACCTGGTTCTCCCGGCTGCCCCCCTTGGGGTGGAGTGGCTGTGACAGAGTGACAGGAGAAGAGGGACCCAGGGATGGCACCTGAACCCCAGCTCCGCACATCACTTGTTGCGGAGCCAACTAGTCATGTCTTAGGTGGTTATATGACTTTGTAGTTTAGAGGCTTTTCAGGCTGCCCTAGATCCACCCACAGTGGTGCCCAGAGCTGGCAGGTTAGGCGTCATGCACCTCCTTTTCCAAATTTGGAAAGTCTTGTGCTGGTTCATTGCCAGGCAGATCACAGAAGTGTTAGCAACAATCCTGGGGGAACAGCGATGACGCTGGAGGGGAGAGTCAGTAAAGACTTTGAGTCCTGTGGGTTGTTTGGCCGTGGCCGCTTTATTTATCATTCCCCCCTCGGTCCATCCTTTTTCATGCCTGGGGTTGGTGGTGATTTTTGAAAGGAGGCAAGTGTAGGACACCACCATAACTAGGTGAAGAAGCTCAGAGCTGCCCTAGTTGTCTGGGCTAGAGACCCAGCCTTGCCTTCCCCCTGCGCCCCCCTGTCCTCCCACCTTCCTGCTCCAGGAACCCCTCACCCCTCGCCCCTGCTCCTTGTGCACTGGCTGCCGATGACCAGTGTGTGGCAAGCAGATGAGGAGAAGACGTAGATGTTCTATTCCATCTTACTGCGTCAGAACTCATCCCGGCGACCCACTTGTCTTCTGTCCCCAGAGCTCTAATGCAAATTGTAACTACCAAGGGGCTGGCTGCTGCCATCAGCCACCGTGGAGCGTTTATCCTCCGAGCCTGGGGACCACGGAGCTGGTGACACGTTGGCTAACGAAGGCAGGAGGCTGGTCACATGTCTCCCGCTGCGGATTTGGGGCAGAGGGGGGATTTGGGCTTCGAACAGGCATCTTGACACGCTGTTTTCAGCCCTTAGAGAAAAATATATCAAACCTTCAAGTCCCTGGGGCACAGATGAAAGATTTCCAGATCTCTCTGCAGTCAGATACCACACAGGATGCAGTAGTGATAACTCGTGTTCAGACAGGCTCTTCTTGATGGTGAGCTTTGTTAACAGTGCAGATAATAATTCCCACGGCATTATTTGTGTACTCGATTGTTAGTTCCACAGAAGTTCTAGATTTTACAAATCTTTGGGGTTGTGGATCTAAAGACCAGCCTGGAAAACGTCCGGCTGTCGTCACACACACTTAGGTGGCTGCTCTTCGACAGCTCCTGGTATTTTGTTTTTACTCCACAGGCTGTTAGGAGGGTCCGTATCAGACTCTTCCCTGTGTTTTTGTTTTGTTTTGTTTTGTTTTTACAGTCCAGGTCTTTTATTTTCTTTACACCCATCATGCCATGAATTCATAGGGAATGGGCTCCAACAGTTCAGGCTCCTTTCCGTTGGTTCTCATGAAGTGTGCTTCTCTGGGTGGAGCAGGCTGGCGCTTCAGCTGAACCCAAGTCCCTTTCTCTTTGGCTTCCTTCTTTTTCTCGTCATTCTCCTTCACCCGTTTCAGGAAGCCGTCTCGGCTCTTAGGGTGTTTAATATGCTCGATACGCACACGAATTCTCTTGGCAAGAATCTTGCCCTTAACCTGTTTGTTTGCAGTGATGCAACAGCATGCTGGGTGACATTGTAGACTCTCCCAGTTTTGCCACGGTAACATTTGTGGGGCATTCCTTTTTGAACAGTGCCCATTCCCGTGATATCTACATTATCACCTTTCTTGTAGATTCGCATGTATGTGGCCAAAGGAGCAACTCCATGTTTTCTAAAAGGCCTAGAGAACATGTAGCCGGTGCCCCTCCTCTTTCCCTTTGTGTTGGTCATTTTGGCGAATCACTGGAAGATGGCAGTTCCGACGGCAGTTCCGGCCGAAGGGCTCTTCCCTGGGTTTTGATTGTCGACGATCGGGCAGATTTTATTGTTAGGGGAATCCCTTCTGGTGGATCCTGCAGAGGAAAATGTTACCAGATCAGCCCAGCCCCTCGGCCCCTCATGCACTCGAAAGGCTGGGAGGATTAGGTAATCTGTGGGAGTTCCTTGGGTTTTCTCCACACAGATTCCAGAGCCTCTTTGCAGGTGTTCAGGGGACAGGTGCAGAGTTGTGTGTTGCCCTTGATTAAACCCTTCTGGCTCATCAGCTGAACCGCCGCAGAGAGCTAGAGGCCGGAAAAGGGGAGCATCCCTGCGGGGAGCCCCGGCTGCAGCGCAGCGTCTGGCATCGCAAGGGTGACCATAGGCGGGAGCTGCTCTGGTTGTCACTCCATGGAGTGTTGGCATTTGTTTCCACAAAGTGACAGGGAGGAGGCTTGGCTTCCATTCTATCAGCATCTTAAGTCACTTTTGCCTGACACTTAGCAAGGAAGCCCAGGAAGATGTTTCTGACACGTTCCTGTATTGGGGAGTGAGAATCTATTCGTAACTGACAGGGAGCATCCTTTTGAAATCAGGACTGCTCCTCACTGGGCTGCTGAAGTGGCTCTGAGGTTTCCTAGGGGCTCCTGTTCCGGCTGTGTGGACGGCCCTCTCCTCTGCTCTTCTCCTTTGGCCTCGGGCAGGTGGCTTCCCGTGGAGTCAGCTGCTGTATCTGTGAAATGGGTCAAATTAAAATCTCTTCCAGCTGTAGCTTGCTGTAATTTAAACAGCGGTTCCTGTTTGCAAAGGATGGAGTGATATCACCCTGAGCTAAGGCAGGAGCGGACCGTGTGACAAAGTACCTCCAGCCCTTGGTCAGTGGCCCGTCAGGGCTGTGCACAAGTCCCTGCAGGGGCTCGTGGCGGGAGCTGAGGTCCCACATGCCCTCAGGTGCTCTGTCCACACCTGGGCAGTGCTGGAAGGCAGTCCTGGGTCCAAGCCTCCAAGCATCTTGCTTCGGACATTTTCTGATTAAAAATAATACAACATTGCTTTGGATTTTAAATAAGGTAGGGCAGAAGTTCAGTTTTTTCCTTTCCAGCGTTTTAATCACATCCATGATACTTATTCATTTTAACTAACTGTAACTGATGACGTGTCTGTCGCAGAGTGAGGACCAGTCGTGGCCTCCTCTGTAACTCCTGCTGTTCTTCGGATCTGGGGACGGACTACTGGAAATCATCGCTTCTCTTTTTTTAGAGAGAGTGTCTGGAGCTTTCCATTACTACAACCAGAGGCAGGCAGGACTGGCTGAATTATTAAAATGGTAAAATGAAAAGCTGAGAAGACGGGAACCCCTAGTCCCCTTTTCACGTGGGTGTGTCTCGCCAGTGCCTTTGGACCTGCCCGGGGCATTTTGCCTTCAGGAGACATTTGCCAGTATCTGCCGGCCGGGGGGTGGGGGGGGGAGGGGTGCTCCTAGCATCTAGTGGGCAGAGGCCAGCGATGCTGCTAACTGAACACCCTACGATGCCCAGAAGGCCCAGAGCGCTGCGGTGGACACACCCTGCTCTGGATGAAGGCCAGATACTGCTTCCCTTTCGGAAACCTTTTTTCTTGAGTATCTCAGGTAGAAATAATAATCTCCTGCCTTCCTCTTCCCCACCTTCTTCTTATCACATGTAACACTTTCCTCTGGTTGGTGGTTATTTGTGACACTTGTCAACCCCCGCTGTCAGAGGTCCACCGACTGTCAGGGTGTTTGTTCCTGATTCACCTTCGACATGAAATCGTCTGCAAGTCAAGTGTGAGCGCCCACGCTGCTGCCCCGCGCAGGTGTGGTGCCGACCGCCGGCATCTGGTAGTGATCACCTGTCACCTGGAATCCACAGGAGGGCCCCCCAGAGAAACCTTTGCTGGCAGGATACTGAGCTGGACCTGAGCTACCGCTGAGGGTGGGTGCGTGGGTCTCCGGCCCCTCCTCTGCCCCGGCCCACCTGTAGGGGCACCCAGCTGTCTGGCTTCCATGGGGACAAAACCGCCTGATTCTCAGATCTGAGGGTGCCTTCGGACGGGCAGTGGATTGAGAAAACCCTTTCTTCTAAGGTCACAGCAAGTGCAGTTGTGGTCAGTAGCTGCTGACCCGGTTTCCTCACTCTCACGCCTGGAGTGTGGCTGCCTTGCTTGTTGAGGCCGCACCTTGGGGCTTCCTGTTAAGACTGAAGCGTGTGGAGCACAGGCGCTGCCTTGTGATGTCTGTGCTTCCGTACACATCCCACGGTCCCGTCGTTCGCCTGGCAGTGACCGCATTGCTGTCGGTCCTTGAGGAAGAATGCCGCTAAGACGTAGGTGCTCAGAGGCGCCCTGTGGTCTTTCTTCTGCTGAATGCCCTCGCCCCAGGGACTGAGCACGTGCCTTGTCCTTCTGTGACTCAAGGGCCTCTCACTTGAGTTCCACTTGAACCTGCAGTTTATAAAGTGAGGGAAAACGGGGCCCCTGATGAGTTCAGCCCAGGCAGGGTGATTGCAGAAGCTCAGCATCACAGTAGATCTTACATCAGAAACCCTTCCTCCTGCAAGGGTCTGACTCGAGTCTTCTGCCAAAAGGTAAAACGTGAAATTGTTAGGAAAACATACATGTCTTTCTTTGTTTCCTATTTGTATCTGTCAGTCAACCTGATGCCAGAAAAGAGGCTGTCCCGTGTCCCGTGACAGGGGGCGGGATCCTTCGATGGCTCCTGGGGCGGGCGTGCAGAGGCCGGGGCTCGGCCAGCGGGTGGCAGGTTTCTGCTGCCCACAGATGTGGTTCTGCCAGGATACTGTAAATGTGATGACTGGCTGGCGCGCTCTGCTGCTTGGAAAGTCAGCTTGCGGAGCAGATGGCTCTGCTGACTACCAGGGGTTTCCTTTAAACAAGGCTGATCAGCTCTAGGAAAGCTTGCAAAGTAGTATTTTCATGCAGAATGTTTAATTTACGGGCAGCTAGAAATGGCCCGGGACAGGGAAGTCGTGGGAGGGTGGCCAAAGGATCTCATAAACTTGAGGCTGGGGGAGGGAAGCCAGCTGCCGAGGTGATGAGTGGGGGCGTAGGTAGGGCCGGCCCCCTCTCCTGGACCCCCCATGTGGTCCTTCCCTTTCTGACATTGGCATCTCTGCAGTGCCAAGGCTTTGCCTGCTTGCCTGCCGGCTGCGCGGTTTTGATGTGGCAGTGAGATCGACTACAGTCTTCCGTTCTTTTTTTTTTAAAGCCAAAATGGTGATACAGATATACTCCATGGCATGGAAAAATTCAAGAGGTAATGGTCTAGCAGGGCTGCTTTCCAAAGCAACAGGAAGATAAAGCAGTCCTACCCACCTGAACACATATAGTATGATTAGTTTTATTTTTCAAAGGCAGGTCTGGCTGTGAGAAAGGATTTCTATTTTGGAGGGGCAGGTTCTGGCCGAGCCTCTCTCTGTCTTCTTTGCATCGGAAGAGCCCATGTATCCAGGGCAGTAGGGAGAGGCCATTCTCCCAGGTTTTTCAGTGCAGAAGATCAGGCCTCACACGGAATCGTTACGATTGGTATGGAAAATGGGTGCTACCTGTGAGGCAGAAAGCACTGGAAGATAGTGAACAACACCGGCTGTAGCAGAAAGAGGTCTCCTCGTTCAGTGTCATCTAAGATTCCAAGTTATCTAAGGTGGATAGAATGGAATCTTCTACTCTGCAGCCTGCATCTTCGGGCGGCTAAGTGCAAAACCCGGGCTGGATTCCAGACAGCCGCGGAGTGATTGGACAGACCCTAACAGTTCAGTATTTGAGTTCTGAAGAAATGCTGTTTTGGGCTTCCCTGGTGGCACAGTGGTTGAGAGTCCGCCTGCCGATGCAGGGGACACGGGTTCGTGCCCCGGTCCGGGAAGATCCCACATGCCTCAGAGCGGCTGGGCCCGTGAGCCATGGCCGCTGAGCCTGCGCGTCCGGAGCCTGTGCTCCGCAACGGGAGAGGCCACAGCAGTGAGAGGCCCGTGTACCGCAAAAAAAAAAAAAAAGAAATGCTGTTTCTCCCCCTTGGGCTCTGTGAATGCCCACGATAACAAGATGTATTTTATATCTTATGGGGCAGCTGATTTCATATTAAAATTCATCTCAATGTTTGGAAGTTGCCATGGTCTCAAATACTAGTGAGAATAAGTTAGGGCCTTGTTAGGGCTAAGTTAGGGCCTTGGATTCTGGTCCTAACAGAGATCCTGGCCTCTCTGCACTGCTGAATTTCAGTTTCTCTGCTTATAGACCTGGTGGACCTTTAAGTCTCGACAGCTGTAAAATTGGAGGCTTTTACTATCTCTTTGGGTGCTTGTCCATCAGACCATGCTGGGCCCTGCCCTGTACCACCCTTTCATCCTCCTGTCTTTGTGTGTTACGTCACTTGGCCTTGAGAACTGCAGCGTCTTTCACAGGTTTGTGACTTCTCGGAGGACAGAGAGACTCTGCCTTCTCACTGCGGAGTGCCACAGTAGATGCTCAGCATATATATTTGATGAATAAATGAACAAAAGGAAAAATGAATAAGTGAAAACTTGCTGAGATGTTGAGATATCATTTGTGTTCAATTAGTGTCAAATGCAGTAATAGTCACACATTTGTTTCTCTCTCTGATGTCCACAAAGCAGGACGCTGACAAAAGAAATGACGCTGAAGCATGGAAATGGGCACAGGCAGTGTGACCCCAGGTTTAGCTGTCAGCCATGAGCTGTGTAGCCTTGGGGAAAGCACACACCCTCTCTGAGCCTTCACACTCCCCTAACCTGTGGGTTCTAGAAGCCTCATTCTGATAGATGCTGATTACTGCCTGGCTCTAGCTCTAGAAGTTGGTGATCTGTGTGTCTTATCAAAGGGCCCTTTTATTGAAACTCAAAAGGTAAGACCGATCTGTCCTGGGGTCCCCATCTTTGCAGTGAGGACATGTGAGAGACACATTCCTGAATCCTTTAGTGCCAAGAGCAGGTGGATGGAGCTTGTGAGCCTGTGACAGTGGCAGTTTTGTGTCCAGGTAGAGCCACTGAGGGTGGTCAAATGTGTTCTAAAGTACTTAAAAAAAAAAAATCCTTATTTTTTTAGAGTAGTTTTTGGTTCATAGCAATATTGAAAAGAAGGTACAGAGAATTCCCACATCCTCCCCCCGCCCGCCTCACCCCCCAGTACATGCAGAGCATCCTGGACCATCAACATACCCCGCCAGAGTGGTACATTTGTTACAACGGATGAACCTACACTGACACGCCATCCTCACCCGAAGTCCATCGTTTGCATTAGGGTTCACTTTTAGTGCTGCACATTCTATAGGTTTGGACAAATGTGTAATGACACGTATCCATCATTATGATATCATACAGGGTATTTTCACTGCCCTAAAAATCCTCTATGCCACAAAGTATCCTTTTAAAAATAAACTCAACCACCTTTTGATTTATTTCATCAAATCCAAATATTTCATTTCACTCTGAGGTAAAATCCAGATCTCCTAGGTTATAACCTCCTTTGTAAGAGACCTCATGATTCATCTTCGTATCCTTTTCAGTGCCACAAACACAATAGTTGCCCCATAATTACTTGTTAAGAGATTAAAGAAGGGAAATCAGCACTTGCGGAACAGCTGTCTAATCCCAGAGTCACACCTGGCCTGGCCTCGAGCACTTTTCTTAGAAACAGCCTCTCAGTCTTTGGCATTTCCAGGCCTAGAGAAGGCTGTGTGAAAGCGTCCGGTTTGATGAGTGGACGTTGTCTTTACCACATTTTCCTTCTGAAGCTTTTAAACAGAGAGATCTATGTTCAGGACATGAAGAGCTAATGCGTTGATCAAGTACGTGTGAACATAGTGCATCAGATAATATGAAGAACCGGTATCTACAGCGCCAAGATGTAGCTGGTGGAAAAATGATGGGAGAAAAATCAACACTAAATAGTAGTGGTAAAGGGACTTCCCTGGTGGTCCAGCGGCCAAGACTCTGCGCTCCCAATGCAGGGGGCCCAGCTTCAATCCCTGGTTGGGGAACTAGATCCCACATGCCGCATCTAAAAGATCCTGCATGCTGCAACTAAGACCCAGTGCAGCCAAAATAAATAAATAAATATTTAAAAACAAAGACAACCTGTTGATTAAAAAAGAATACTAATGGTAAATATTTAGCACTTAACACAGAATGCCTGCACATAGTCTCAGCTAATTCAGTCCTCACAAGAACGCTCAGCGTTTAGGTACTGGGTTTTTGTTTTTGTATTTCTTTTCCATCCCCACTTGACAGGTGTAAAAACTGAGCCCTCTAGGAAGGAAATGGACAAGCAGGGCTGGGACAGGCAGCCTTCTTTCTTCTGCTCTTAGCCACTGTATTCTCTGGCCTGTTATCCAAGACAGCAAATGCCTGCCTGTCAGGAGTTTTCCCCCACCCGTTGGAAAAATACTCCAAAATATTATTCTAGGAGTGAAACTGCGCGGTCCTTCACTTGGAGGGCCCTGGTGTGAACCGCACCCCCATCGCTGGATGCTGCCTTCCTGGGCCCTTCTTTGTTCTCTCCTTCCTGGGGGGTGCACTTGCTCCTCTGTAGTTAGGGCAACAAGTACCTAAGATACCTTGCTTTTGAAAACAAACCTTTTGAGTCGCTCCTTGATTAGGAGAGGTTCTTCCTATAAACCCTCAGCAGGTGAGAGATGCTCCATATTCTGTTTGCTTTTGCAAGCCAAGCCCCAGAGTGTCGGTTCATGCGGGCGCAAGCCCCCCCGTCCCCGCTCCTGCCCTCCGCCACCCCGCCAATCCCCCGGAGGCTCCGGTCCGCGCGGCGGCGGCTATCCATCCCGGCGCTTAGGCCTGGCCGCCGAGCCGCGCGCCCGCCGCCGCCGCCGCGCTCCCGGGACTCGGCAGCCGGGCTGGGCGCGCGGCCCGCGGTCCCTGCCCGTCTGCCCCTGCCCGCCCCGCCCCGCTCCGGCGCGCATTTCCATTTTAAACCGCCGCCCGCCAGACCCTCGCCCGCGGCCGGCGCAGCTGCCCGCGCGTCCCGAACCCACGGAGTGGCGGAGGCTGCGGAGCCGCCGAACTGTGCAGAAAAGGCCCGAGGATGAGAGCGGGCCCCGCGCCGTAGACAATGAAGCCGCGGGCGCCGCCGCCCGCCCCGGGTCTTGCGCGCCGCGACCGCACCTGCCGGCGAGACAGTCCCCACGCCTGACCGCCCGCCCGGCCCCGCCGGCCCATGGCTCGGCGCCCCGGGCCCGGACCCCCGCACTCGGGCCGCGCGGCGCACGGGCCGGCGGGCGCCAGGGGCGCCGTTCCCGCAGCCTGAGCGCGGCCCTCGCGGCGAGCCGGGGGCGTGGACCCTGTCCGGGCGCGCCCGCCCGCCCTCCCCGCCGCCGCGGGCGGCGACCGCCCCGACCGTGCGGCCCGGCCCGCGGCGCGCTGGATGCGGCGGAGCCCCGGCGGGCGGCGCAGCGGCCGCGGTCCCGGGAGACATGTACCTGCTGGACGACAGCGGCGAACCCGCGTCTCCGCCCGCGGACGCGATGCCGCGCGGGACGCCCCCCAAGAAGACCGTCTACCGCATCTCCGTGACCATGGTCAGGAAGGAGCATCTAGGCGCGCCGGGCCCCGGCGGCCCCGACCCGCGCCCGGCCCGGAGGCCCCGGCCCGCGCGCTCCCCGGACGCGCCCGGGCGGCTGGTGGAGGAGGCGGAGGAGGTGGCGTGCGCTGAGGACCCCGAGGGCTGCCGGCCTCGCGCCTGGGACTTCCGCACCTTCCGCACCCGCAGCACTGGGCAGCTGGAGCTCGGGCGGCTCCGGCCGTGCGCACGCGGCCCGGAGCCCGCGGCCCTGGCCGGCAGCCCCCCGGCAGTGGAGGAGGGGACCGGCTCGCCCGCTCCCGGCAGTCCCGACGTGGAGGGGGCTCGAGCCGCACCCTTGCGGCGCAGCCTCAGCTTCAGGCACTGGAGCGGGACCGAGGCGCCGCGGGGCCGGGCCCTGGGCCGCGGGAGGCGCCACAGCAGCTCCGGGAGCCTGCCCTGGGCTCCGGGCGGCGAGGCCGTGGCCGACCCCGGGGCCGCCCTGGAGCCCGCGGCCTCCGGGCAGCCCGCCTCGGAGAAGCGCAACACCCTGGACGTGGGCGAGGTGCTCAGCAAGAACGACGGGCTCTCGGACCTGGAGCGCTGGGAGCGCAGCAAGAGCAAGAACCGCACGCTGGACAACAGCGACCTGCAGCGGCTGGAGCGCGCGCGGGCGGCGGCCGCGGGCTCCGGCGCGGCGTTGGAGCACAGGCTGCTGCGCTTCTTCAGTGGTATCTTCGCGCGCAGGGACGGCGCGACCGGCGGCGGTCCCTCCCCGCGGAGCGGCGCCTCGCGGCCGCGCGGCTACTTCAGCAGCCTGCGGCGGGCCCCGGCCGACGCGCACTCGTCCAGCGCCGAGAGCATCGACGGGTCCCCGCGCAGAGGTGGGCAGCGTGGCCGGGCAGGGGAGGGCAGTGGTGGGAACCGGCCGGGGGCCCCGCAGCGGCCTGCCTGGCAGAACACGCCGGGACTTGGGAACGGCTAAAGGACCTGCCCTCCCAGGTCAGCAGCCCGCGAGTGGCCGTGCTGGAAGAGAACTCCGGTACTGCGGTTTTTCCCCAGTCATACCGCAGCTCTGGAAGTTCTTGGACTGCCCCCCTGCTCCCAGCTGCGTGTGCTGGTGCCTTTCAGGGTCTGTCACTTTAGCCACTGTGAGCCCGTCTAGGGAGACATCAGCTTGCCAAGCGGTGCCTTTCTCCCTCAGATGCTGGCGCAGCCAGTTCTCCATAAGCGGGCCCGTGAGCTCGCGCTGCACCGTGCGCTTGCCGGCTGGGATACCTGTGGGCTGCAGCAGGGAGCTGGGGCTTGGTCCCGGAAGCCGCCACGCAGGTGGTGCTGCGTGGCCAGGAGAGGCGGTGCTCATCTTGGTTAATTTCTATCTCACTGTAGGCACTACCATCTGTGAGTGGTGCGATGTGGCCTCGCTGCTTTGGCAGCTCTCACTCTTTGGTAGAGAGGGTTCACTCCAGTGGTCAGAGACGGGTCTCTGCCCACAGCCTTCCTGCCAAGTGGCATCATATGGTGAGAGCTCGTCTGGGCCAGGACTCTTGTTTCCTAGGAATGTATTAGAGCACACGGGCAGGGAAAACCACAGCCCCGCAGCTGATCCTGAAATCTCCGTTCTCTACTCTCTGCTCAGTTCTCTGGACCTCCAGCAGGGAAGGTTCTGGAGGCAGAGGTGGTAACCTTCTCTTGCAAGTATCAGCTGACCTTCTGGTAGTTGTTTGGGGGTCAGAATCCTCCAGAAACAGCACAACCCTCTACGTGCTGCCTGGGCATCGCCCTAAAGAGGCTGGGGGAAGGGGGTTAGGCTAGGTTGTTGTGTCCTTCTCATGGGGAGGCGTGTGAGGGGGATGCCTAAGAATATTGTCGCCTGGGCATTTCACCACAGCAAAATCATTAGTAAGGATCCTTCTGCTGATTACCGGAGCCCTGCTTCTGATAGAGATGGAGATAGTTGAGGTACTGCAATGTGGGCTTTTCATCAGAGCTTTTCAACGGCTAACCCGCCAGCCCAGGAGAGCATATTCCTCCTCAGTGGACTTCACAGGCTAGCTGACTGCCGAGGGCGTATATTAAAAGCGGCCAATACAAAGAAACCACTGCCCTCACTGAAGTTACTTTTAAGGTAAACTGAAGACAGATTATGTCGTGTTCTAATACACTCCCTTTGAGCCTCAGGATATGATAGAAAATATTTGAAACCAAGCAGTCAGATGGGCAAGTAGTGTTAAAATCTGAAGTTTTTGATTAGGGAGGCTCTACGGCATCAGGGTACCTGTTGTCCGGCTTGCATTAGTTGAACTTGCTGCACACATCTTTTGTTTTAAGCTGCCTTGGAATACTGTAGAAAGCACCGTGTTTGACCCCACCCATTATCTCAACCCCTTCCCGCGTGCCCTTAAAATATTAAAAAATGATGTGAGTTATTTTGTTGAGACAGTTGGTTTGTATGGAGCTACCACTGCCATCACTTGTGTTCCGTGGAAGTTCAGATATGCAGGCAGCTGGTTCTTCCTCTAATGGCAGGCTTGCATCTTTGTTCTCAGGGGCTTTGTAGAAAATAGTCATTAGCTGCCTGGGTTCCAGGCAGGTACACCTCAGCAGGAGGGGGAGGGGGACCTCAGCAGGAGGGGGAGGGAGCCGGCCCAGACAGCACTTAGAATGTGTTTCATTGTGGTGGCTGTTGATACAAGTTAAAAGCTTTGGGGTTTGGGTGTTTCCTTTCCTGTCAAATGGATTGATAGTAGACTTGGAGTAGTAAAGGTGTGAAGTGTATGGGAATTTTCCCCTCTAGGGCTGTACAAGATAATAACAAGAGTAATAATTAAAATAATGCTTGGTTGCTTTGTCCCTGTGGCCATTCCTTTTCCGGGTGGAATTACTTTCATCTGAGAATAACAGCATTGTGGGTTGTGTAGAAAAACCAAATGTTAGCGAACTATAGGTTACAGAACACACGGGTGGAACTCTAGGGCCTTACTTCAAAGTTCTAGGTACTCACAAAACTACCTCCTTCACCTGCCTTTGGCTAAAATACCTGAAATGTCAGCGTTCTCAGGATTTTGTATCTATTACAAGTAAAAGGTGCACCCCACAGCTTTTGGGTCTTCTCATTTTTATCATACTTTTCTACTTTTTATATATTTGCTTCCTGTGACACAGATTATGCAAATTTTAGGTGCTATTTAAATGAAGTTTTGAATTTAGGGTAGAATTCTCTCAGGTAACATTCAGATGCAGTGGAACCCAGGCTCAATCTCCCTGTGAATGTCCATAGAGCGAAGGTCCCCAGAGCCTTAAACCATGGGGCCAGGTGGATTTGCAGGACTTAGAAAATTTGGATTTTAGGAAGGTAAAGTGGTGTGTGTGACAGAACACTGGCCGTGAGGTCGGGCAGCACCCTGTAATCAGACACGAGCAAAATGCAGCAAAGCCGGAGATATTCACACCCGGTATGATAAATATGCTTTGCCACCAAGAGGCTGCTAAACATTTGCGAACAAAGCTTCCATTTTCAGACCTGTTTGGATTTCAGAGTTACAGGTAAGCCGTTGCAGACCTGTAATGTGATACGTGTATATATATTAGGAGGAGCAGTCAGTAGTTTTAAATCTCAGCCACTTTGTATCAAAATTTGACATCCTTCAAGTATAAAAGACCTTAGAGAAGTTTTGTCATCAGGCAAATTTTCCTTTTGTTACACTCTTTCAGCTGTTAAAAGTTTGAATTGACTATAGGAAAATAACTTTAAAAGACTACCGAATTAATTATTATTATTTACTTGGCCTCTCAGAGTTAATTTGCTTAGGCAAGGTACATTTGCAAGATGGTTAGAGTCTTATTTTAAGAACGCACACAGGCTCACACATCACATAGCTATGGTTTTCTTATAATCTTAATTCAAGGCATTAGGATCAAAGAATTAAAAGCTCCTGGATGATTCTCTCGTACCTTTTAATCCCTATTGGTCTGTTGAGGCTCTTCCTCTTTCTCCCCCCGCCGTGATGTGTAACAGTCGCCTCCCAGGTTCCAGGGTGGCTGCTCCCTGTCCGGTTTGTAACTATCAATATCAGGGAGCCCTAGAACATTTCAGAGAGTCCTTATGTCCGATCAAGGGCAGTTTCCTGTTATCTGATATGCGTGTATTAGGGCAGAGTCTGTTGACACAACTATCATGTAATACGGCGAAAGATCGCGTAATAAATGATTTATTACACTGTAGGGTGTCACTCTCTGGCGAGGGCCCTCTGCATCCCGGCCAGCCTGCTGATGGATGAAACCAGCTGCCGGCATCCTTGGAACCAGCTGCCAGCAGTGCCAGTCTAGGGCCGCACGTGTTTTCAGGGTGTTCTATTGCTGTCTGGGAGGATTGATTACAGCAATAAATTCATTGATAGCCCAGACTGAGGTTAGCTCTTTAAATTACTAATTTACAGCTGATTTTTGACAGCACATTTTGATGAGTGGCTTTGTTCTTTAATTTTTGATTCCGTTGATTTGTATCACTCAATTCGTGTAGGGTGATAAGACTGTTTTATAGTCAAAAAAAAAACTTTCAGTAAGAGGAGAAGCAACAGTGAAATGAAATGACTGAAATAACTTGATGCATTTTTATTTTTGCACTTGATTTGTTGCTGAGAAAGACAGGGTTTTAAAGAAAGGATGTAACTGAAAGTTTTTCATTTGAGACAGTTTGAACCAGTTACATACTCAGTGTTTTGAAATTCACTTGTGTATGTTGGGTTTTTTTGTTTGTTTTGTCTTGTTTTTATTTTTGTTTTTGAATAAATGACTCTATAGCAATTCAGGAAAATCCGCATCGTTTTAGTCGTAAGGTTGAATTGTTTTCCTGGAGTTGGAGCAGCCCATTGGGGTACAGACAGAGCTGCACTGCTCAGCCAGAGACCCTCGAAGCAGGCACTGGAGGCTTAGGCTGTGCCTTGCCACATTTATTTTCTTGAGCCGGAGCCCACATTACAGCATAGTCACCTATTAGCATCTTTCGTGATCTGGGCTTGGCTGGGCTTGGAATATCCTGCCCCCAAAGGGATGTTCAAAAGTACACCTGCCAAAGAAATCCTCCAGTTTTAACATGGATCCACTGCAACCATCTGGTCGGTTATACAATCATGTACTTCTGTTTGGAAGAATAAGACCCAGCTGTAAGGCACTGGTACCACTTTTTGTATTTTCGGTCTTTTTGTTGTTCTGCTGCATTAACAAACGTTTGGGTTTCTGTGCTGTAATCTGCAGTGGAGCGGAGAGCTAGGGCTTACTAGGGCACAGTTCCTGACTTCCAAGGTTGGTAGCCTGTTGGGGGAGATGGAGAGTTTCCTGTGAGTCACACTTTCATGGGATACTTAGGGGAAGGTATGACTGTTTCTCCATCGGAGCACTAATCCTAATGTGTAACAGTAACCTTGTTTGCGTGTCTGCCAATTCTAATAGTCAAGGAGTCCCTCCTGGGCATCCTATTCCTCTTTCTTTTGTAGAATTAAGAGCACTGTGCTCGGCACGTAGACTTGTAATAGGTGTTTGTGGGAGGAACTGAGATGACTGGGGGGGGGCACAAAAAGGGGAGCAAATGTCCTTGAAGAGGGGAAGGAGTGAATGAAGGCCTCACAGAGAGGTAAAATGATTTGGGTCTTGCAGGATCAGTAGGAGTTTACCAGGTAGAAAAGAGGAGATTCTCCACCAGCAAGTTGGTTGGGACTTATATCGTTAACTCCTAAAAAAATTATTCATGTTCACCAGATCTATATGACTGATGCCGCTGTCAGCCATTAAAAAGGATGTTATGGTTTTCAGGAGGTTTTTTTTTTTTTCTTCTTTTTTTGGCATGAGGTTCTTGTTTATCATGGGAAACTGCCTTTAGGCTATTGTTATTTTCTGTAATTTGAAAAATTATATTTATTTAAAATGCTGACAATGAGTAAAATAATGCAAAAGAAAAGGTTTTTATGGGGCAACGATTGAGATAAAGTATGTACAGCTGCAAGCTGCAGTTATATCCCCAGGTGATGAACAGAATTGGTATTAAGGTCAACAGATTAGCAAAAAGAAGGGCGATTATTGTCTTTGCATCATTTTGAGAGAAAGTACCATGTGCCCACCATCCTTTTCAGTCTAGGTTTTGTTCAGCTCAGATTAGAGTCCAGTGTGGTGGTGGTGATATTTACTTGTTTGTAGGTTACAGCCTCAGGCATTCTGTTTCTCATACATTTTCACTGATGTAGGCATTCACATTTGTTAGTTTTCTTTTCTCCTGTTCATTTACTTAAGACAAACCTGTAGATGCTCCCGTAATTTAAAAAATCTTAGCACACATCTATTCATTTGGCTGATTTTAATTCAAAGCTGCATCTTGACCCTTTGTTTTCTCATAATCTCTTGTTAATTTCATTTTCACGTTCGTTTTCAGTTCTAGCATCACTCATGGATCTGAAGATTCAGAAAGCTTACAAAGAAATAAGCTTCATAGGTTGGAGGATGGGAATCTCTGTTCCTTCCTTCATTACCAGGGCGTACCAGCCAGAGGCTTGGGAAAGGATCATTTGGCTTCTCCTTATCTAACAAATGAAGATAATTTGAAGAGGCACACTTCACTTGGTGGGAGTGAAAGGGAAAGAGGGTTACTTTCTTTTTTTTTTTTTTTTTTTGTGGTACGCGGGCCTCTCACTGCTGTGGCCTCTCCCGTTGCGGAGCACAGGCTCCGGACGCTCAGGCTCAGCGGCCATGGCTCACGGGCCCAGCCGCTCCGGGGCATGTGGCATCTTCCCGGACCGGGGCACGAACCCGTGTCCCCTGCATCAGCAGGCGGACTCTCAACCACTGCGCCACCAGGGAAGCCCGGGTTACTTTCTTATATTGTCCTTTGTTGAGAATAGTTACGAAGCACTGGGTCTGTGTCAGGTGTGTTCGTCAGGTGCAGGGTTTCGCGTGACTTAGCGTGTGCCCTTCATTTGGTCGACACTTAGGACCACTCCCTTTATTTCGAGGGCTGCCTTTGGGTACCAGTGGAATAGAAATGCATGTGTGCGTGGATACTCATCTGTTTGAGATGCTTGTCAAAGGGCAGCTGTGTTCCCTCTGGCCCCTGTGCCTGTCATCGCAAGGACTTCTTTCAGCTGTGCTGCTGACCGTCAGACACTTGAGAATTGACCCGGTAAACAATGCCCCCAGGCTCTCTGATGCAGCTCCTGCCCTCCCTTGTTCTCACACAGACCAGAATTACTCACATGTCACTTCTTCAGTTGATGGGGGCGGGGTCGGGATGGTGTGTGTTGATCCGTCTTGTACCTTCCTGCTCCGATTAGCAAGGGCTCTAAAACAATGGAAAAACCAGTTGGCCTGTGAACTGTGTGTAACAGGACTTGGGACTTAGGGATGCACACCTGTAACTTGCTTTCCTGCAACTTAAGTCCCGCTCCCTTAGACCCTGGCCCGGCCACTGGTGGAGGGGTGGACCCAGCAAGGCAGGCTGTCTCTGTGGTGCCCACTGCTCATCCACAGCTCCCAGATACCTGAATATCTTATTTTTCTGGTTATTTTACTTGCCAGACTAGAATGCCAACCTTCTGAGAATCTGGCCTCTCTTGCATTTAACAGAAGACGCCTAATCTACTTGCCTGATCTGGCTCCTGGAACACTCTGGAAGCCAAGTTCATTTGAAGACACTGGGGGAATTTTAATTTGCAAGGGAAGCCTGGGAGCGTGGAGACGTGTCTCCCGGTTTTTGAGGAGCAGTCATAAGAAGGACGCAGTAGTCAGCACTGAGAGTGCAATGCCTTGGGACCAGGTTGACTCAGAACTAGGTAGGCAGGCATTTCCCACAAGCCAGCTCTCACCTGAGGGGTGGGCCGCTTCCCTGTGTGAAGTGTTCCCGGTCACAGGAGGCTTCCAAGCACAGGCTAGTCAGGGAATGTTGGAAGGGGTCCCGTGTTCGTTGTCTGGGGCTTAGAATTGGTGGTCTTCAAGTCCCATATTAGTTTTTAAGGTCAAGAGTCCTTTCAGGATCTAGGATTTTGATGATTTTTGTACCTGGTCTCTCAGGAAGCAGCTTTCTCCCAAACGTACAGGAAGAGAGGTAGATTTGTCTGTAATTTCCTTGTACTGATCTCCTGCCTGCTCCCCGGTTCCCCCCGGCCCCCCAGACCTGGCTGTACCTGTGCCTGCTGCTTTATTCAGCTGGCTAGCCTGAGACTCAGGGGAAATGATCTGTCCCATCCCCCCTGCCCCATGGCCACTCCGCAGCTGCCACAGCACAGCTTGTGCTTCCTGGGCTCACGTCGGGCCATCAAGCCCCTCGTGGTACTGAAGCCTTTCGTCCTTCTGCCTTCAAGGTGGTGGGTGATGTCCCGGCGTGATCTTAATCTGATTCTCTCAAAGCCTGTACTTCTTTCTCTTTTGCTTCCTCTTAGCGTTCTTGCCTTGAAAACTGATTTCAGGTATGTGAGTAAGTCGATGATGGTGGCAGGAAGGAATGTTCTGTTTATCGTGGGAGACTTTTTTTAAGTTGCCACGTAGAGAAGGCGCGGCGTCCAGAGTCAGTGGAATAGGTTTGGTCTTGGCCGCAAACTTGGGCTCAAGGTGCCCAGAGAAGTCATTTCACTGCCCTGAGCCCCATCTGCCTCATTATTTAAGTAGGTGAATAGCTTTGCTTTAGAATGATTGCCTGTAGTATGTTTTACAAAAGACCCAAAGACAGAACATATGAACTACGTGGATATGCTTGGATTTACGGTTGCTCTCACATGTAAGCTGGCCCAGGTGGGGCAAATGCATTTCCAAAGCCACAAGTATGAATTAACCTTGTATTTTGTTTTCACTACTTCACCCTGTATTTTCTAATTATTTCCCGGTTAACTACTTCTTTTTAAATTGTTGACCATCGTACCTTCAGTTTATAAGTGGGAGAGCACAGTGGTCTTTTTTTTTTTCCCCCTTGGGCTTAATCTTTTTTCCCCCTCTTGATTTCTGTAACCAGAAGAGTTAACTCCATTAGTAGCATGTGGATTCATTTCATTCCTGATCCGAGCCAAATATGTGTTTATTTCCAAGAGCTATTCCGAGCGCTGCGTCCTCAACCTGCCTTTCGTGATCCCTGCTTGCACTTTCCTCCTGGCGAGTGTGTTGCCTGAAAACCAGAGTTGTCTGCATCCCTAGAAGAAGCCGTCTTCCTATTTTATTGAACAGTGATTGATCCTCCTCTTGGCAGTGACTTACAGCCTTCAGAGTGACAAGCACTGATACAGCATATTGTTTGTTCAGTGGGGTGGAGTGTAACCAAGGTCGTTTGGAGCATTCCGTATTATCTTCAGATACTCACGTTTTCTGACACCATGATAAGAGATGGTGTCTTTGGACCCGTGTTGCTGTCAAGCTGCTATTTCCACTCTTTTGTGCATCAAGTACTGCCGCTTTGGATGCGAGCACTGTGGCTCCACAGTATAAGATCGTGTCATAAAACCTGTTCATAATTCGTGCCAGCAGGTAACCCTGGTGAGAGGCACTTGGGGTTCACATGGGAGAGGTCAGAATGCAGGGAGCTGGGCCCGTGATGGGGCTTCCTCTTGGGACGCACCCCCCCGACCCCCACCCCGCCCCAAGACTGAAGAGTGCTAATTCAGTGTACGCTCATGGAAGATTGAGAAAATCTGCCTTGTTGTTGGAAAGAGGCTCGGATGTGAAGACACGGGGCAGCTTTGGGCAGGCTGTGAGGCTCTGATCTAGCAGTGGGAGGCGTGTTGGGCCTGAACCCAGCGAAGGTGGGATGGAGTGAGGGTCTGCATGTGTACAGGTGTCTCGAGGGTCAAAGGCATGGTGGCCCTTTCTGGAAGCTGCGATCTGGGATGCACCCTCCGGGATGTCCACGTGGCCCTTGATGTGTGACGCCCCCAGGCCTGTCCTCTGGCTCTCTGCGTGCTGGTGAAAGGGGACCCAGGTGGCCTCCTGAGGTGGGAAGCCTGGCCTTTCCTGGGGCCTTGTCTCTGCCCGGGAGCAGGTGACATCCATTTGGCCTGCTTCCAACGCGTGCAGCGCATCTTCAAGTAGCATCCCAGCCCGAGTCTCCGTGGCTGGAGCTTCACCCTGTCTGGAATGTTTGCTCTGACAGTTCTTCTGCAGATTGTCCTGTTCAGGCTGCATCAGGAAAAGCTCGTGGCCTGGTGGGAAGAGCGACTGTGGGCCCCCGGAGGCTCTGCTCGGAATTACCCTCCTGACACCTGCTGGACCACCCCGGGCGGGCTTTCCCATCTGTGCGCCTGGGGCTGACGCCGGGCTGCGGGCACCAGATGAGATGACCTGTGTCCGGAGGCTGCTGTCCCATCCCGTTTTACCTGGTCAAGATGCTCACCTCTTTGAGAATTTTCGCCCCTTTTTCACCCACCACGACTCTCCCGTGTTCCTCCCCGGGAGCAGAACGCGTGCACGGCAGCGGAAGGGAGTTATTTCAAGCCTGGTGCTTTTGTCCTCAGCTCAGTTCCGCCCCACTTGAGTTAACTGCCTTGTGCATCCACTTTTCCCAAGACAGCCAGACACACGCAGAGCCACTTGGGAGGGAGCTTGTCTCTGTACAGAACTTTTAGCTTTGCCCCGCCCATCCTTAAACTGAGATCTCAGGTTTATGAGACAGGAGGAAATGTTGAATTCTGTATAGCACCTAGAAACGTAATACAGTTATCGTAATTTTTACATCTGCCGTTAACATCGACCAGCGCCTAGAGAATACCACGCCCTACAGCTCTGGTGGGTTATTGACTTTTAGGAGTAGATCATTAACAGAGGAATCGGTTCAGAATTAGAGTATTGGGGAAATGTATTGTTTTCCACCGACGTATACATCACGTCACGTCTGGCAGAGGATCTGAGAGCGTGCGTATTTTATACCGTGATGCTACTCAGCTATTTTTTGTTTGCTTGTGTTTTCGTACCGGGATAGTAATAGGTGTGTTGTGAAGCCCTTTCAAGCTGGTCACGGGGCACGTGCGGCTTGTTGGCTGAGAACGAGGCCTCTGGAGCCAGATGCCTGGTTTCGCCGTTTTCTGGCTGTGTGTCCTTGAGCGTCTTCTCTAAGCTCTCTGTGCCTCGGTTTCCTCGTCTGGAAAATAGGGAATGATAACAGCACTGGACCTGGGCGGGTGGTGAGGGGCGAGGGTGAGTGTGTGCCACCCTGTGGGCTCAGGGCAGCAGGGGCACCACGTGTGGCCCCCACCCCTTGGCAGCTGCTGCCTGCTTGGGGGTGCCCCGCCCCGCCAATGACAGGAACTGTTCCGGAAGGAGGTGCTGCCACCCTGGCCAGCGGGGAGAGCTGGGTGCTGTGTATGTGAGAAATCTTACTCCCCTTTAAAATGAAAAATAACTTCTTCTGTTTAAGGTGGCATGGGTAAAAAATAATGACCATTGGGAAGAGGATACGATTTGGGGTTCCATTGATTTTTTTTTGTTTCGTTTTGTTTTGTTTGAAAGGTACTTGCCTCTTTCATCTCTCCGAAATACATATTTTTTAAATGTTGCTTAAAATTTCATATTTACTTTGTTTAATATTCATACATTATACAAATAATACGTTTTATAAATTACAAAATAATAAATTTAGTATTTAACGTTTAAATTAGTTTAAAAAATTTTGAAATTAACAAGTAATTTATTAGGTAGGCAAGAAGCTGGGATTTTGAGAGATGCCCGTGCTGAGGCCTGCACTCCACTTACACCCCTTTGCAGAGGATGCCTGCATACATACAACACCTACAGGAGGTTTGGACACGGCCCCTGACCGACAGATTCAAATGCTACTTCTTAATTCCGACTCAGAGGAAAGCTTTCCAAATGACCTCCTTCCCCAGTTCCCCGTCCCGTCCTTCCTGATGAATCCCACGACATTATTTATGGGGTTGTCCCTGAGACCTGCGGGTTAAAGGTCAGGTAGATGGGGGCTGTAACAGCCTCTGTCCAGGGAAGCAGGGAAGGGATGAACCCCAGCTCTGAAAGTGCGCCCTGTTCTCAGCAGAAGAATCCAGGTATTTGCTATCAAACAAGTGTGCATTTCGGAGGCGGTTAGTTTTCCACACGGCAGGAGATTTTCGTGGCATTTTTCCTTTTCTTTAAAGTCTTTAGAGAGAGATCCATCCCTGGGAAGGAGATTAAGGCCTCAGATTCCATCAGGACAGGTCGCCCTTTCAGTCTGGGCTTCCTGGGTGGCAGGTGTTAACCAGCACCTTTTATGCCCAGGAATTTCGTCCCAGTGGCCTCTGAAGCCTGACTTTTATTTGTAGCAGGCGTGCCTTTGGGTTGATAATATGATTTGTGCATCTAACGCCAAGCAAATCCTAGAAAGGTCCTTCACCTTACATACCAGCTGACACTCCATTTCAGGTGAGTTTCCAAAGTTAGATGTACTTGGTGCATGTCAGTTACAATTTGATAAAACTTGCAGATAAAATCCCTTTATACGTGGCAACCAGCCTTTGAAACTCAAATTGTTTGTTTAGATGACCTGTCAGCTCTTCAGTTCTTCTGTTTCCAGAATAAACAGGAATGTTCCCTTCCTTCACAGGGCATGGCCAGAGATTCATCTGGGATATTAACAGATTTGAGGGAGGGCAGGAGTTCAGCATTCATCATCTCTTGAGGGGAAGCTCACGTGCCCAGGAGTTTAGGCTCTCTGTGGTAGAAGGTTGTCCCCTGGATCTCTCCTCTGACCTCTGTCCTGGGACAGTCAGGTGTGGGCTGTGTCCAGTCCTCCGGGTCTGTGGCCGGTCGCGGTGTCTGTAGGAGGTTTCAGGTGTCTGGTTGCAGAGTGCCTGTTGCTGTGTGAGGTCCTGGGTGTGCGGCGGACAGGGCGGGGCGGGGCGGGGGAGCGGTTTGCCCATCCCAGAGGCGTCCCTTCATTCTCCAGCTCTAGGGGTCAGCGAGGCCCCAGCAGCTCAGTTGCCGTTCGCATCGCCGGCCCCTCTGCTTCAAACACACGTCTGGACTTTTCTGCCTCTCCGCTCCCTGGGCCCTCGGCGTGCCCTGCAGATTCAGGCTGCTCTCAGGAGGATCAGCTCGCAGCACCTCACACCCCGGGCCCCGCGAGGGTCTGTTGTGTCATTTCTGGTTTCGGGTGAATTGGAATTTCTCACGTTGAGGTTTCTGTCCTGCCTGTGTGTGACGGCCCGTGCCCGTTTTATGGCCAGGACAGGGGTCGCTGCGGCTGAAATAGAAACCGTGATTTATTTCAAGGGTCGGGGCCGTCCAGTGGTTCCTGGCCTCTGGCAGTGGAGGGACCGAGCTTTGGGGTCTCGGGAGCAGCGAGGGGGACAGCGAGTCCATCCTAGGTCCCCTCCCTGCCCCGCAGTCTGGAGCTCCTGCCACCAGACTGTGCTCTTTGAGGAACAGACCAATTATGCTTATTTTTAGACTGTTTTGTTGTCGTGTCACAATAAGGCAGTTGAGAGTGACAGCCACACCTACGTAATGTTCTCCAGGCTGGGCCCTGTTGGGAGCGCTCGGCCTGTTCCAGAAACCGCACATCAGTAGGGCTGATGGATTATCTGTGGAGAGACCTCTGTGGAGCTGCCTGCGGAGATGGACGGGGAGGTTGAGGAGGAAGGAGCCCGTACCACCCGTCAGTCAGGGGCTCCCAGGCTCCAGCTGTTAGTTGGTCTACTTACGACCTGCGCTCACCTCTAACATCCCTGCTGCCCGGAGATGGTCCGGGGGCTGTGGGAGCTGGAATGGGAGTGGTGGGAGAAATGAGGCTGCCTGTCCTCGCTGTCACTGCGCGCCCCGTGGGTGGCGGGGCCGGAGCTTGTTGCATTCGGAGGCTCTTAGAGACGCTGACACAGTACCGGGCGACTTCGTTAACGGGCGGGGTTCAGCGACTGCAGTGGGTCTCCGTGCAGTCCCAGAGCTTATGTTTGGGGACCACGCAGAGAGGGGCAGGCAGAGCACGTGTGCAGGTCTGTCAGCCATGGGGCAGGGATGGTGTGGGGCTGCGGTCTTGGCCTCTGCAGGTTCCCATGGTCTCAGGGCTGTTGTTCTCCTGGCCTCCCCGCTTTCATTGTCATTTATTTCCAAGGTGTGATTCCTGGCAGGCCTCCATCTGGCAGGCCTGGAAAGGGGATCTTCCCTACCTTGCCTCCTGCATCTCAACCCAAGTCATGAAAGGTCGGGAATGTTTCCCTGGATTCCCCTGCGGTTTCTGCCTTTCAGAGCTGGGATGGTGGTAGATTCGTGTGCAAGTGTGTGTGTGTGTACGTGTGTGTTCACACACCTGTGAAGTCTTGGCTGGCTGGGCTGAGGCTGTGTCCAAGCAGGTGGGCAGTGAGCTCGTGGCTTGCACCCCAGGCTGGGAGTGCACTCAGGCTGGAGAGTTTGCTTTCCAGGCTGTGTTAAGCCCTTGAGGATGTTTAGTGGTGCTGACAGTGTGTTTTTTGTGTTTTTTTTGTTTTTTTGCGGTACATGGGCCTCTCACTGTTGTGGCCTCTCCTGTTGCGGAGCACAGGCTCTGGACGCGCAGGCTCAGCGGCCATGGCTCACGGGCCCAGCCGCTCCGCGGCATGTGGGATCTTCCCGGACCGGGGCACGAATCCGTGTCCCCTGCATCGGCAGGCGGACTCTCAACCACTGCACCACCAGGGAAGCACCTGACAGTGTTTTAAACAATATTTCCTCTTTTCCTTGGACCGATGGTATCTGATGGTAGAGGTATCTAACAGCTGCATACACATGTCTGATGAAGTGAGACTGTAGTTAACGCACAGGTGACTGCGAGCCCCGGGTCTCACTCCTCGCTGGTTTTCACGCAGTAGTGTCCCTTTTTTCCAGTCACCGATGGATCCAAAGGTGTGCCTCTTATCTCTTCCTTGGACAAGGAGGGGGACTTACTTCCTGCCCCTTGCTTGGGGCCAGTGCAGTGGCTTCCCGTTTACTGCTCCGAGGACTTCAGTACGCATTTCTGAAACAAAGGACCCTGGAAAGTTAGAGCTGAGGGACTCTGACCCCGGCTCCACCCCACCCTTCTAAAGGTGAAAGCCCTGGCTGTCGAAAGGACAGGCCCAGGTGGGCTCCTGAGGCTTCAGACGCCCCAGCCTCCCTCCCCCTCTGCCCCGAGGCCTGGCGCTCTAGGTGACATCTAGCTGCAGAGAGGCAGAGCTCCAACTGGAGCATCTGATGTTTGCATTTGAAACTTTTCGGCACAGGTTTCAGTTTAGAAGGAAAGTAATAACCAGGAAGGGACGCGGTTTGTTCTTACTTCCTTTTTTTTTTTTTTTTGCGGTACGCGGGCCTCTCACTGCTGTGGCCTCTCCCGTTGTGGAGCACAGGCTCCGGATGCTCAGGCTCAGCGGCCATGGCTCACGGGCCCAGCCGCTCCGCGGCGTGTGAGATCCTCCCGGACCGGGGCACGAACCCGCGTCCCCTGCATCGGCAGGCGGACTCTCAACCACTGCGCCACCAGGGAAGCCCTTACTTTCGTATTTTTTATTCTGTTGGCCGCGCCACGCAGCTTGTGGGATCTTAGCTCCCTGACCAGGGATTGAACCCACGCCCCCGCAGTGGACGCGTGGAGCCCTAACCACTGGGCCGCCAGGGAGGTGAGTCCCCAGGCACAGTTTATTCTTAGTCCCTTGACTAGAAGGACGGGCAGGGTGAACACCTCAGCCTTTGCAGGCAGATTCTGAGACTGACACGGCCCTGCTGCCCCGGGGGCCGTGCTTGGTGGCAACCAGATGCTGGGGCTCCTCTGGCAGAGACACGGCCTCCCCATGAGGTGGACCCAGGTCAGCTTGGGTGGGTGCGTTGGTCTTGGATTTTGCTTGCTCTTGCTGTATCTTTGGATGAAGTCATTGTGTTTTTTCTTTGCTCGTGATTTTTTTCCCCCTCCAGTCCAGTTTGAGGATTGGTTTTGAGAAGTCCAAATCAATGGTTTTATTTTCAGAGTTCTAAATCCAGCCGTGTAAACACTTGGAGTCTGGGCCTAGGGTTTAGCGTGGATTTGTGGCTATTTCAAAAATGCCAGGAGCCTTCTTGGAAGCCGCCCACTGCTGGGTTTTCTCTGATTAAGCGGTGAGCTGGGGATCTCAGAGCTGTCCGGTGAGAGTGCCAGAGCACTGGGAGCTGTTTACTGGAAGTTTCTACCCCTCCCTCCAGATTCTGTTCCCTAGGTCAGGCAGGGCCCAGGGAAGTCTGCCCCCTTCTGAGGGACTGGGGCTCTGGGTGCTAGGTGCTGGGTGTCTTCTTTTTTGTGGGCAAGGCCAGTGTCTCTGCGGGTGGCCACTGCTCATCAAGGGAGGGGAGAGGTTGGCCCTTTTGAAAGCCTGTGCTTGCCAGTGACGTACTCCCAGAGGTGGGAAACTGTACACGTTTCCACTGCAATAAGCAAAAGTAAACTTGACACATCTTCAGAGTCTGCTTACGGCCTCGAGGTTAATGATTTGAGACGTGCCAGCATCCAGGTGGGGCTCCAGCGAGTCTGCGACTGGCTTTGATTCACCTCCTTCCGTGCCTTCCCTCACCACAGAGCAGCGCTGGGTCGAAGATGATCAGATACCCACTGTTACGGTGCATGTGACCACGGTAAGGTCTCGTGTTGGCGAGTACTGCCAAGCGGATGCCAGGAGAGCCCTCGGTGAAATGTACCTCTTGCTGTGGGTTCACATCTGCAGGGGCCCCAGGGGCAGAGAGCCTGGGGGGGCTTCATGCTCTGGGGACCTGCCTCTGCCTTCAGTGCGGCCTCCATCATGCGGGCCCCGCCACCACTGGGATGCAGTGCTGGCCAGGCTTGGGAGTGACGGCTGATGACGTCCGAGGCGCTGGAAGGCGAGGCAGGGCTGCAAAAGTGAATTTCCTAGGAGCAAACTACGCGGTGCATCGTGCAGCCTTTCAAAGAAATGAGTACCATCACGATAGCTAGTTGGTTAGCTAGTTGCAAGATAGATCACTTTGCAAAAATTACACAGCTGTCTTGAGAGGATGTAACTCAAACAGAGTAAGTTCAGACCCCTAGCATGCACAGTGAGTGGATCTTGAATATCTGTAGAAGATGTTTTACGTAGCCAGAGCCACACACAGAGGTGGCTTCCCGGCAGGCACCCACCTGGGCCGGGCCCCTCGTGCGCAGTACGTGTGGACGTCTTCACGGAGGTGCCCCCTGCCCCAACCCCACCTGGGCCTCTGGCTCCTCTTCCATATCAGCATGTGGCACCCACCTTCCCTCTGCCCCTGCAGCCGGGCACCTGGCCTTCGCCTCCTGCATCTGGTCCCTCAGCGGTCCTGGGAGCGCTACCTCTCCCTCCCCTCCCCCCCGCTCCTCTCCTGGACCTCCCAGACCTCCACCGCCTGGGCCCGCAGAGAGCAGGAGGGAGGGGCCTTGCCGCCAGCCCTTCCCAGCGGGTCTCTCACCAGCCAGAAAGTATGACTCCTGTATCATCTTCTCACCCTTAGAGGCCAGGCGACTTCACTTCCATGAGGAGAAGACCCGCACTCTGTCCTCCACCCCAGGATTGAGCCACACTCCGTCCTGCTCCCGCCCCCGCCCTTTCCTCAGTTGCCCCCCCGGCCGCCTGCTCTTCCCCTGGCTGTACCCCATCCTCCAGGCCCCAGGCTTAAATGCCAGCGCCTCCGAGCCCCCTTCCTGACTGCCTGCCCCGGACCTCCTCCCCCTGTCCCTTTCCTGGGTCCCTGTACATCCTGCTGGCATCACGGGCTGGCCTTCCAGACCTGTCTGTGGGCTCATGGGTCTTCTGCCCTAGACAGAGGCTTTCTGAGGGCGGGGTCAGGTTGCAGTTGGTCGAGGGCGCGCCCTGGTCCTTGGTGCTGCCCGGCTCCCGAGATGAGTGCATGGTATGCCCCGGAGTGGGTGGCTGGGTCGGGACTGGCGGGGTGCCACAAGCAGAGAGGCACCTGTGACCCAGCACGGTCGGTGGAGCGTCATAAAATGCTCCCCAGGTCTGGCTCCGTGATCTGGGGGCCTTCCTGGTGGGCACTCCGTCACGGTCTGCGGCCGTTGCTGTTGTGTAAGGCCCTTGCTGGAGGCCAGCTCCTCAGGGAAGCAGCCTCCAGGAGGCGGGCAGCATCAGTATCCCCTGAGGCCTGCGTGCTCTTGGCGCCCACCGTGGGGGAGGTCACCTGCCCGGCTGCAGAGCAGTCCCCCCACGGGGTTCGGGCACCCTGAGGAGGTGGGCAGGGCAGGGACTTTGGAGCTGGGACACTTCCCAGAGTTGTCCAGGTCAGGTAAGCGGGCCAGGCCTTTATGCCTGGTACCCGTCCGTGGTCAGCCGTCCAGGGGCTGGGTGCTTGGGTTACGATGCTCTCTTTGGCCACTGTATCAGGATCAGGAGGCAGTCAGCCACCAACACTCCCCACGGCCAGACCCCGGGGCTGCCGCCCTCCATGGTCACGTGAAGGTTTTGTCAGAAACGCTTGTTAAAAGGGCATCAGAGGACTTCCCTGGTGGTGCAGTGGTTAAGAATCCTCCTGCCAATGCAGGGGAAATGGGTTCGAGCCCTGGTCCGGGAAGATCCCACATGCCGCGGAGCAACTAAGCCCGTGCACCACAACTAGTGAGCCTGTGCTCTAGAGTCCGTGAGCCACAACTAGTGAGCCTGTGCTCTAGAGCCCTCGAGCCACAACTGCTGAGCCCGCGTGCCACAACTACTGAAGCCCGCGCGCCTAGAGCCTGTGCTCCGCAAGAGAAGCCACCGCAATGAGAAGCCCGCGCACCGCAACGAAGAGCAGCCCCCGCCTGCCGCAACTAGAGAAAGCCCGCGTGCAGCAACAAAGACCCAATGCAGCCAAAAATTAAAAAAAAAAAAAGACGTCAGAAGCAGTTGTACTGCTTCTTATAGGAGGATGTAGAAATTAAATAGAAGAGTTAACTGAGAACTGATCTTACTTAGCTTTTCTTCACACGCAGAAAATTCTCTCTCTGCCAGAAATGATCTAGGTTCCTATGAAGTAGTAGTAGATCCTGTGAGTTGCTCCCCAGCAGTTGGGAAGTAATGGCTTTTCTATTTGGGAAACAAGACAGTTTGGATGCCTACTAATTTTGCAGAACATATCATGAATGTTTCATAGAAAGTAACAGAAATCATGTCTGATTCTAGAAAGCGACCATCTGCTTAGCTTTAAGTGTAGTGACGTAAAGAATAAGGAATAAAGGTATCTGGAAGCTCCTTTCTGTGCATCTTCTGGCTTCACAGGGGCATTTGTTCCTTTCACCTTGCTCAGCATCTTCTCCAGCCCTCTGGCGAGGTGTCCTGCTGTCACTGCACACCTGCCTTGTTTGTGTCCACATGGGACTCCTTCCCTCCCGAGAGGCTGTGTGTAATTAGAAAGCAGACACAGCTCAGATGTAGAGGATGAACGGCCAGGATGCGTGGGGACTCAGATTCCTTCCTCCCTGTTTAACCTGTGTGGCGTTGACACAGGCCTCCCTGTGCAGGATGAGTTTCCGCCGTGGCTTTGCACGGTGTGATGGGCGGGGATGACGGGCAGCCCCCCCCCCCAGAGTTGGGGAATGAACATACATATATACACGTAGAATTTTATGTCCATTCTTTTTTTTGTTTGTTTGTTCATTTTTTGCGGTACGCGGGCCTCTCACTGCTGTGGCCTCTCCCGTTGCGGAGCATAGGCTCCGGACGTGCAGGCTCAGTGGCCATGGCTCACGGGCCCAGCTGCACCGCGGCATGTGGGATCTTCCCAGACCGGGGCACGAACCCGTGTCCCCTGCATCGGCTGGCGGACTCCCAACCACTGCGCCACCAGGGAAGCCCACGTCCATTCTTTTACTACTGAATGGACCTCGTAACTTCAGAACCACCTAAGGATCTCTGACAGTCACAGTCTGAGGACTGAGAAGTCTGGAAATAAGGGGGACCGTCTCCTTGTGTTTCTCCCTAGTTCGATGCTTAGATAGTGAGGCTGACATTTAAAGCCTTCCTCCTGTGCTACCTTGATGACCACGTGGGTGACTCACCTCATGCTCCTCTGGTTGTTAGAAGCGTAAAGAGGAACCAGTCCTTTATGAAGAAAGTATCTCTACTACCTTTTCTCATTACAAAGATAATACCTGCCCATGGTAAAGAATTAAAACAGGACCAAAATCAGTAAAAGCGAAAAGATCCCCCTGCCTCTTCCTCCTAGAGATAATAACCCAACTAACCTCACAGCAGCGGCTGTCATTCCAGACAGCCTTCCTTGCGGTTGTTTATGTGCTGTCGAGCTCACTCATTAATTACCTGGTGCCCAACTGTGGGCTGAGGTGACACGTCCTGTGACCCCTTCTCTGTGCTCAGCATATCGCACGTCATCTGCCCTGGGGCTTTTCCACGCAAAGGCAGATTTTGTATTTTGTGCAGTCTGCACCCGAGCCTACATACCGTTACAGCCGTGCCTGTTCCGTGTGAATTGGAGCTGATCAGGACACAGGGTGAGGTGCAGCGGGGCGCCTTGCTGGGGAGAGAGATAAGAGTGGGTGGCGAGTCCCGCAGGTGCATGTGTGTGACGAGACCGCTGGGCACCCAGCCCGGGGAGCAGAGGAGAGGAGCAGGGTGGTGGCTGTCTTCCCCAGGAGCTTCTTAAGCAGGGGACCGAGGTAGGTCTTGCACAGATGCTGGGCAGCATCGTCAGGCCGGATGCAGATGACGGGTGTGACCGTCGCCAGCCCCTCTGTTGTGGACTTCAGGTTTTGATCCCTTTCTGTGTATAACCACTGGAAATTCTTCTGTGCTGAGAACAGGGGAGGGCCGAGATGGTGCGTGCGTGTGGGGCGGGGTTGCCAGGATCAGCAGTACAGCGACGGGCACTGCCCTGAGCAGTGCAGAGAGAGTTGGCACAGTTGCTCTGTTTTCCAATTTTTCATCCACTGCTCGTGACCAGTACTGGCCCTGAATGTCAGTGACAGAGGGGTCCAGAAGCTGTGCAGCTCCTGAAGTGCACGGTGGACACACAGGTGTGACGATGGAGGTGGGCCTTCATCTCTGCACTCGGCAGTCTGCATACTTGTCTCTCAGACAGGAGGCCCTGGACCGGGCCCACAGGGAGGAGACATCGATCCGTGTTTTTCAGCTGACTCAACGGACATTCTACCAATATCGTGATTAGATTTGCTGGACATTACAACCTAATGGGCAGTATTTATTTTAATCTTGTAATGCAGCCACAGAATTGGTAGTGGCACCGTGAAATCACCACCCATTTCCTGTGCAAGGGCTGCAGACCTATTTGTGGGAAAAATCATTCATGCTAACTCAAGATGAGCCCTGTTTCCACCTTATAAAGAGAAATATCCCAGCTCTTTTTGTTTTGATTTGCTTTTATCGACGTTAAGTCAAGGGTTATATTAGCCAAAGGCCATTATGAGGCTGTGTTGAGAAACCAGGGTCACTGAAACCTCCCTTTCGGTCAGCGCAGGCCCATTAAATGGAGAGAGGCTGGGCCTGCCCTAAGCACCAGCCCGCCGTGGGTCTGCATGGAAGGAGGTCCTGGAAGAGAAGATTCTAGGCCGTGAGGGCCAAAGGGACCAGATGCAGGCCTCGTGTCTTACAGGGGAAGGGATGGGGGCCCGAAGAGGCTAACTGACTTGCTTTCTGGAAGCAGGAGTTCCCACCTCCAGCTGGAGAAGTGCTGGTTACTGTCTCCCGTCTCACGCGGTTAGTCCTTGTGAAGCAGCTCAGAAGTGGCTGAGCACATCCATGCCACACACCCCTGTGACGCCTGCCGCCCCGCATGGAATGCTGATTCTCCGACGGCGATGGGCAGGCCGTGGTAACCGACGCAGAGCAGGCTCTGTGCCTTTTGCCCCTGCTGCGGGGCTTGTGTGGTCCTGGGCCCCGCTGGCCACGTGGCCTCCGCTCGTCTACCAACCTTACAGGTTTTTTAGACGAAATTCAGGGGCAGTAGGGAAAGAGTTAATTCTGCCTGCTCATTCTGTAGTCGTCTTCCGGATTCACTGTTATCTGTTACCAAGCCATCCCTTATTATAAACATTGATTGCACCAAGAAGTAAAAAATATTACTGACTGTTTGCAATTCTTTATGAAATTAAAACTGTTGGGCTCAGTTATATCCAGCACAGGACTGACAGAAGTGCAGCCTATGAATTGTAAATATCTAAGCCATCTCTATTTTTTTCCAGGATTTATTTTAACCAGGAAAATTTTCTTCTTTCAGCTTTGTCTTAACTTTCACAAATAAAGTGGTTGTTGCCCACCAGCAACATCTAAGCTGCATAGTAGTGATTACCTTTTGGGGCGTCCCTGGCAGCCTAGTGGGTAAGACTGCGCGCTTCCAATGCAGGGGCCCCGGGTTCGATCCCTGGTCAGGGAGCTAGATGCCGCATGCCGCAACTAAGACGCAGTGCGGCCAAAATAAATATTAAATATATATTTTTAAATTACCTTTTAATTCATGTGTTGACTCAAACTTCAATAAGAAAACAAGCTGTAACCTATCTCAGAAAGATGACTGTGAATTTAACCTGCTGATTTTATTTTGTCTGGCAATTTCTGGCTCACACCTTTTCATAAAACGTCCTTATTTAAACATTTTCATTTTCGAAGACTGGGCAGTTTCCTTGTAGGTGTGAAAATGTTTTAAAGACTCCTTAAAGTCTGTTTACAATTTAAAATCTTTTCAAAATGTAGGATTCAAGGGGCTTCCCTGGTGGCGCAGTGGTTGAGAGTCCGCCTGCCGATGCAGGGGACGCGGGTTCGTGCCCCGGTCCGGGAAGATCCCACATGCCGCGGAGCGGCTGGGCCCGTGAGCCATGGCCGCTGAGCCTGCGCGTCCAGAGCCTGTGCTCCGCAACGGGAGAGGCCACAACAGTGAGAGGCCCACGTACCGCAAAAAGAAAAAAAAAATAAATAAATATGTAGGATTCTGACTTTGGTCTGAGATGACAACATTTTGCCACTGCTTAGATGTGCCAGGAGGCTGCGTGTCCTTGGCCATGAGGTGGCATTTTAGTGGTGGGGCTCTGTATGTTCTGAGGGTCCTTGTCTCAGGACCCTAGTGTGGCAGCCAGTGTTACTGTCTCACAATTATTAATCACACCAGCCATCACTTAAAACTTCTTGTTAATCTTCCCACTTACAGAAGCTCTTACCCGGGGCTCAGCTGTAAGTCCTCATAAAGTCCAGGTTGAACATTTCCTATGTGATATATATATTCTTTTTCATATTCTTTTCCATACGGTTTGTCACAGAATATTGAATAGAGTTTCCTGTGCTCTACAGTAGGACCTTGTTGTTTACCCATCCTACACATATGTATAATAGTTTGTGTCTGCTAATCCCAAACTCCCATTCCTTCCGCCTGCAACCATCCCCCCGCCCATCAACCACAGTCTGTTCTCTATGTCTGTGCGTCTGTTTCTGTTTCATAGATATGTTCATTTGTGTCATATTTTAGATTCCGCTTATAAATGATATCATATGGCGTTTGTCTTTCTCTTTCTGACTTACTGGTACTTCACTTAGTATGATAAACTCTAGGCCCATCCACATTGCTACAAATGGCATGATTTCATTCTTTTTGATGGCTGAGTAATATTCCATTGTGTGTGTGTGTGTGTGTGTGTGCGTGCACACACACACATACATACACACCACATCTTCTTTATCCATTCATCTGTTGATGGACATTTAGATTGTTTTCCTGTCTGGGCTATTGTAAATATTAGTGCTGCTATGATCATAGGGGTGCGTGTATCTTTTTGAATTATAGTTTTGTCTGGGTATATGCCCAGGAATGGGACTGCTGGGTCATATGGTAATGCTGTTTTTAGTTTTCTGAGGAACCTCCGTACTGTCCTCCACAGTGGCTGCACCCATTCACATTCCCCCGAGAGTGGTTCTTTTAGGGACTTTGGTGTTGATAGAAGGCCCCTAACTTCAGCTTGGAGACCGGCCTGTTGTCTGTTTGCGTGGAAATGCTTACATGTTGTCTGTTGGGTTCACCAGAGCGAGGACCATAGGATTATCCTGTTTGGGGATCCAAAGCCTGCTCTAGAAAGACATCTGCAGCAAAACCCACTATCGCCCTGGATTTATGACAGTGGAACAGAAATCAGATGGAATCAGGTTGCGCAGATTTTTGGACTGCTGTGTTGTTTATGAATAAAATACTCTGGAGCGGCCTCAGCTAATGAAATGCTTGTCCTTCTGAAGGAAATACGAAACACAGAGCTGTCAGGGCTGCACAGAAGGGTCCTTTATAGGTGGCCCTGCTCCCCCTCTGGGCTGCAGAGAGGCATCAGTTTTCATACTTGAAGGAGGAAAGGAACGTTTTCTTCCTCTCCATTCTCAAATCCTCACACCCTCTACTCTCCTTATCCTCAGACACGAGTCTTTCAAGCCGTTTTCCACACACCCAGCATAGCAGTGGTGCTCTCGCAGAGCTCTGGAGCAAGGTGCTTTATGCAGCATGTAGGAACGCCATCGGGGGAAACGCAGGGAAGGGAATCAGCCATCCTCTGAGAAGTCAGAAGCTCGCACGTCCCCTGGACCTCATCTGGGCAGGCATCGTTTGCCTTGGGCGCTCCTTAGGCAGAAGAGAAAGGATCCCCTTAGAGGCTGGTCTCGTGGAGAACGATTCCGAGTCAAATCAGGGCTCAGGGGAAGGAAGATGCTTGGTATGACAAGCCCTTGGTCGTGTCTGCGGTGGTGGGATTGGGGGCGTCTTGGTGGCCTGGCGTGAGTCACCCTGCCCTGGGAGCATCTTAGGAGTAGGGGTTGGATGCTGTCAGGGAACGTGTGGGTGGGAGATTGGTTTCTGGGTCTTTGAGGTCACTGGAAAGCAACTTGAACTTCCAGGGAAGCCTGGAACGAATCTTATATCCCAAGGGTTTATGGTTTATTCCATTTCTTAGAGAGACTCAGGGATTTTCAAATAAGAAATTAAATCACCCCATGGAAAACTGTGCCAGTGAGCTTCTGTTAAACCCTCCAGTTGAGAGTCATCAGTGTATTAATGTATTAACCAGTTTGCAGTGTGGGTCTTCCCTGCTGCATTGAAATGGATTTCTTATTTTATTAGGGACATGCGTTTCCTGTCTCAGCACGGAAACGAGGCCCAACGGGAGCCCTGGTCTCCTCCAGTGCTTCTGTTCTCGGGGGCTGTGCTTCCTTTTTCCCATTGTTGTTTCCCTTTATATTTTGGGATTCTGAATGCTTTAAAAATAAATGCTATTTCACTTTTCTGTTGCTAAAAAGAATATTAAAAAAAACTTCTTGTGAACTTTAAGGTTTCAAACAAACATCTCAATCCCGGAGATAATATGTAATTTTTAAAAAGTCACCTGCGATTTCAGGGTCCTTTTTTTAACCCTTAAATATAATTTCGGGAGGTTTGTTTGGAACCTGTATTCGTGGCCACTGGATCCAAACGGGATTGCGGGGGAAGGAGAGACCGTAACGGTCTAATCGTGGCCACGTGCTGTGCTTCTGCGTGAGAATTTGGAGGAAGAAATGAGCCCGTAGCTCTGCTCGGGAGTGAGCCCAGGAGCCAGAGGGGGGCTGGGTTAGTGTGCGTGAAGACGAGCGCCCTTGTCTAGCGAGGGGCGCTGGGAGCCGATTGCGAAAGACCCTGAGGAAGGACACAGCTGTGGAGACGGGGGGCCTCAGCAGGAGCGACGCTGGCCCTTCCCTGGTCCTTAGCCAGGTTCTCCTGCTGCCAGGATGGGGGCCCAGGACGTGGGGCTTTATGGTCTCAGTTCAAGTCCATTGAGAGATCTCTTGGTTTACCATAGACCCCTTGTTGTGTTCCTTTGATTCTTTTGTTTTTTGCTGAGAGACAGTGAATTCAGGATTCTTTTAGAGCCCTGCAGCATTTCTGCTATATATGAGTCATCATACTGCATGGATACATTTTTTTCCTCTTGCATTCTCACGTGCTATAGCGTGAACCACATGAAATTGCTACTCAGCCACTTCTGACCGACAAAATGACAATTCCAGGAGGTTCAGTGTGATATAAATTGGCCTGGGATCGAAACTAACCGGCAGTACCTTTTAGCGGGTTTTACCTGCTTCAGAGTTAATGGCTTGCTTTGAATGCCGATAGCTCATAACTTGTGGCTCGATGGCTTGATGAGGCCTTTTCGGGCCCCGTGCTATTTCAGGCTCACCTGTGGTCCCAACAGAGGCTGCGGGACCCAGGCAATGGGGTACCAGCAGCTTTGCTCCTTGATCACACCCCCAAAGGCCGTAGGAGGGCTTCCACTGTGGGGATTGGGCCCTTTGCTAGCAGAGGGGTTACATCATCTCTTCCAGTGGAGGGGAAGGACTTCCACTCTACCGGTGAGGAAACGCAGTGTTAGAGAGACTCAGAAAATCACCCAAGAAGGTGGAGGCCACCGTCAGCCCGTGGCTTCTGGCTCCCCGTGCCGAGTTCCCTGTGCTCCTCTGGGGTCCTGGACATTAGGACAGCTGGGGCCAGGTGGTAGAAGCAGGGCTCCCACAGTCCACGGTGTGAATCCCTGACATTGGAATTTTACATTGGCCGCATCTGCTTAGCAAAGTTTGGAAAGCGGAGGGAGTAAAGAGAGGGAGTAAAGAAATCCAGAGAGAGCTGGTTAGCGATGCAGACTCTGAAGTTCGGATAGGATGGGTCCTGGCTGACGTTCACCTGTTGCCAGCTTTGCCAGGTGTCCCAGGTGAGTCTGGGGCAGGATGGGGTGAGGAGTGTACCTGGGGGAACACAGCAGGTGAAGAGGGAGGGATTTGCTGGCCTGACCATTCACTAGGGACCGCTCCTCTCCAGCAGCACCGGGCAGCCCAGAGCAGTGAGAGCCTGTCCCCACGCTGCTGTGGCATCAAGTGAGCCTGGGTCACAGCAGTGCTCGGGATGGTCATCAGTATCACAAGCTCAGTCGTAAATGTCGCTGAGACTCTCTCTTCTGTTTTCTCTCTGCACTTCATTCATCGGGGCCTGTGCAGGGTTGATCCTCGTTGCATAGACAGTGGTAAAGTCATGCGTACTGAGGGCAGTTTTCCTTCTGAGGTGTTTGTTCGTTTGTTTGTAATTCCTGAAATCATTTGTCTCCAGACCAAATTCATTGTGATGGAAAAATGGCATTGTTTTGCCTGTATCGCAAAAGAGATTTGATTTGATTTTGTAAAGGAGACTTATGCTTTTTGTTCATTCTGATTTCTATGCTCCTGAAAAGTCTTTCACTCTCTTGTTCAGGGCAGGAATACAAGGAGAAAATAAAACACATCCCTTTTTATTAGGATTTTAGTCCCCCTACCAGATAGGCTGCTAAGATTGTCCTTCGTAGTCAATCATTTTCATCGAGGTGTCCTCTTACGCCGGTAGATTGCTGTTTATTCTCACATGTTGCTCTTATTTTTTTTTTTTTTTTGCGGTACGCGGGCCTCTCACTGCTGTGGCCTCTCCCGTTGTGGAGCACAGGCTGCGGACGCGCAGGCTCAGCGGCCATGGCTCACGGGCCCAGCCGCTCCGCGGCACGTGGGATCTTCCCGGACTGGGGCACGAAGCTGCGTCCCCTGCATCGGCAGGCGGACTCCCAACCACTGCGCCACCAGGGAAGCCCCATGTTGCTCATTTTTGACATGAAGTGCACAAGAAGGAAGTCCAACCACAGCTTTGATGCTTTTCTGAATGTCAGAGTGTAACTGCTTGGTCCAGGCTCAGCGGAAATGGACGTAATGAAGGGGTAATCTCCCTGGTAGATCTTAACGCAGGGTTCCTGGTTATTGCTGGAACCCAGAGGTTAATGTAGTCTGTAGCCATCTTCATGCCCTGCAATTAAATAAACTCCGAGGTATTGGAGGAAAATGCTGAAGGACAAGAAGTACTCTTTTTTTTTTTTTTTTTTTTTTTTGGGCTACGTTGCAAAATCCTATCAGTTCTAAGAGAGTGGAAGAGTTGGTGCTGTAATAATAGAAAATAATACAGTAGCACCAAGGGGAAAACGGGGGGCTTTCTACGCAGTGTAAAATTCATTATGATTTTGTCTATTCGCTGGACCATTTCTTCACCTGTGTTCCTAGCATTTAGGAATTAGGTGATTTGTCTGTGATCCCCCATGGGCAGCAAGTTGCTAATTAAGCAGCTGGGAATCAGGTCCCTGCCCTCCCCCCACCACCCCATTTGTTCTCTCTTTGGTCTGAGGGGGTTGTTAAAAAAGGGAGCAATTAGGGCTTTCGAGTGAGAGTGCCTATTGTGTGTGTAGTAAAATGAGGGCCTTACATTTCCTGGTTAAATGTGCGGTTCTGCATATGAATAATTTTGAAAACAGACCAGAGCTGAGTTCCTCAGTGTTCTTAGCAAGCGGAGACTGAAGGGAGTTTGTAGTCAGGATGAATTTTGAGAAAGTCCAGGCAAGGGAAAGGAGACAGTTCTCCTGGGAGTGAAAATAAAAATAAACAGCCGAGTAGCTTTGTCATTGGATTTGTGTTTTGTTTGTTTCTGCAGCTCCTGCCCCGATGGTCTTAGGCCTGTTCTCCTATCTGTCGGTGTCAGGAGCTGTTTGCATTCTTTGGGGTCCGGGGTCTTGTTCCTGTCACCGAGAGCAGCCAGGGTGGGGCTGAAGGTGGTCCTGGAAAGGGAGGTTCCAGAAAGAAGGCCTCGCTGCATCTTTGCTTTTCTCCAGTGGCTCAGAGAAGCAGCTTTGCTGCTGGGGAGAGAGGCTGTTCTCTGAAATAAGCCCGTGTCCTTTGTAACTGTGTCTCCTTCAAAAGAACCGGGAAGGGACTTTGCGATTCTTTGGGATTCACTTACGATGCTTTCCTGAGCCCCGTCAAGGGTTGATCTGTGAGTGTCCTCTGGAAGAGGGTTCAGGCTGTTTCAGGGACAGCAGGGTGCACGCCAGTGTGTTGGGGTGTATGGGGTGCAGTGAGGGGCCCCTAGGCCGGCCAGGATCGGGGGCCGCTGCAGGGTCCAGGCTCCTTCCTCTGCCGTGTGGCTTTTATTTCCAGCTCCAGGTTGTCTGTGCCCCTCCGTGGAAGGCTGTCTGCTTGCCCTCACCCTGCAGGTCAGCAGGCCCAGCTGGGCCAACCCTGCTCCTCAGTAGGACGAAACCAGATTGATGCGGGTGCAGGGGTGCCCGTGGGCATGGGAAACAAACAGCAGCCAGTGGGGACGAGGAAGGAGGTCTACTTGGAGGAGGCGGAACTGGCCCAAAGAAGGGTTTCTCCTGGTGTTTGTATAATCTCTGCTTTCCTCCTGCATCACGCTTTCAGATTTCCTAAGAAAGCCCGAGTCACACCCTCCGCTTGGAGTAAGAGGGGGTCTCCGGGATGCTAAGGAGAGCTGACCACACCCTGGTGGTCCAGGTGCACGGTGTGTGGTTCCATTTGTCAAGACGGCCTCTGGGTGGAGGCTGGTTGGAATCTGCAGGAGCCCAGCCCTCTGCCCAGGCTGCCCGCCGCTCTCAGGGCTCCCCCGGGCCGGGCGGCACCGGGAGCTGGCTCTCCAGCAGCGCTGTGTGTGTACACACGTTTATCACTCAGTGACCCGCCTGGTCAGCAGTGTTAGGACCAAGACAGGAATAAATACAGTGTGGTGTTGTGAATACATTCCGTCTCAACCGCCTTCCGCGCCTGCGCTTTACTGGCCACTGCAGGGTGGGGTCCGGGCTCCGCACTTTATAACATTGTGTGTCTGTGTGTATGTGCATGTATATTATACATGTGCGTGTATTTGTACATATACATATATATTAGTTTACATTTTTTGAGACCTTATTTTTTCAGAATAGTTTAGGTTTATGACAAAATCGAGAGGGAGGTGCAGAGATTCCCCTTATGCCCGTGCCCCACGTGCACAGCCTGCTCCGTCATCACTCACCAGAATCGTAAAGACAAAGAAACTGCTGAGGACGCCGTGAATGGATGACCCAGGTGGTTTGAATTGCATTTTTCTTGGGGCTCAGCACGAATTGTCCAAACCCCAAGCACCTGTGCCTTTGAAAGTGTAGGTCTGGCAGCTTCCTCTTTGCTCAGTATCATGAGTGTGCATTGTGGGCTTCCCTGGTGGTTCAGTGGTTGAGAGTCCGCCTGCCGATGCAGGGGTCACGGGTTCGAGCCCTGGTCCGGGAAGATCCCACATGCTGTGGAGCAACTAAGCCCGTGTGCCACAGTTAATGAGCCTGTGCTCTAGAGACGGCGAGCCACAACTACTGAGCCCGCGTGCTGCAACTACTGAAGCCTGTGCGCCTGGAGCCTGTGCTCCACAACAAGAGAAGCCACCGCAGCGAGAAGCCTGCGTGCCACAACTAGAGAAAGACTGTGCACAGCAACAAAGACCCAACGCAGCCAAAAATAAAAATAAAAAAATTTATTTTAAAAAGTGTGCGTTGTGTGGATACAGTGCATTTTCATGTCTGAGCTTCGCTGGACTTTATCTTAATATAGGGCTAAGCTAGGAAGGAATTCTACTGGCATCCACATTTAACTGTTTAGAATTCCCTTTCTTAAGTCCTAAAATAATATGCCATGCGTGTGACCTGTGGGCACACCAGTGAGACAGCAGGGGGTTGGTGTCTTTTCCTTTAATTTCATGTTTTGGTCGTCAACTCAGAATAACTAGGCCGAGAATTTCTGCTTAAAATTCCTAACAGGTCGTCGTCGTCGTCGTCCCCCGCCCCCCCCCCCCCCCCCCCCGAGTGCTGAGCAGTTTTGGTTTCCTGCTCCATCCTGATAACTTCCCCTTGTGTCCTTAGGCCCTGTCCCTGAGTCTGCTTTGGAGGCGAGGGTGGGGGGGTGGGGGTGGGGGGGAGGGGGGGTGGGGGGGAGGTCACTTTCTTTCTCCAACTGCCTTCAGATTTCTGTTCTGAAGAAGCTAATAGTTTGGGTTCTTCACTCCTGATAAAAGTTCCCTGTTACTTCAGGTTCCCTAATCTTGGTGTTCTTTGAGAATTTCTTTTCACTATTATGATTTAAATTGAAAAGATAAAATGTAACCTGAAGTGGAGCCATGTTAATGATAAGGAATGATTAACCAGCTTCTTTTCCTAAACGGTATTGGGTCATTACAGAGGACGCCCAGCATACTGGCCCCCAGTGACGACAGCTAAAGGGGCTTCAGTATCCCCGACAGGCTAAAAGCAGTCAGTCAGCGCTTACTGGGTGTGTTTTATTCAAAATTCAAGTCCAGTAGCGTTTCAAAAGCGCATGGGAATGTGTTTTCTTAAGATTATTCTACTCCAAGTGGGGGAATTGAGTGGAGCGCAGAATGGCCTCTTCTGGAATGAGACACATCTTCCGTGACTTTTGGTTCTAGCTGCTCTGAGAACACACGTGCACGTGCACACGCTTTCCCATACACGCGTTGCCATACACGCACACACGCACAGGCTGCTGGGTGTGTGCCCCCGACGCACGTGTGTTTATCCTTTAAGGATTGCTGCACCGTGGGACTTAAATAGCAGCCGGCTGGTCTGGTCGCCATGGTCCCCACCCTGCTCACCCCGTGATGAACTCTTCCAGAGGGGCTGCACTGTCATCCCTGTAACTCCCACTTAGGGAGTCCAGCCCACAGAAAGGTCCCGATCCATAGAGGACTAGCGTGAAGGAGTATCTGGTGTGTACGTCTTCTGCTGCATCTTTGTTATGTTTCATTTAGCCTCTTGGGAGGCAGCATTCAGTCCTGCCCGGGCAATGATGGAGGCGATGAACATTTTTAAAGTAAATCTTTAGAAACTGAAGATGTGTTTTTCTGGTTAAGTCAAGCATTAATTTTATTAATCTGGTCAGGTAGATCAGGCATTAATTTTACTAAGCTAGTTGCCACAAACAAATATATTCCATTCGAGGGAAGATACGTTTGCAAGTAAGAAGGCACCACACACATTGTTGCAGTGTTTATGTAATACGCGTCTTCCTTTAATGGAGCCCTGCTTAATTTATAATGAGTATGTAATACTTGTGATAAACATCTTTGGTGGTACGTGCTTAAATACCGGCCGTGCATTAGTGAATGGAGCTCATTTTAATTCCCACTTTGCTCTCTTTGTTTTCCTATTAAGGTTATTAGAAACTATATTATTGAATTTTTTTTTCATGCCAGATGGTAGAAAATGTGGAAGGTACCAAAAGGTGACAATGAAAAGAAAATCTCTTCATTACCTTGTCCCCAGGCCACCTGGTTCCCTAACCCTAGATCAGCAACTGTGAAGTTTTTTTATCCTTCCAGAAGTGTTCGCAGCATGGACAAGCTCGTGTGGGTATTTTACACACACACACACACACACACACACACACACACAACCCTATAGCTTTGGGATGGCTGCACTTTGGTACGTTGGGGTTTTAAACATTCTGTTGGCGACTTAGCCTTCATTACATGGATGTATCCAAATGTACGAAACCAGCCTTGGGTTGTTACAGGCACAGCAACAGCGCTCTCTCTCTCTTTTTTAATAACTTTATTTATTTATTTATTTATTTATTGGCTGTATTGGGTCTTCGTTGCTGTGCGCGGGCTTTCTCTAGTTGTGGCAAGTGGGTGCTACTCTTCATTGCGGTGCGGTGGCTTCGCTTGTTGCGGAGCACGGGTTCTAGGTGCATGGGCTTCAGTAGTTGTAGCTCGCGGCTCTAGAGCACAGGCTCAGTAGTTGTGGCGCACGGGCTCAGTAGTTGTGGCTTGCAGGCTCTAGAGCACAGGCTCAGTAGTTGTGGCTCACAGGCTTAGTTGCTCCGCAGCATGTGGGATCTTCCCGGACCAGGGGTTGAACCCGTGTCCCCTGCATTGGCAGGCGGATTCTTAACCACTGCGCCACCGGGGAAGTCCTCCCCCTTGACTTTCTGACACATCCCAAGGTGTTCTCACTGGACCTTCAGTGTCTAATATGTTTCTGAGGATCAAAACTCCAGCTTGAAAGTCTTCTTCTAAACCATAGTGTTGTATTGTAAACACTTGGATTTTCCAACCATCACCTACCATAACTTTATTGGGGGGATTTCAGGCAAGTGAGTATTTTAGTGAAAACCCAAAAGGCCCAAAGTTCACTGGCTACAGGGTCATTTCCAGGAAAGCCAGGAGCTTCCTTCGTCCTCACACTTGCCCACATTCGCGATAGGAAGGGTCTTAACACCCCTGGGCAGGGTGGACCCTACAGGGCTGGGGCAGGACTTCGGAGTTGTTGGAGCGTGTGTTACGTTTTAGGAGGCAGGACACGGATTGGAATCGGAACAGCCGTGTGAACCAGGCACATCTCAGCTTCTCTGGGTGGAAGTGATGCTAGGGGTGGGCTGGACCGTCTTCGGTGTCCTTCCCGTTTGAAAACTGGCACCTTGGGGGTATCTTGACCTTGCACTTCGGTAAGTCTCAGCATCTCACTTCCTTTTACCCTCCTGTTTTACAGATGCCTTTGTGAACAGCCAGGAATGGACGTTAAGTCGATCCGTCCCGGAGCTCAAAGTGGTGAGTGTTTGCTCTGGCCTTGGGCGTGGTCATTCCTCACCTGCAGGAGGGGGGCTTGGAGGGGGGCTCAGGAAGAGATGAGGTGTGACCTGTGAGTGCCCCAAGCCCGCATCCCGGTGGGCGTGAGGGTTCTCATTCCCTGGGGCCCAGAGGTGGGCCGTGTTCTGCTGCGTCCTGGGGAGGGGCCAGGTGAAGCTGAGGTTAGGGCTGGAGTCCTGAGGGCGCCCGTGACGGTCATGACAGACGGCCAGGCAGGTGGCCTTGTGTGCGGGGCTGGGTCCACCCACCACTGTCTCTCGTATCTGAGTGTGTGAGAGAGAGACTGTCCCACACACACACACACACACACGCGCGCGCACACACGCACACAGCTCATTAGTCCTTTGCAGGATGTCATGGACAGTCTCTGTAGCGAGGCATCAAGATGTAATTATAATTCATCACTGAGAAAATGTGACTGTATACTGTGTTACAAAGGAGTAGCATGAAATTTAAAGTTTTGTTTTTATTATGAACTTTAAGTACTCTTTCAGTGACACTATTTAAATTGACTTAAATAAAAAATGACTGGATCCGTTAACAGCCACACCTCTGAGCCTCTCCCCACGTCACCCGCCCCCCGCACTTGGGGATGGAAGAAAGGACAGCTAGAACTGTTACATAATCACATCGTTATGAAATACGCGGCGTCTGGAGGACGTGTGTGTGTGTGTGTGTGTGTGTGTGTGTGTGTGTGTATCTTAAACTTCTCACGTGACAGACTGACCGTGGTGACAACAGGTCAGCTCATCCTGTCCAGGCCCTCGGCCTGCTCTGCTCGGCCCACCTGGGCCCTCAGCCTCGGCATGTTGTCCCGCCACGTACCCCTTCTCTGAGGCCCCAGGGTTTGTTAGCAGTTCCAGCCTGTCTGCCCGGTGACCCCAGAGGCCCTCAGATGCCCTTCCCGGGGCCCCAGCCACCTGCGGTGCTTTGCGGGTGGACTCGGGGGGGGTGGGGGACAGGCCCCTTCTGGCCTCTCCCTCCGAGACAAGGAGATGGAGCAAGAACAAGTGTGTCTGTGACTTCCAGTGTCACCGGGAAGAACAGGTTTTGAAACTTAAGGCCTGAAGGGAGGGCTTGTGGGCAGGCCCCCTGACATCCCCCCGGCCCGAGGGCGTCTGATGTGTGACCCCGCTGCCACTGCCAGGCGTCCAGGCCAGGCCCCCTGCCCTCCCCTCTCGTCCCCGCTCCTTCCTCCCAGCAGGTCTGACCTTTCTCGGTGGCTCCTTCCTTGGGGGGAGGCAAAGGGGCCCACGGTTCCGGGGCCGTTCCAGAAGCGCGGGTTCCACAAGCCCAGCCCTGGGACAGTGCCGCTCTGTCCCCTGTGCTCTGTGACGCTGTCCCCGGAACAGAGCGAATCCCGCAGGACACTGTCAGGAAGCGACGTCAGCAATCGCGGCTGCGCGGCCAGGGATGCTGCTTGGAGGTTTCCAGGGAGCTTTCCCAGTTTCAGAGGCGGCCTCTTGAGCCAAAGATTGGGGTCCTGCCGTCGGAGTAAAGCAAGGGGAACAGTGTTCTGATGATGACGATACTTGCTCTGTGCGGGACGTGGGGTACCTCCTGGGTGGAGCCGCCACCTTTAGTCCTGAGCCGGTGGTGCTGTTGTCCCCACTCCCCAGGCATCGGGGGCGGAGCCTCACATCTTAAGCCCTGGTTAGTGAGACGCTGAGCCGGTATCTGAACCTGGAGTTTGCCAGCAGAACTTTCTGCAACGTGGAAATGTTCTCTGTCTTCAGGGTGGCACCCATGGGCCCTGTGCGGCTGTAGAGCATCTGAAGTGTGGCCAGTGCAAGGGAGGAGCTGAAGTTTAAAGTTGAAGGATGTCAAGGCCCGTGGTTTAGACCCAGTTTGGGGAGTTAAAGGTGGTGAGGGTTCTACCAGAGCCCGCATAGCAGCCCGTGACTGAGGACGCCTCCTACCAAAACCTGTTCTCTGCTGGTATTTCAAAAGCATGAGTTTTCTGGAATCAATGCTTGGAGGTGTAGGGGTGCTTGTGTTAACCGGTGGTGCGGATTTATGATCCTAAAACAGAACTCTCACAAAGTTGGCTTGAATTCACAGGAGCGGTGGGCTCCATCTCACAGAGAAGTAAATGGGGAGGAATTCACAGGAGCGGTGGACTCCATCTCACGGAGAAGTAAACGGGGAGGATTCTGCACTTCTTCTGGGGGAGGCGCCCTGCCCCCGACCCGTGCGGGGACGGCCCAGACTCCAGCAGGACGGCCAGCTCCGCTCTGGGCCAGGCATCCCCCTGCTGGGGGGTGCAGCGGGCAGCTTGGCCTCCTCAGCAGATCCCTTCTGTGCTAAGGCGTTCCCAGCGTCTACAGAAATGCTCCTTTGTTCGGGGCAGCCTCTGTGTATCCACAGGGCTGCGATTGTGTCCTACCTGGGTACAGTACCCGGGACAGGTGGTCCCTTAGGTCAGCACCCTCGGAACCCCTGACTCTTTCAGAAACACAGCAATTCAGTGACATAATAGCAAGCCTCAAATGGACTCTTTATGTCATGTTGGGCCATAAACCATCTGGAATCTGTCAGAGAAAAAATGTCAATGTTTGCTTTCTTTTTCTTTTTTTTGGCCCACCACATGGCTTGTGGGATCTTAGTTCCCTGACCAGGGATTGAACCCGGCCCCTCGGCAGTGAAAGCAAGGAGTCCTAACCACTGGACCTCCAGGGAATTCCCCAATGTTTGCGTTCTTTTCAAGAGTGGCAGTGCCATGCTATATGCTTCCTGAGGTTGTGTGACGGGGGCCAGTTGCTTTGGGTCCACACTCGGGTCCCTGCAGACCTGTGCTAGGCAGCACGTGCTGAACACTTACCTCTGGGGGGGAAAGGAAACCACTCCATAGATCCCTGGCCTGTAGAGGTGGGCGTCTGTCAGCAACCCGTCATATCCTATTTGCGCGTTTTCATTGAATTCTCAACTGGGATTTTTACCAAAAGCCTCGATTTTATTTTCAGCAAACCACGTGTATAAGCTGGTACATGGTGAAGTGTGGGGACAGTAGAGAACTCAGTTTAGAAAGACACCTCGTGTGATGTGACTGTTCACAGCCCTGCCCAGAGGATGCCGGGCCCGTGTGATGACGTGTCGCCACCAGAATACACAGTTCTGTGATTTTCAGGACACCTTTTCCCATGTTACCTTGCTTCTCCCCGAGCCTGTAGACCCAGACTGGCCTGATTCCGTTCTCTCTAGTTTGTATCCAGTAGCAGTTCATGGATCCCAGTGCAGCTTTACAGCTTAAAGAGCATTTTCATCCCTCACTTTATTTCCTCCTCACAGCTGGTTGTCAGTTTCCGCCAGTGTTTCAAATTAAAATAATGCCCACGGTGCGCAAACATAAGAAGGTGTATGAGATGGCCATTCAGTCCAAATAAAACACCTCCCCCGCCCCTGCCCGGGATTGAGTGATTTGATCCCTAGAAGGGGTGAGTAAATTCTTAGCAAATCATTGACATGTAAGAAGGAGGGAATAGTGCCACACACAGAAAGCACAGACTGAACAGTGATTTTGAACACTTTCCTCCTCGGGAAAGAAAAAGCCTGATCTTAATTAAACATTCAGTTCTGCGGCTTTTACTGTTTCGGATTTTCTCAGCGTGGAGCTGACTAAGCAGGAGGTACCCTTGAGCAAGAGAATAATTAATAGGTAGAAATTCTCAGATTATAGAGGCCCAAAGCGAAGGGAAGACATCAGTCAAATCAGGAAGGGAAACAGCTTTATTTAGGATCCGTCCACATAGTCTGGGGCTTGGAGCTGTAGTAATAAAGCATCTCGTTTCTACTCACTGGCGTTAGTGTCATTCATTCATTCATTCATTCACCCAGTGTTGCTAGGAGTCCGCCGTGGGCAATGCTGGGGGGTGGAGAACCAGACACAAACGAGACCCAGTCCCTTGTCAGCACTGGAGAGAGTCAGACCCACATACCGATGCTGGGAAAACAAAGAGGTAAGTGGCCAGGTAGCGTTAGGAGGAGGGCACTAAGGGAGCTTTGGGGAGAGGCACCGGTTGAGGCTGTGGCATTAGGAAGGCTTCTCAGAGGAGGTGACATGTGAACCGATTGCTGACCCACGAGTAGGAGTATTATTTTGGGCAGTGATTGATGTGGAACGATCTAGGCGTCTGGAGTCTGCAAGGCCTGTTAGGATGGTGTTTGGTCACTGGCATATCGAGGACGAAGCAGGGAGTCGGAAGCTGAGGAAGAAAGGACCGTGACAGTGGGAGGGACAGGAAGGTTCAGGGTTTTAGATCAGGTTTTAACTTACTTTCCACAATCTCGTGGCAAATTTGTTCGCTTTTATGTTTGTTCTTCTCATTAGTGGCACCGTCACCCATTTATCCAGCCAACCAAGCACACCCCCCACCCCCCGTTCCATCCATCCATCCCTCCATCCCTCCAACCACCCCACGTTTACCGGCACTTTACTGGGGCCGGAGACACTGCTGAGTGTAGGCATTCAGAGAGGTGTCCTTGCCAGCATCAGAGACATAGTTCTTGGTCTTCGGGGACCCGAGCGTACTGGGGGGTGGCGTCAAGAGCGTCAGCAGTCAGTGTAAAGTGTTCTGGGTGTGTCGAGAAGCAGGGAAACCACCCAAAACTCTCTTCAGGTGAAGGGAGGGGTGCCCAGGTGAGTGATATGTTCGTGTGGTCCCTGCCGGACCTGGGTGCCTGCAGCGGAATTGATCGTGAGGATTTCGAGGGAGACGCTTTGTTGTCTGTTCATGAAATACTTGGACTCTGGCCTGCAGGCAGTGGGAGGCTTCCCGAGAGTTGTGAAATGAGGGAGTCGCATCTTTGCAGTGTCAATTTTAAAGAATCTCTGGTATTCTCTGGGCGAAGAGGGGGAGCTCCCAGGCAGGGAGATAAGCTAAAGGCTCTCCCAGGATCCAGCGGACGGACGCACAGCCTGCCCCGTGGTGGGGGTGGGTGTGTGTGTGTGGAGACCCTCAAAAGAACATCTGGGCGGGGTGGGAATTGGAGACAGCGTCCAGGTGTCTGGCTTGGGAGTCTGAGTGGTGATGTGATTGCAGGATGCTGAGCAGTTGGGGAGAGGACGGTAAGGTCTGGACGTGTGAGGTTTCAGTACCAGTGTAGGTGTGTATGGGTTTACCTGAGAGGGGGTGGGGCTGGAGAATGAGAGTGGGTATCCATAGCTTACTGGGAGTAGGTGGGATGTAGCCTGGCTCCCTTGGTTGGAGGGGGGGGGTACTTAGAATCCAGGATCTAGGGAATCTAGGAGGTCTAGGGAAGGAGCCAGCGTGGGCCGGGGGTAATTTGAAGAGGAAGCCCAGAGCGGGAAGTTTGAAGCAAGAGAATCTCCTCTACAGCTTCCCGTGATGCAGCAAGGGGAGGGCCAGGGGATTTAGAAACAGAAGTCCTCGGTGACCTCGAGCAGTGTCCTTGTAGCCATAGGGTCAAAACAGCAGGCTGGGGGGTGGGTAGGGTCAGAGAGTGGGCGAGAGGGAGGCAGGCTCTTCGTAGGCGGGGGACCTGTGTCCAGGGCAGGTCTCTCATCCTGCTTTTCCTCAAGAGATAATTGATTGGATCATGCTTAAATGCAGAGGGGAAAGTTCTAGCCGGGGAGGAAAAGATTGAAATGCAGGAGAGTCTTTGCACAGAAGGTAGAGGGGGAGTGAGATCCCGAGCAGAGGGAGGGCCTCCCCAGGCACGGCCACTTGAGTCCAGGTGTGTCAGCTGTGTTAACACGGGAGCTTTCTCTGAAGAAGGCAGGGTGAAGCCATCCTTGCCCGCCGGTGACTGTGAGTTCCTGCTTGCTGGTACAGTGGCCCTCACGTCATGCTGACCTGGTTTCCATCCAGCACGAACACCTTTGCCGCCTTGACCGTGGGTCCCTGCTCTGTCCTGCAGTGTGGACCCCGTGTCCAGAGATGCAGGCCGGCTCTCCTCCTCTCCCCGCCTTGGTCCCGTTTTCTCCACTCCGGTCCCCTCCCCGGCGCTGTGCTTTTCTGCTGTGGCTCTTTTTCAGCTAGTCTCACCCGGCTGCAAATCCTACCCCAGAGTTGCGACGGAATGCACGTCCTCCTAATCCCCTTGTGGCTCTGTACTGCTACTGCGCCCCCTTGAACCCCGTACCTTGTTGAGTGTTTCGAGGGGCCACAGTACGTGTTGATGAGCTCACTGTACACCTTCCCGACGTGAGCAGCGCTCATGGGGTTCCGCGTGTGTTCCAACCATGTTGATTCTTCAGGCTGTAGAGGTTGATAAAACGTGAGAGGTTAATTGAAGGTGTTGGAATCCCTTCTTCCCCAGCAGGAGGATTGAACTAGCCCATTTTGGGCCATCCCGCTGGTGCCTGGTCGTGGTGGTGCTCAGGATGGCTGTCCATTTTAACCTCTCTATTTGCAGTTGCTGAATAGCACGATATACTGACTACTCCTTAGTGACTGCCCGTTTCTGTGTTTCAGGGCATTGTGGGTAATTTAGCCAGTGGCAAGTCGGCCCTGGTGCATCGCTATCTGACCGGCACGTACGTCCAGGAGGAGTCTCCCGAAGGTATGCTGCGTGTGTCACACAGTCTCCACCTCTAGAGAGTTCAGCTTTCTGAATTTTTTGTTAGCATATTCTAAATCATTACTGTGATGTATCCCACGTCAAGAAAAGTAATAATAACATAACCAAGCAGTAAAAATCCGTAGGCATGTTGCTGCTTCTGCAGTATTTTTCGCTAACCATCTCGGCCTTTGGAGCAGATAGAGTCAAACCATGAACGCTGTTGAATGTATTTTGTACCGAATAGTTCTGTCCCTTCAGATGTGAATCCAGTGTCACCCCTTTAACTGTTACTGCTTGGACGTTTCTCTGATCTAGATCTTGAGTTTATACCTAATTTGTGTGTGCTGTTCCTTAGTCATAGATCCGAGCCTTTCAGATGACCCACCCCCATGTGTTTGAGTATGTTTCCCCCGTATATTGTATTCTAAACATTTAATAATCACTTTGCGTGAGAAGAAGCGATTTCTTTTGCCATGAGGCTTTTACTTCTTCAGTTAACATATCCATATTTTGTTTTTTTTGCTTTAAATAAAATGATGGTAGTAATGCTAGGAAACCGCTTAGCTCCCGTGTCCCCAAATCCAGGTAGAGTGTGCACACACAGTTTTCTAAATTATATTTTCTCTCCATGTGACCTTTTGAAATCCAACTCTGAGACACTGAATTTCTGGTTCCTTCTTTTTCTTACTGGCTGTTCCATTCTTTGCAGATATGGACGCAGGTAACTATACATTGTCTTCATGGCAGCGCTTGTCTTGTTTGAAGAGCGAGGAGAGACACAACTGTGTGCTGTAGTCTTCCCTTCCCTCCTTGTTCTGTGTATATCATCCTATTTTGTTTCATTTGATCCTTTCCTTTTTTTTTTAAGTTCAACATTTCACCCTGTTTTGTCCCTTAGATGTCTTTTTAGCAGTAGTCCTGAGTAGCTTCACGTGTTTCCTGTAACACCTGTTCTAGTATTTAACTCCTGTCTTGGATACTGTGTAACCGTTCAGAAAAGTATGGCAGATGGAATTCTGTGGCAGTCGTTGCGTGGGGCTCTGCCATGACTTCGCAGCATTTTGCGATCCCACCATAAAAGTCTCGTGGTGGTCACATGAGGGAAAGGCCTACGTTTTTCGTTATCCGTATTGAAACGATGTTTAAGGGAGATGAGAAGTGAAGGCTCAAATGTGGGAATCAATGAGGAAAAGCATAGCTAGACACTGAAAAATGGATACAGATGCTAGAAAATCGGCGTTCTTTAGAGAGGTGAGAAAGTTGGCCGTCTTCTTTCCTGGAATCCGTACCTGGGTTGTCCTTGTGTATTTGTGCCTTTGTGTGTGACTGTGGGTTTTAGCCACAGTCATTTTGATTATACCCGAGAGTTTTTTAGAGCCTTTTTCTTGGGGGGTCTAGCAATTGTGTAGATTGATGACAGCAGCTGCTGATGGGCTAATTAGCTGGACTGCAAGTGAGAGGATCACCTCCTCAAGTAAGTCTGCCTGTGTGCCCCTGGAATGCTCAGGATTTCAGTTGAGGGGACCCCTTGGTCGGGGGTCCCTGGAGGTTTCGTGGTCTGGGCCCTGGTTTTGCTGCCACGAGCTGGATTCTCCTGTGCTCCGTTCGACGTCTGGCGTGGTTGGTGCGGGTCCCCGGTTCTCCCGCCTGTGGCCACCTTCCCCTTCCCCGCGTGGTGCTGTTTCGTCCTTACTGTGGCTTTTGCCATCTCCCTTTGGGCGTTCAGTTTGTGCCATCGCATTTGGCCCTGACTGTGATTTCTTTGTAGCGGGCCCTTATATTTTGATGAACACAAAGGCCTTTCTCTTGAACGTTCGCACATCAAAAGTAAAAACTGTACCCAGTGGGGAGACCTAAATGTGATCTGTAACAGCCCTACTTCTTCGACTTTCCAGGTAACACATTTTACTCCGGGAATTTCATGGTATCATACGATTTTCAGAGTACATTATTTTACAGGGTGGATGCATTCTCGAGTTCGCTAACGGGACGTCCCTTCTTTCATCTGCAAAGTGGAAACATCTCACCCCTCAGTGGGGTCTGTGCCCAAGGGCTCCTGGGTCAGGGGAAAGACTGTCCGAGATCTTTGCTCGCACCCTTCAGGAGCTGGTCCTGCCACCTGGCCGCCTGTCCTCTCACCGTTTGAGAGGTCAGGGGATTGTTCCTTGACGTTGCCAGGAGCGTAGAGAGGTCCCCCCAGGGGACGTGCGTCAGGTCCTCCGGGACCTGCAAGAATTGTGAGCAGGCGCCGCCTGGTGCCTGGAAGCCTTTAGTCCCCACGACTCGCTGTTTCCCAGAGGCCAGCCGCCCTGGAACCAGGCAGGTGGGCATGTCTTTGCTTCCCATGTTCTGTCCACGTACTGGGGCGAGTCCCACGTGGCAGCAGGAGGGAACCGTAATTTGTTGTTTCCAAAAGGAAATGAGTGAGAAAAGCTTTGCTTTCTCATCGTCTTGGCACACAGAAGTCCCTGCCCCCGGTCACAGAGCCTGTGGCTGCAGAGTGATTTCAGTCCTTGCCGAACATCCATCGATTACCCTTGCTCGCTTCAGTGAGAAGCTTTCCACAGAGAATGTTCTGGAGCTGCAGTGTTCTGTGTCATCACCCAGGTTTATGGAGAACATCAGAGCAAAGGGAATCCTCTCTGGGGTGTGCGGGAGGTTGATGAAGCCGATTACAGCTCAACACCACCTGCAGCTTCTTTCGTAGCAAAGGGTCAGGTTAGGACACAGCTGAAGGTGTGTGTCACGGTCGCCAGGCCGAGAGGTTTGGCCTCTGGCTGAGCTGTGAGACCTCTCCGTTTTCTTGCTGTTATTATTACCTGCAGCTTTATCCCCCTTTCCTCTTAAAATGGCTGGAGTGATCCACTGCCTGCCCCATACAGCGTAGCGGCTTTACATGGGAGGCGTGTTCCTGGGGGCTCTGTCTGTGCGCACAGCTCACTGGAGCTTCCCTGCCCTTCTTCCGTCTGCACAGGCTCTTCTTTTGCTTTAATTAATGTGTAAATGTCCTTTAGTGTTACTCTGACCTGTGGTGGGCATCTTTAGATTGCTGGGAGGGTGCAGGTGGTCAGGGCCTTCTGTTTTCGGACCCCCAGCCTTCTCCAGAGTGCAGGTTCCATCACCTCTCAGAGGATGACACCTGTTGTGCTTTGTGTGATACATTGGGGTTGGTACTTTAGCCCTGTGGCAAAGGCAGCTGACTCATACAATTTAGATTATTTTAAAGATGCAACCGAAATGAGGGAATGGATTTAAATACTATGTGTGGGTTTTTTTGTTTTTGTTTGTTTTTGTTTCTGTTTTTTGCGGTACGCGGGCCTCTCACCGCCGTGGCCTGTCCCGTCACAGAGCACAGGCCCCGGACGCGCAGGCTCAGAGGCCGTGGCTCACGGGCCCAGCTGCTCCGCGGCATGTGGGATCCTCCCGGACCGGGGCACGAACCCGCGTCCCCCGCATTGGCAGGCGGACTCCCAACCACTGCGCCACCAGGGAAGCCCTTATGTGTGTTTTTTAATTAGTGGATTAACAATGCAAAAGTGGGTAACCCAGTAGGGAGCCTATAAGTCCACAAAAATAATCCAAAGAGTAAAATTTTTGTGCAGGCAAATACCCTTTTAATCGTGCGTGTGCGTGAGATACATGGGCGTATCCGAGTCCTAGGGCTGCATGACATATTACCACAAACTGTGTGGCTTGAAACAATGGAGATGTATTCTCACGGCTCCGGAGGCCAGGAGTCTGAGATCGAGTTGCTGACAGGTTGGCTCCTTCTGGAGGGAATGTGGGAGAATCCACGTTCCGGGTGACTGGCAGCCCTTGGCGTTCCTGGGCTTGTGGACGCATCATTCCAGTCTCTGCCGTGTCGTCACGGGGCCTTCTCCCTGTGTCTGTGTCCAGGTTTCCCTCATCTCGTGAAGACACTCGTCTCTGGATTTAGGCCCACAGGTACTGGGGGTTCAGACTGGAACACATTTTTAGGGGACAGAATTTAACCCGTAATAGTATGTGCATATTACACATCTGGTGTTGAAACAGAAGCTGCGCTCGGACCTGTTGAAGTTGCCCCGTTACTTCTTGGTGACAAGAAGGGCGATTAGCTGCCCCAGACCTCACTGGCCATGCTCATGGCTGGTCTCCTAGACCGTCACAAACATTAGGTTAGTGTGCGTGTGACCGTCACACCTCTGATGGAATTTCACAGCTGTCATTCACTTCTGATGGAAGGAATCGGGTGGAGACTATTCCTCTGCCATTCAGTGCCCTATTAGTGGCTGCTAATTAGGACAGTGAATGAGGATCTGGGCGTGTAATTCGAGTTCCATCTCCTGTGCTTGTGCGCTTGATGTCTGCTGTGCACCCTGCCTTCCCCCGCCACAGACTCCACGGGCCTGCCGCAGTTTTTTGCTCTCTTCCTTCAAAATAAGAAAGAAAAGGAAAGAAAACCAAGGCTGCCCAGTATTATGTAGGAATTTGATGGAAACGTGGGCCACCTGAGACACTTTCCCTTGCAGACCGGGACACGGTGGTGTCCCCGAGAGCTCTGAGCTTCAGAGCTGAGCCCTTGCTGAGACCTTGTCCCGCTACATCTCCCTCTGTGTGCCCCTCCCTTTGTGCTTCTCACGGTGGGCCACGCAGGGGACCTGGGGCCCAGAAAGGCTGCTGCCCAGCAGCGGCTCTCATGGCGGTGGAGGAGGGGAAGGGGCCTCTAGCTCTAAGATGCACTACAGCGCAGCGCCCAGCAGACTGAGTAGCTGGTGTTAAGGTTGGTGGAAACAACTTTAAGGACGTCCAGAGACCGACCTTCCTGTGACGATAAAGTTAACTGCTCTTGGCTAATTTTTCAAGGACTTAGGGCCACCAAATGGGTGGGAAGTGCCAGGATGATGTCACGCTGTCTGAGAGCTCCCCTTCGTTGGAATCTGGAGTAAGCCCTCATCCAGGTGTGACACAGGTGGGTTCGCCACCTGCTGCGGAGCGGGGCCTCGGCCTGGTGTGACTTGGGGGCGACTGACCCTGTCGTTCCCAGGTCCTCAGGAGCTGAATCCATCAGAGGTTCATTCCTTCAGTGAATGACTCCAGCTTCCTGTAGGCTCTTCGCCAATTCACATTTTTGGGTAAAAAAGCTCTGAGGCCATGGCAGCCCCGAATCTAGGCCGGCAGCCTGCAGGTTCCGGCCACGAGCCCGGTAATGGGGGACGTGCCAGCACGAGCGAGGGCTGCGACAGCACCGCCTCTCACCCGCGTGTCAGGCCCGCACTTGCCTGTGGTTGAAACCCGGGTTCCCAGCCTGTCGTAGCCACTTACTGTCGTTGTGGCCTTGGGTGAGTTACCCATCCTCCTGAACTTCAGCTTACTCCTCCCTGCTCCCCAGTCCTTGTAGGGACTGAATATGAGTGTAAGCGTGCAGAAGACTGCGTTAGCCCTGGCATGGAGAGAGGGCTCAGGGACGCGTACCTCGTAAATAAGGGTCCTGCCCCTTCGCTCCTCCATCTTCTGCTTCAGGTGCGCAGCCCTGCCTCCTGGGCTGTTCTGACAGGTGTGGCTTCAGGACTTCGTGTCCACCAGGCGCGAGGTCATGATCCCCGCTGCTCGTGCCCCAGGCGTCCTGGTCCTCGACCAGCTCAGGCCTGGCTCGAATATGCCTGAGGCACTGTCTCTCCTCACCAGTGCGGTTATTCTAACAGCTTTAAGCACAGCTCAGGTCATGACAGTAGAGGGCTGTCAGTAGAGGACCTAATCGGGCCATTTGGAAACTGGAAAGAAGGATGGAATTTAAACTGGCCCACCATCCCCACAGGGCTTCTAGAATGGGGCTGAGTTCTCTGAGGTCTTTCTTGCACCCGGGCGGTGGGGACTCTGTCTGGGCTGCTTGCAGGGTCACGAGCTTCTCTGGTTGGACGTGGCCTCAGAGCACGGTGGCCACGGTGATGGATGAGACAGCCCCATCTTAGCCTTCTCTCCGGTGTTTCCAATCCGAGGGTGCCCCCCCGAGGGTGACTGGCCCTGGGGTTACCACTGTGCCCTGCCCGTGCCTAGCCGGGACGTCACACACCGGCTGCAGCTCCAATGGTCACTTCCTCCGGGGTCAGGGGCTGCTGGCCATCAGGTCACTGTGAGCTGGACGTCCCTCTGTTAATCTTGCCACTTCCCTTGAGGACTCTGCCTGGAATTGTTTCCCAACAGATGTGTCTATCGTCAGGGCAGTAGAAGCCTTCTCAGGAGCATGGGTATCTGAAGTCATTTTTTAAAAATGAATGTTTACTTAGTTTCTTAGAAACAAGCCATGTGGTAAATACCAGCCTTACTTTCTGGGACATGTGAAATGCATTTAAACTGTCAGCTCCAGAAACCCTTTCCAAATCAAATAAACTTAAAAAACATTTTTGTGAGCTACCACTGCTCAGCAGATGTTCGGCTTATTTCTAAACACGTTCTTGGTGCTGTTTAGTGTTCCAATGAACAAAATATGTAAACACTAATAAAGTTCGAGTAGTTTTGAAATCTAGCCAGTTAAATGTTTCAACGTAACTTTACCATCTTACTTGCAACCAAGTGATTATAAGTACATGGTAAGTTTTTAATGAGGATTATCTGAAGCCTTACAATTAAGAGCCCACCGGCAGGTTGGCTTAATAGGTAAAGCAGAAACCAGTTCAGCCATCTTCTTTAATTATTTCAGGTGCTGACTCAGCCTCTAACTCTAGGAATATCATTGATCCTTGTCATTGTTCTGATCTGTGTAACCGTCTGCTAACTCTGTCCCCTCACACGTAAGCCGTACTGAGGATCGGGTGATAGTGCCTTTAAAATAGGCGAAGGATACTAAAATAATCACTAGAACTTCCAAGAAATCATTAGAGAGAAGGGTGTTCTACTTCATTTTAAACAAGAAAAAGACAGCTGTAAAATTAGAATAAGGAGATTATGTTTTTGGCATTGACAGAATTGGCAGGACAAAATGTATTTTTGAATTGGTTGTTTGGGACTCAGAACACATTGTCCCGTATTGTTATAATTAATTCACCGGGAAACTGAGGGCCTACTGAGAGCTGGGCATGGCACCTGTGGCCAGTGTGTGTGTTCCAGAGGGGAGAAGAAGCTTCTGGATGAATAGCTGTAACTCACGGTGGTGATTTACACCTGGTCAGCTGAGCAGCCTTGCATGCTGGCTTCAGCCGGGAAGTGTTCCTGGGCTCCCAGGGTAGCCCACACATCCTCCTTCATGTCATTTGATTAACAGAGACCCCAAAATAGTAGCGTGCATGCTGGGAACACAACCGTGTCTTTCCTAAGACACCTCAGGACAAAACCATTTCTTTAATAGGAAAAAGGAGACTGGGGTCTAGAAAGTTCCACCTTTGAAATTAGAAATTATTTTTTCTAGAGAAATTTTAAGTCCCAAGATGGTTTTTTAGACCTTTAAGTGCACGACTTAATTGCAGATTAGAAAATAGTCCTTGGATCTGTCAAAGCTCAATTGCCACCAGGTGTTTTCTCCTTGGTCCGTTGCTACATCTGCCCATGACCTTGGGCCCTGACTTTGTCGCCTTGCTGGCAGCGGGTCTGGATCCAGGGAACCAAGTGGCCGCCGGCCAGTCCATCATTCACCCAGGCAGCTGCCTGCTCTGATCTGGTTCATGTTCATTGTCGTAGTGTAGAATCCCTTGGTTGCATGGGAGAGATGACCAGCTTCACTGAGCTTCAGTAGAAAGGGGGAATTCATTCACTTATGTACCTGGAGCAGCTCCGGGGATGGGTGTATAGCTTGAGAAAGCCCCTCATCACCTGATGCACGTGAGCTAGTGAGGAACCTGCCTCTCCCATTGCTTGGGTCTCCCCACTTGGCGGCAGGCAGTTTTGGTGGCCTCGTGACTGCATGGTCTGCAAAACTCACATCTCATGGGAGGAAGAGTTGCATGTTTTTCTCAGTAGCTCCGAGGGAAGACTTAGAGACACCTCTGGATGGCATTGCTTGAGGCGCAGACTATAAGTTTTAACCAGGGGGAGGCTTTGTAATGCAGATCTCTTCCCTGATGAACAGACCTGATCCACTCAGTTTACCCAGTGGGAACAGGGTGCCCCGGAGACCAGAAGGGCCAGGTCCTGTTTGCTCTCACCTCTGTGCTTCCTTCCGCAAATCTCTACCTTTCACAGGCTCACTTCTCTCCCACCCTCCCACCCCATTTTATTGGTCCCAGGGAAGGGCAAGTTCTGAGACTCATAACCAGTCCTTGACCGAGGCAGTCTGACCACAGGTTGAGAGGTTCTCTGTGCAAGTTTGTACAGAAAGGAAGAAATGCCGGCTGAGGCCAGCCTCGGGGCGGGCAGAGGAGAAAGAAAGGGGGGCAGGCAGCACCGTCAGATGCGGGGCAGTGGGTCAGGGGGCCAGGCTTACGTTCCAGAGGGGGACGGGTATGGATGTGCCAGCGTGGAGCCCACCTTCCAGTCACGGCTGGTGCGAGACGGGATTGCCGTGTGAAGAAGATGTACCTCCTGTAGGATGACGCTGGGAGGTCACGCCTGCTGGATGTTAGAACTCTAAGGGCAGACTTTCACTGGGGCCATGGTCAACTCCCAGGGCCAGGACGTGGAGATAAGGCAGCAGAAGGGAAAATACCAGTAGCAAAATAGGCCAAGTGCCAAAAAAAAGAATTACACGAGGAGGGTGTGTAGTGTGATGAAGGTGCCCGCAGACTCTCCCCTCCACGTCACCTCCTCATGCAGGACTCAGGGACCCCCAAGGTGCCCCCTGAGAGCTGGGGCATCGTGGGCACAAGGCCTGAGGGGCTGGGACAGGCCCCTGTGTGCGTACGTGCGCACCTGCGTGCACGCCACGTACGGCTGCCGATTATCTACAAAAGGTGACAGTTCGACATGACTGAAATGGTTTGACTGAATCAATTATTTGGTGATTGGCCCAGGCCAGAAGTGGAAACCACATGCAACTCACAGCGTAGTCTTTTACCCATTGTAGTGGCTTCCTGGATGTCCTGTGTTGGGAGGGATTGTGAGGCAGGATCTTGGCTCGGGAAGAATTCTGAGTGTAGCCGATGGTCCCCCCTGACTTGCGTCTGGAAGCCGCTCGGTTCCGTCCATGTGGCCCAAGGGGCAGCATGTGTGGCCAGCACGCCATCCTTTTCTGAGCCCCATTTCTTACCGTTTTGCTTCTTTTACAAAACGGCAACACCACAAACAAAAGAAGGGAGCAGCATTGTTCTTTGAGGGCCGCTTGGGTGGGACAAGCATGTTGAAAGTGTGGAGGGGGTGGGGCTTGGTGACAGAAACCAGGTGGCGGTGTGTCCTCGACTCCTTCCATGCAGCGGAGGGGAGCGGGTGAGGCTGAACCAAGAGGGAGGTTGTGTGCAGGGACTGTCAGTTACACGGGGTGTGACCGCGTGATCTCCAGGTGGACCGGGCTGCCAGCGTGTGCATCTCCCATTGCCCTCGTGCGTAGAAGGATTCTGAAGGGAGTTGGGGGCCGGACCGCTGGGCTCCCAGCAGTCATTACACAGGCGCTGGCTTTGGAGAGGGGCACAGCAGGGCAGACGGGAGGAGTCCTCAGACAACCTCTGGACCTTGGAGCTAACACAGAACGGTGGGAATGAGCCGCGGGGACCACTTACACTGGACCCACTGCTGCCCCATCAGGAGGGGTGGCAGCTTCTTAGTCCCACGAAGTACTGGCTGTAGGATGTGCCCTGGCCCGCCTTCCGGTTCGGGCAGGAGCCTGGCAGTACAGGTGCAAGCTAGGTGTGTTCCAAGTTGCAGATGCAGGGGCTTCCTGGGCTGGGCAGGTTCTGAATGTGCCTGAGAGGGAGACAAACACACACACACACGCATACACACACACTCACACCCCACCCCAGGGCAGTCTGTCTCCTGCCAGCCCTGGATGGTGGGCTTTGCTCCAGGTCTTGGTGGTGTCCAGCTCACAGGGTGCTGGCCTTCTCAGAGACCAGATCACCCTCTAGGATGCGCACAGTGACCTGGAGACAGAGCCCCCTGGAATCCTGCTGTTAAAGTCCTGACACTGTTTCCATGGGAATGAGACAGTTACAGGGAGTGAGCCTCCACCTCTCCCCCAGCCCCCGGAAATGGAAGAGGACAGTCCAGACAATAAGTGATGTGTCCCCAACTTCCCTGGGGGCGCAGTGGTTGAGAATCCGCCTGCCAATGCAGGGGACACTGGTTCGAGCCCTGGTCCGGGAAGATCCCACATGCCGCGGAGCAACTAAGCCCGTGCGCCACAACCACCGAGCCTGCGCTCAGAGCCCGCGAGCCACAACTACTGAAGCCCACGTGCCTAGAGCCCGTGCTCCACAACAAGAGAAGCCACCTCAATGAGAAGCCCGCGCACCGCGACGAAGAGTAGCCCCCCGCTCGCCACAACTAGAGAAAGCCCGCGCGCAGCAACGAAGACGCAACGCAGCCGAAAATAAAATAAATTAAAAAAAAAAAATGACATGTCCCCAGAAGAAATATCAAAGGGGAGATGGCTCTCCCACAGCCGTCACCCCCTCCCTGTACTGTTGCTGCTCCAGAACTGAGAAGGATTGTTGCATTTTTAAAGATCTGTAAAAATAAATAAACAAAAACAACCCCGCCCCCGACCCCGAAGCAAGGCTACTGCCCGCAAGGCCACTTTCTGGTGGCCCTTCGCCGTGATGGCTTGTGACCCTGCTCTGCAGTGTCAACACATCAGGTATTAAAATGCAGAGGCTTTCTGGGTTTCTCCACAGGGTCTGATCTCACAACCACTATCCTTTTTTAGTTTCTTGAAACAAGCACCTGGTTCATATTCAGAGAAATGTGTGTGAACAGACAGTTCTAAAGCCAGTACTCTTACATGTCCAATTCAACAGTTGCATTTTCAAAAACAAAGTTGACATGACAGTCTTTTTTAATGACAAGTTATTTTCACGTGGGAAACACTAGTCGAGAGCAGTAAAATCTGAGGGACTGAGAGACCATCTGCCCGTGTGCTGGTAGCTGAGCAACCCACCAAGGTGCTGCTGGGTGCTGGCCAGCTCACCTCCTCACCCACTTTTCTGAGGCTACTGCCCCTGGACTCGTCCCAGGCCATGGCTGGTGGGATTTGGCCTCATTTAAAGGCACCAGGTGAGCAGCTGGGCTCTTTTCTCCTGAATCTGCAGTACTTTTTGTAATTCATCCCTTTTTATGCTTAAAATAAATGTGCAGAATACTAAAAATAAAACAAACAAATAACCGTAAGTACATTTCCCCCCAGGGAAACAAGTATGTGCACGACTAATATTCCACTTACCACCAAACTATTTCAGAGACTGTAGTAGATGCTGGAAAGTTCACGTACAGCCACCACAGTGGGTGTTGGAACATTTCCAACAAACAGCTTACTTCTTTGGTCACACAGGCATAGTGCCAGATATTGCAGTTTTGTTTTTTTTTAAACAAATGGAAGGTTTGTGGCAACCGCGTATCGAGTGAGTCTGTCGGCGCCATTTTTCCCAACAGCACTTGCTCACTTCACGTCTCTGTGTTACATTTGGATAATTCTTGAAATATTTCAAACTCTCTACCAGCAGGAAGGTTATGACTTGATAAAGACTCAGATGATGGTCAGCATTTTTTAGCAGTATTTTGACGTTAAGCTATGTATGTTGACTACTACAGTATAGTAGAAACATAACTTACGTGCACTGGGAACCCCCAGCGTTCCCGTGACTCGTTTTATTGTGATACCCGCTTTATTGCGGTGGTCTGGAACTGAAGCCACAGTAGCTCCGAGGTGTGCCCGTATATTAGATTTTATAGGGAGGGGCCCATCATTATGTGGCTATTTCCTCCTTCAGGGGGCTGGCTGAAAACCATGCCCCCCCACCCCATCCGCTCGGTGGGTTCCCAGTGGGTTCCAGGGGGCACAGGCTGTGTCTGTTCCTGGGGCCCGGTCCCCTCCCATACCCCACCCAGCTGGCTCTCCTGGTCAGTTCCCATGTCCTCCCGCTGCCCTTGACAGTCAGAGATTCTCTCCTGTTCACTCTGTTCACCAGCACTGTGCTTATTATTGGCCCATAACGGGCTTTGCTAAATGCTTGCTGCGCGGTGCTTCTGAAGACCAAGGTTTTATTGCCCCAGTGTAGGGAGCTAACAGAGAAATGGGGAGCGGCGAACACAGGGGGAGAACCCTTGCCAAATACTAATAAGAGCCAAACTGTGTCACAGGTGGAGTGTAAATCAGATCCATTCCCCTGTGTTCCTCTATTGCTTGCTTGCATGGAAGTCCCCGTCTGAGATTAGAGACACACCGTACACGTGGATAAATATTGAGACGGTTACTGGGACTCACAAAATCTCTTCCCTGGGGCAGTATGAGTAGTACCGTCCAGAACTTGCTATCTTGTGACCTCTTCAGACTTGGGAAAAATAATTACTACCCTGGATCTTCCAGAGTACCTGGAATTGTGACAGAGTGTTAAGGGGAATCCTGGTTTTCATATGGGAATTTGAGCGAATTGAGGGAATTTCTTTCATTCTCTGCTTACTGTGGTCTTGGTTCTTCCTTGTCATTGAATTTCGCTTTGAGACTCTCCCTCAATGTGCAAGTCCCCAGACAAAGTCGCCAGTGTAACACAGCAGGGCTTAGCTGGTGTTCAGGGCACACAGGTAGTGTTTCGGGAGCCTGACGGCTGACGCAGATCAGCTCCCGCTCACCTTCGCTGAGGCTACAGAGGCAGGTGGTGGTGTCCGTTGAGTTTTCACACAAGGGAGCTGAGGCACCAGCCGCTACTGAAGCCGCACAGGGTCGCCCAGCTCAGAGGCAGACCCTTGGCGGGCGGCTTCGAGCCCGTTCCTCTGCACTGCGCTCCCCCTGCCTGGATACACACACACTGCTGTCCTGAAAGGGCCACAGCCCACCTGACGGCTCAGCACCCACATTCAGGGGCCTCGGCGGGACCTCGGGTCACCAGGTCTCCTGCGTGCTGGGCCGTGCCGGCCCCTGCAGGCTGCCTGTCCCTTGGAACAGCTGCTGAGTTATTGGGGAAAGTACCGAGTTCAGTGGAGGACAGTATGTGAACTTTGGGGGTGGGTCCTAACTTCCAAAGACAGCTTTGCAGGGAAGTCTGAGTGTGTGGAGCCAGGGCAGCCTGAATGGGCCTGGGGCTCTGAGCCCAAGGGAACAGGCTGCGGGCCCAGGCGCCAGTATCACACCTGGAGTGTGAGCTGAGGACAGCAAAGTCCAGGCTTCCCTTTCCAGAGAGCGTCCCGTGTCCACCACAGAGCCCGTGGACATCTTCACAAGAAGAAGGATGCTTTGGGCTCCAGGACCTGCCTGCCTCTTCTGGGGCTGCTGGTATCGCAGGGCATGTTTTATTCTTTGCAGTACCTGAGGTTCTGCCGCTGTGATTACAGAGAACATTTTGTTGGGTTAATCCTATCTTACAGCCATTTTAGTGTTTTTTTGCAGGGAAAAGCTAATAAAACTTACGAAAGTGGAATTGGGCCTGTCCCTGGACGTTGATGATTGGAGATTGGTCCAGGTCAGCCAGCCTACACCTTCCCAGGGTTTCTGTGTTTGTTTTAGTCGTGAGAAGATAGCACTTGGAAGAGAGAACTCTTAATGGGTTTCATGTGTTAAGCTGCTAATTTACCTTTTTCTCCAAGTTCTTGGAAGTAAAGATGTAAGGAAATTGAATTTAACTATTGGGCAACAAACCACTTCCCCAAACATTAATTTTCCAGTTTCTTTTTTGAGCAGCAATACCATCTTTACAAAATGTTTTAAGTAGATCTCTGATACATCATGGTGTTCTGTTAATAAAACTTGTACAAGTTCTAGTTGATAAGTTTCTGACTCATTGCTTATCAGAGACGGCAATAAAGCTGTTTTATGAACACAGAATAGGGCTTAAGGGGCTCCTGTTTCAGTTTTATATCTGCCTTTTCATCCAATTAATTTTTGATTTTATTGATGTCAAGAAAACCTGAGCTACACAGGTAACACTTAAATATATATATATATATGTATAAATGTATATATACATATTCACCTTATTCGCCATTTCAAGGTACTCTTCCATTAAATACATCCAGAAGTGTTGAAGTAGTAGGAATAGTAGCACTCTTGAAATTCCATGTTGAATCAATGAAGGCAGTGACTCTCATTCCATAGAAGTGTTCAGGTAGGAGCCCCCCCGGACCACGGTCAGCACTGAGTGCACTGTGACATCGCCAAGGGCCAGCTGGTTAACTATCTCCTTGTTGTTGCTTAAATTACCTACATCACACAAAAAACTGTCACCGCACGTGTGCCCGGCTTGTCCCTCACGGAAGGTGGGACATGTCCCCAAGCAGGTTGCTTGCTTGTGCAATCTTCATGATTTTCAGGCGCAAACAAATGCAGGATGAGATTTTTAAAAGGCCAAGGCGAGGCTGCAACTTTCCCCGTATCCCAGCAGGTGGGTTCTGCCTCTGCCCTGGTTACCTGATGCAGCAAGAGCCACCATCTTGGTCTCTGGGTTAGTGTGTAACATACCTGCCAGTGCAGGTTGGTTGTCACCGTGACAGCCGTTTCAACACCAGTTGTACGTATGTAAAAAATGCTTATTACGTTGGCCATTTTCCAACCCCCTGAAGTGGCTCTGGAGTGTGCTCCTGGGGGTGCACCTTGAGCCCTGCTGTGGGATGAGAGCCCCCATCTTGGCTGGCATGGCAGCTTTTCGCCAGGGCCTTGGTTTTGCTCCATCCTTAAAGTGACGTTGAGAGTCTGTCTTTTTCTCTTGGAAGATCATGGGCTGTTTTGATCTGCAGGTTCATATCTTCTTGCATTTCAAGAAAATGCCTCTGTATTTTATCTCTGAATAGTCTTTGAGCTCTTTTGTTGGGGATTTGTTGTCAGAGGTACCACTTATCCTTTTGTTAGTTTCATTTGTCTTCCTGTCAGTTAACTTCTGTCTTTTTCATCTTGGCGGAGTTTATTTCAAGCCATTCCTCCATGTCAGAATTTCAGCTTTGAGCGGTTTCTTCTCTCCCTTACTTTTTCACATTGTATTCGTCCGTTCCAAAATGTTGGTTTGGTCCTCAGTTCTAGAGGTTCCCATTTCTTCCCTCATTGTTTCCGTTTCTTCTCCCTGGAGTTCTTGTCTTGTTAAATGTCTGTTCATAAGTGGCATTAGGGAGGGAAGTGATCAGAAGGGATTTCCTTCTGCTTTTTGAGTTTTGTTTTCTCCTCCATTGGCTCTTTGGGTTTTGCGGGCTCCCTTGCAACCCGCCTCCCCTTTTATTTTGGCTGCGCTGCACGGCTTTCAGGATTTCATTTCTCCGACCGGGGATTGAACCCCGGGCCGTGGCAGTGAAAGCCCGGAGTCCTAACCAGTAGGCCACAAGGGAACTCCCGCAATCCCTCCCTGTCTTTTTCCCCTTGCCCTATCTTTGCACGATAGTCTCACCATCTCTATAGCTTTTTCCTCCCCTTTGCTGAGATTGGCGCTGTCTCGACTGTAGTCAAGTGCAGGGATACACGCACTGCTCAGGCTGTTCACATAGGCTGGCCACTCGTCCTGGGTCAGGTATGGGACGTGGGGAGCCCCCTGCCATCTGGTTTCCTGGGGCAGGACACAGGCTAGAGGAGACACCCCTGGCCCAGAGGGCTGGCCCAGTCTGCCCGAGCTCCCATTTCCCAGACCCCCGTCACACCCCTGGGCCCGCAGGGAGGCACCGGAGGCTGAGGCTGGATGTTACTTTCCCTGAGAATCGCAGTGTATCATGGGTCCCTTTGTCCTCTTAGGGCATCTCCTCCAGACAAAGGTGAGCTGCCCTGACACACAGGGCGCTTGCATTCCCTAGGAATTTGCTGGATGCCCTGCGCCAGGTCCCCTGCCTCCGCGGGGGCTGGGAGGGGGTTGTGTTATACTGTCACTCCCTGCGGGGGCCCCTCCTTGCAGTCTGGGTATCACAGGCACTTTGCCTGCAGAGAGCCCTGGCGGCTGCTCATTTGGGAACCTCCTAACGGTCAGGGGACAGGGCACAAAGGCCATGCTGCCCCTTCCTGAGCACCCCCCCTCCCTGGGGGATCTGGAGCCACTCTCCACCCAGTGCTGGAGTCCTCCTTTTTATTCTTAAGGTCAGTGTTTTCGAGGTTGGTTATGTAAAAGCTTTGCTGCTTCTCTTGGTGGATGGTGAACTTTTTATCTGGCTTTTACTTTCCCCCCCTCATTTTATTAGATATGGAAGAAAGGAAATTTGGTTATAGCAAAGTTCAAATCTTTCGTCTTACCCTGGAACTTTGACTTCTGTCTCAGTCTTCCCTCTTTATTTTACTCAGGTCTGGGTGAAAAGAAGTTGTTAAAGACCGTGGCCTGTGTGTTAAACCCCATTTCACCTGAAGTCATAAGCGTGAGCGTTTCACCCGTGAACTTACCAGTCACCACGCATTAATTAGATCCTTAGGGTTAGTACATTTTTATAGTAGTCCCTGCCCTCCCTTTTTTTTTTTTTTTTTGCGGTACACGGGCCTCTCACTGTTGTGGCCTCTCCCATTGAGGAGCACAGGCTCCGGATGCGCAGGCTCAGCGGCCGTGGCTCACGGGCCTAGCCGCTCCGCGGCACGTGGGATCTTCCCAGACCGGGGCACGAACCCGCGTCCCCTGCATCGGCAGGCGGACTCTCAACCACTGCGCCACCAGGGAAGCCCTGCCCTCCCCTTTTTTAAACAGTGTAAGTTTTTTAAAACTTGGCAGGGGAAATGAAGTCTGATTTGGTTAAATTTTGTAAACGGACATGTAACCAGTAAAACTTTTCTTCCCCAGTGTAAAAATAATAATGGGATCCAAAATCCCTTTTAAATGTCATGATATGAAACTTCTCCAAAACCTCAGTAATAGGTACCTGACTTCAGTATTTTGATCAAAGTTAAAAGAGCAAAATTAATTTTAAAGCCTTTCTGGCACATGCATGATCAGACTTTTCATATTCTCCCGGGGAGAAATAAAAATATTCATAGTTGTCTCCAGTGTAGTCCTCTCATCCCACCAGTCCTAAATAATTAGGGAACAACAACATTTACAGATATTTGTTCTGGGGCTAAGAAGAAAATTTTAGGCAAATGTTACAAATGACAAGAATTTCTAAACCATTCCACCGGGAAAATCAGGTGCTCCTGAGCTGGGGCGTCGTGAGGGTGACAAGATGTGAGGCCAGCTTGCAGCTATGGGGAGGGTCTTAGCGGCTTGACTTTGTCTGATCAGATGCTGGAATAATGCCCCCCCCCCTTTCTTATGGAAAAGGGAAAGAGCGTGCTCCACAAATGCACTTTTAAACTCAAGAATGATATTCATCGTTTGCTTATGCGTGGAAAAGTAAAGATGGAAATCAGCAGGAAAAAAAAATGAAACATGTTACCGAGTCCAAGCTTGTACGGCTCACCACACAACAGGCCAGTAATCGAGAGATGAGTTGCTGGGGCAAGGAAGAGCGACTTTATTCAGAAAGCCCGCAAACCGAGAAGATGCTGGACTCGTGTCCCAAAGAACCATCCTGCCTCAGTTAGAATTCAGGCTCCTTTTATACTAGAAGGGGAGGGAGTAAAGTCAAACACTTACTGGTTCCCATCAGCTTCCGGAGGGGATGTGTTCATTTCTTCCTTTCTGCGGTCATTCACAGGTGGGCCTGGTCAGGATGTTTCCTGTGAACTGAACAAAAGTATTTTAGCTTAATGCTCATCACCTGGGAGGCAGGGTTCCCAGACATGGGCCATTATGTATCATTTAAGCTTATAGGCAACATCCCTTTAATGATTAACTTGTAATAGAATACAAAAGGTTCTTCCCTGTGACACAAAGTGATAGGCAGGTCTATTTCTTTTTTAGTTTCCTAAGCACAGGGATGATTACCATTTGAGGCTGTGAAGGCAGTTCCCTTCCAGAGCTGTGAGTGGAGCGAGGAAAAGACATCCTCAGCCCCACCGCCTTGCATTCTCAGTGTCGCCCTGTGGGTGCTAGGAAATTACACGAAAGATTCCAAGCTCGTCTGTGGACACTGTGTGCCATGAACTGTCTCAGCAGAAATCCACGGGGAAGAGGGCGGAGGTGAGAATCAGTCAGCACTTCTGGGTTTGGGTCTCATGCCTGCTGGCTGGGGGGGTTTGGTCGGCGTCTGCACTTCTTTTCCAGCCAAGTTAGATGTGGAGGTTGATGGTGATATTTGCACCACAAGATGCTGTGAGGAACAACGGACATGAGGTGGGAAGAGAAGTGCTTTGTAAAGTATTACAAGGCTTGCTGTTGCCTGGAGAGCTGTTAATGATATGATAATACCTTTTGGTCCAATTAGCCAAAAAGACAGAAATGTCAAACATCTGTTGCCGTGTTTACTCCCAACAAGATTTTTTTTTTTTTTTGGAGAATAGGAAAATTTGATTTTCTTTTTTTCCCCCTTAAAGCAGAAATGCCAACCCGGGTGAGATGGTTATACCTCCTTCAGTGTAGACAGCCCTTATATTTAATAGGGCTCCATTGTAGGTCCATCCTACCTAGCTTGAGTTTAAAGAGTAGAGGGAACCCAGTTGTTTTTACCTACGCCAGCATCCCAGATTCAAAACTGGTTCCCCCAGCATGAGATCAGGATACTGATTGGTTACCAGTGGATTATAAGGGGCCCCCTTGAGTCTTTTTTTCAAGATATTAAAGAAACAAAACAACTGACCTTTTCTTCCTGGTGTGCTATTCACAACACATCCAGCATCCCTGTTCTTGGTAGGTATATTCAGGTCCATCTTTTACTCATTTTTGGAAGAAATTAAGACCTTGACTTGCTTAAGAAGGCAAGCTGAAGGGCAAACAAAGTTTCCCAGGGCAGTTTTCTGGAAACTCTGAAAACTAGACTTTGGGTGAACCAGAAATCTAATAAATTGCATGTGAAGTTGAGTTCAGACAAGAAGAATGTCCCCTCTGTGTGCTCAAACGAGATGCAAACACCTCTTCTACTGTCCAGCGAGACTCAGTTACGAACATCAAAGCCCAGAGATGAACTTGGTTCTGCTCACTTATCTCTTCCTGTTTGCTGCACACTTAACGTGATGCTCTCTGCCTCTGCTGACCTCACGGCATCTTTGGAAGGAACAAACTTAAGTGCGGGAGGGACCTCCGTTTTCCCTTCTCATGGAGATGTCAGCACAGGTACAGAGCCCTTGTACCCCTGTGTACTCGGTGGGCAGGCAGCTGTGTGGGGGACACTGCACACATATGCACGGGTGGGCTGAGCCAAGGGCATGTTGATAGTTCCCAATACAGGGGTCAGATTTGGGTACACTTTCTAAAAGTAAAACTACCCCCCGGGTACTTTAATGTTATGTAATAGTATTTGGCAGTCAGAGACGGTTGACGATTATTCGTGTAACAAGTTTATAGCATGGGCCGCAGGCCAGGCTGTGCATTAAATGCTAGGAATACAAAGCTCGGTGCAACAGACCTGCTAGCCCTCTGTATCCACAGATTCGTTCAGCCACGGATCTGAAACACTCAAAAAAAAAAAAATTACAGGAAGTTTCAAAAAGCAAAACTTGAATTTGTCTCATGTTGGCAGCCATTTACGTAACATTTATGTTGAACTTAGAGCTCTTTACGCGGTATTTATACCGTACGAGATATTATAGGTAATCTGGAGATGATTCAAGGTATACGGGAGGATGTGTGTAGGTAATATGAAAATACTGCACCATTTTATATAAGGGATTTTGGAACTAGTCTCCTGTGGAGTCTGAGGGATGACTGTAATTGGAAATAGGATTGTAAAATAGGTGTTTAAAAATCTGCATTAGAAATGAAGTTGGATGTAGAGTTTGGTAATGTGCTCTAATATTTCGGTAGGGAAAGATCTAATGGCTGGGATGGATGGTGGGTTTGAATTTCAGATAATGAGAGAGGTGGCCCCTGGGGAGTGTAGACCAGCTTGGTACCACCCCCAACTTCATCCCAAGGTTTTTTCCCTTTGTGTCTCTAAAGTGAACTGTAGAAAACGGATTTTAAAGTCTTAATTTTATTTACCTGCTGGGCTGTGTTTCTCCAGTACCCAGTTGTCTATGTTCCCGTTGAGCCTGCTGACAATCTATCAGCAGTAGGAGTTTATTTTTTATATATAATTTTATTAATCATAGTCTTACTTTTTCACAATCTGGGTGCTTAAACACCTGGCTGAATTTTATCTAATCAAACCTTTGGGTTCTTGGCAAATGCATTTGAGTGTTTCATTTTTGTTTCCTGATGTATGTGTAACACCAGAGAAAACACAGAAGTCCATTGCAAGTGTCTAATATTTGCAATTGTAAAATATTGAAGAGACATACTAATTACATATCTTAGGGGGGAAATGAAAAGTGATTTTAGAATTGGAAGGGGCCTTAAGGATGGAGGAGAGAATCACCCCTCCTTTTAGAGCTGACGAAAATTAGATCCAGAGGCCTCTGCTTGAGGTTACAAAGCAGAGGAGCAGAAAGAACTCTGTGCAAACCTTTCTTAACTTTAGTATTGTTATTCAGCTATCTGGACACATAACTTGGGGTCGTGACTCTACAAAAATATGTGAAAGAAAGTGAATGAACGAATAGATGTGAAATTCATCCAACAAGCCCTTACCCTGTAAGACACACGAGGGCATAGAGACCCAGGGGAGGAGCAGGGCCATCAGCGGGCGTCATTCCGGGAGAGCTGCGTGGTGACGCCCACCGGGTGCCTGCTCCCCAGGGAGATGGGGGGAGGCGGCTGGCAGCGGAGGGGTGCTGGTACTGCGGGAGCTCCCCCCTCCTGCTCTGGAGACCACGCGGACTAGTGAGGAATTGGCCGTGTGAGACCAGCGTGCCCAGGGCAGCTGTGAAGGCTCGTGGAGGTCGAACCTGAGTTCATCAGACCAGGGCTGGCCTCCATGCGCTCAGATGCTGGGAGTCAGGGCTCGTTTGGGGGAGCTGCGGGGCACAGGGACCGTGAATCACTGTGGATCCTCCTACAGCCAGATGCGCAGGTGCAGAGCGGGCCTCAGCCCGTCTGGTCCAGCGCGCATGCGCTCTGTCCCCCGCCCCAACCCATCAGATGTGTTTCCCTCCGTCCGTTCTCCACGGAGTCTGCCCTCCTTTTTCGGTGTCGGCGGTGAGGGGGATCAAAATGAGAGTTCCTCCGTTTTAAAGTTGGAAAGTTTTCTTCGGTTTTTGAAGTTTTGTTCTTTAAGCACGTGCATCTTGCCTGTGACGGGGGTGCCCGGGGCGGAGGGTGGGGGGGGGGAAATGCGGGGCGGGAGCGGCCGTGTGCGCATGCGTGCTCGCTTGCGGAGGCGACCTCCCCGCGGGCCGCCCCAGCCTCACGTGGCAGAGGCCCACCTGCGGACACTTCTTAGGGGTGCGGTGAGGTGAGGCGGGGTGGTTTGGGACGGGGAGGCTAGTTTCTGCTTCTCGGGCGCTGGGATGGCCCAAACCCCGGACTCTCGGAGGGAAGGTCCGCGTCGTCGAGGGGGCCACTGTGGCGGAGAGCCAGGTGTGACTCCGGGGGGACAGGGGGCCGACACCCAGCCTCTGGGGCCGGTGGGGAAGCTCCACCAGCGAGGTTCGCGAGCTTCCAGTTATTCGGGGTTAGCTGGTGATTCTGGAAGGCCTCTGTGCCGAGGAGCTGAAGTGAGCGCCGGTGCTGGCGTGTTCCCCTCGAGACCACGAGTTCCGAAGCCCAGTGAGGGGTGACTGCGACAGGCTCAGAGCCCAGAGCGTGGGAAGGTCGTTTGTCTCTGGAGGTGGCAGAGGGCGTGGCAGAGGGACCCAGAAGTGGACGTATTTCCCGCTGCCCAGGGGAAGCCTAGCAGTCCGAACCGGGGCGCTGAGGGGAGATGCTTGAGGCACCTGGGCGTGGGAGGGGTCGGCCCCTGCCGCCTTCACGTGGCCACCCCCGTACCCCCAGCGTTCCGGCGGGGCCCCTGGTGGTCTCTCGCTAACCCAGCGTGGTCTCTAACGCTCTCCGTCCGCCAGCTGCACTGCTGTGTCTCCACCTGTGCGGAGCTGCCATCCAGTAGTTTGTGTCTAACCCGTGTGTAGTAGTTGAGCACCCTTCCCTTACCTGTGAACTGTGAACACGGAAACACCATCCCCATGCTGTTCTATGTTTTCCTTCCAAGAACTGGGTTTCTCTTGAGGAGAATACAGATTCTCAGCCCTTGAATTTGCCAACGTGCTGGAGACCAGGCCCCTGATCAGCAGATACAATTCATTTCGGTTTTGTGAACCCAACGAGAGAACAATTTCCGTGCTCTCTGTTTCTGGACTCGGTATCAGCGTGTTCCCAGGGAGAGAGAATTCCTGAATTTACACACAAAGCCTGCATTAAAATCCCACGCTTCTGAGCCACGAGTGATCCTGGCATTGCATGGAGGCTGTGTATTCTAACTAGAAAGGAACACGGGTTCTTACGGATGGATATTTGAATCTGAGTTCAGTAGTTCTTTTAAAGTCCAGGGGTCCCTGGAGGCAGAGCCGCAGCCCACTCGTACTAAACACTCAGGGCTGCCCCCAGGGCCACAGCCTAGGGTGTATTTTTCCACAAGCGAAGCCCACGTCTGTTTGCCCTCCCCTCGCTCTGTCTTTCCCGCGTAACAAGATTTTTTTGTGTGTGTATGGCAGGTGGCAGATTCAAGAAAGAGATTGTTGTTGACGGACAGAGCTATCTGCTGCTGATCAGAGATGAAGGGGGCCCTCCAGAGGCACAGGTGAGTACTGCGCGCACACTGGTGACCAGCTTTCACCTGTGCCTCCTTGGGAAGGGTCTGACTCCACAGGTGTGTCTAAGAAGTCGGTCAGGTGCATACAAGAAAAGGTGAGAGAGAGGCCCCAGGAAAATGCTTTCTGTGACTGAGGTTTTTCTCATCCCTGAGAGACTAATGCTGTTGTTCCTTCAGACAGAAACCTAGAGGGAAGTTTGGGCTGTGTGGCTGATTTTCACTTTGCGTTTTTGTTTTTGTTTTTGTTTTTTTGCGGTACACGGGCCTCTCACCGTTGTGGCCTCTCCCGTTGCGGAGCACAGGCTCCGGACGCGCAGGCTCAGCGGCCGTGGCTCACGGGCCCAGCCGCTCCGCGGCACGTGGGATCTTCCCGGACCGGGGCACGAACCAGCGTCCCCTGCATCGGCAGGCGGACTCCCAACCACTGCGCCACCAGGGAAGCCCCACTTTGCGTTTTTTAAGGAGGAAGGAAGAGCAGAATCTGCACTGATGTGTCAACTCAGCTGAATTGACATCTGGAAGTGTCTATAGCCCTTTTTTTCTCCTTTTATCCTGTGTTTGCTCTCTAGAGCAGTACAGTCATTTAGAAAGTTGGATGGGATTTGGAAATCTGAGCACTACTGCCAGGCTGCCCACCAGGCTTCTCAGCCCGGATCATTCTCCGTCACAAACCAGGATGCAGCACGGTCAGATTTCTTTGAAAGTTCCTTGAAAAATGGGTGTTGCGGAGGAAAAAAAACCAGCATGAGTGTGGAAAACCTTTTTCTTTGGTTTACTTACTCTCCAGTTTATTACTGTACTTATATAATTTACTAGCTGAACACTTCGAAGGAACCGAGGGCTAGTAATAGTCAAGACCCATTAATGCGAACTTAATATTAAAATTCCCTCTGGCGCTCTTTCTTGAACTTACCCTTTGGTGCAAGTGCGACACAGGATTATTGGTGATTTAAGTGAACGATGTTGAATATGGAGGTTGTTAAAGTTCTAGAACTCCATACACTGAGGTGTATGCAGCTCTACAGAAAAATGGCGTGGATTTACCATGTTTTAGTGAGTCTAAAATGCCACTGATTGTAAGCTATACCAGTATTTGAAAGAAAAATGCTGTCAAACCGTGAAACAAAGCAGTCCATAAGGTATGTTCTGAACATACCATAAGGTACGTTCAAAGACGTTAGTAAAAGTGTGGAAAAGATTTGTTTTCGCTTTGCTGAAACAGCATAGTCGATGAGAGTAAGGAAACACTGAAGACATGTTAAACATGAAAAAAAGTAGGTTACGGAGCTGTGAGAGCTCGGGTTCAGCGCACATCTGTTACTTTATACTTAAGCAGGACAGGGTGTGATGTCTGACACCGTCCTAGAAGGTTCATGATGGTGCTAAAAGCTCAATCACTTTTTCTGAGTGGTCCTTCGCCCGTGGGACGTCTGTCCTGCTATCACAAGGGTTCCGTCCGAGGCAGGTGGTAGTAGGAGAATGACGTAGGTAAAGTGTGGGTGGTGATCACCTGGGGTGATTTTCTGCTTTTCTAGCTCGTAAATGTTTTGGAGTGACCAGGGGCAATCTCACATGTAAAGAGCACACCTTAGCTCTGACATAAAGAATGTAAGAAGAAAGTTGAGAGACGTACAGAAGCGCATGTTGGAGCTGGTGTAGTGGCTTCAGAGGCGCTGCTGTCCAGGGATGCTGCCAGGGATGGGATGCTGGGGGGCCCAGGGCTGCAGAGGCACGGCGCTTCCCCTGACGCCAGTCGTGGAGCAGTGAGCAGGCTGCCCTGGGCCAGAGTTTAACCGCAGTGAGACCAGCCTCCCAAGGAGCCCCAGGCCCACACTGGAGAGGGAACTCCAGCCCGAGGAATTAGGGGCTCGGAGCACTGCCCCACCCTGAAGGTTGCATCAGCCATGATTGCTGTTGGGGTTGCCTTTTTAATGAAAGTATTTTGGGGGGTGGTTCTCTTATTACGAAGCTCAGGCCCAGTGTTCCCCACATCCCCAGACGGTGACATTAAAAATCCCAGGGGTTTTTCTCTCCAGTGGTATGTACCCTCTGAGAAGCATCTTTCCTCTAGGAAGCACGTATTCCTATGGAGTACATTTTTCCGTAGCCTCAGATGCTTAGGACATGTGATGTCATGCGACACAGAAACATTTTCCTTCCTTTTAGTCCCTGATTAATTAAAGAATTGGCTTTTAAGAATAAAACAAAGAAACTTAAGGCCTGTGAGCAATAATGGAGCCCTTCTTATAAGTTTCTTCTCATGTCTGGAAAGCACACGTATTGTGAATCGGTAACACTGGTTGAGCCCCCTGCCCCGCCACCTTCCCTGAGTGGTGCAGCTCACTTAATCCTCGAGATGACCCTGAGAGACGATGCTCTGAGCGTTCCCGTCACCAAGGACGCTGACGCCCTGAGATCTCATGGCATCAGGGCACAGGCCGAGGTGGCCGGCCCACACCCCCGCCCCGCCGGGGGTAGAACTAGGGCCCCCAGGAGGTCTCTGTCTTGGCCTCTGGCCCTGAGTTTCCCTGAGGACCAGTCCCTTATTCTAGCACGTACTTCCCACAGAAGCATCATTAGGCTAGAAGCTTACCCTGGTTAAAGTGCAGATTTCTGCTTTGAGGGGATGTCAAATGGAGCCTTTCAAAACTAGGCCGAGTGTACTCGGACATTCAAGGAAAAGAACTGTTTTCAAGTCACCACTCCTAGGCACATGTGAGCATGATGTTTGTTTCCACTGTCGCAGATCATGTTACATAGTCTGCGAAGGTAATGACGGCTTCATGAGTGAAGTTGCAGGATTTTGTGGATACTGGTGTCCTATTAGGTGGTGTGAAAACTCTGCCAGTTAACTGGGTTTTTTGGGGGGTTTTTTTGCAGTTGGTGGAGAAGCCGCTGGGGTGGATGGGGGACATCTACGGAGTGCCCACTGCTCACTAGGCCCTGGGGCTCTCAGGATGCACCCTTGAGAGGATGTGGCCTGGTTTGCATTTCCTCTGCACGGAGGGTCAGGTCGTTGTCAGTTTTGGGAGGTGCGGGCTGGTCCCAGGGACCACAAGCATTCGTAAGGTGCTCGTGGGCGTGGGGAAGCTGACTTCTCCCCGATTCTTGGGAAGAGAAAGGAAAACACATCTCAAGGTAGAGAAGGGGAGAAGGAGATGCCATGCCGTGTCAGCCTGAGTCCTGGGCCCTCAGGAGGCATCAGCCAGTCCCAAGGCTACTGGCCCCAAGTTCTCTTTCTCATTTAATTTCATATTTATCATTTGAACTTCAGGTGTATTTACGTTTTGTTGCGTAAAATCTCCATTTGTAACTGAATACGCTTTTCATTTATATGTGGAAGTCAGAGCTTAACCCACTAAAAATTTCACCAAACATTAGAGCTGATGCCTTGACCAGCAGAACTTACGTGGGAGCTGCAGGTTCTTTTAGAGAAAGCATGTGGGGCATTTTTTTTTTTGATTTTCACTTGGGTCTTTCATCAAAGAGAAGGGTCTCTGGCGCTAAGTCTCTTCCTCAGCGCCACCTCTGTGACCCTGGGAGCCCTGGGAAGCTGCTGAGCTTCCAGGACCCTCTCCTCTCTTGGCTCCAGCTTTACAAGACGGTTATGGGTGTTCCACGAGATAACGTGTGCTTGAGGGTGTGGTTATTTGCCAGAGAGAGGATCTGATGTGAGTTCAGCTGGATGCAAGAAAAGTGAGAATAAAATGACAGGAGTCGGGCCGTTGTGGGGTTTTCATTATTTTCCCCTAAGTTTTGTTCATTGCTTTTGTTAATTTCTCCGGCAGTGAGTCATAATTTCCTTGAAGGGTGCTGGAATTAATCAGGGGCGGCTGAGCTTTACAATAGGAAGGCCTCACATGTTGACGGGAGTAGTTGGCCCTGGAGGTGGAGGATTTCTGAGCCGTGGGCACCCAGAGGAAGAGCCCCATCTCAGGGGTCCAGCACGGCTTCCTGGGCGGCCTCCTTGGGGAGTTTGGGGTGAAACAGGAAGCTGCAAGGCCGCCCTCCGTGCCTATCTCCAGGTCGGCTCTGCTGTGCGCGGGGTTTGCCTTCCATTGGCCGAGTCGGGCCAGAGGGCAGACACTCCCTTGGGGAAGGATGTCTGGTTTTACTCTGGAGACAGCGTGGCCTGGGTGGGAAGGGGCTGAGGGCCGTCACAGGCGTGTTGTGCGAGGATGAGAAGGGCGTTCGTGACGCCCCAGCGATGCGCTATAAGACGACGGACGTGGCCCGGCTGGAGGCGTGTCTGCCGGCCTTTCGTCCTGTGTTCATGAAGGTGACCCCATGCTGCTCCTTTGCCTTTCTCTCGTGAGCTCCTCACTCAATATCTCCTGCTCACCTGCCTTTCTTTTCTCCCCAGTTTGCCATGTGGGTGGACGCTGTTATATTTGTCTTCAGCTTGGAGGATGAGATAAGTTTCCAGACGGTCTACCACTACTACAGCCGGATGGCCAACTACCGGAACACGAGTGAGATTCCGCTGGTCCTGGTGGGAACCCAGGGTGAGTGGTGTCCGAGGGCAGGTTGTGCTTCTGTGGCTCCAGCAGTTGAGCAGTAAGTGATTCCTGGCCTGTGTTTTCAGAGTGGAGGGGTTTGGAAACGGTTTAAAGAAGTAGTAATTTCCTACTGAAGGCTCCCTTTTTACAGTGAGCATCCATGAAACTGAAACTGTCACACTTCCTGATTTGATTCAGTGGAGAAGTCACTTGGCAACTTCAAAACAAAACACACCCCCCCACACACACTCCCAAGTGCTCTAATTTCTATATTAGGATATCTTAATTCTCTCTGTTACAAAATAATATATAAGCGCCCTAAAAGGTTATTTATGTTAACCTTTGTACCTTTAATACTGATTTCTGATATAATGCAGAGTTTTGTTTTATTCTGCTCTATTTCTTAATGTCTTATGAGCTGTATCTCATTTTTAGCAGATCCCTTAGAAAGCATAGAATCTTACCATGTGGGTACGTTTTGTGTTTTTTTCTAGGACACTTAAAACTTGGTCTTTTAGTAAAGTGACATCACTTACTATGCCCTTGATCATAGATTCATTTATGTGCTGATACCTGCCACTGGGGACTTAACTAAGGGGTCATACGGAATGTTTTTAAAAGTCAGATGAAGGTTAACTTTAAAACTGCTTTGTCAGAAAAATGGGGAACTTAAAAAATATAATCATGTCAAGAAACACTGGATTTTCCTTTCATTTTTTGGTGCAGGTTCTGTTTTTGTTAATTCCTTTAGAATGAGCACATCTGGTCTGCCCTTGCATGCCCTGATGTAAGACTTTTCCAAATAAGAAACCAGCTGCGTCAAACAAGCAAGAACAATTAGCTGCGTGCGTGGCACCAGATCTAATATAACTGAGAGCTCTGGCGGGGTAATCTGCTGCCTTGGCAGGATAGGCCTGAATCGTGGAGTGGGTGTGTGTGTTGGGAGAAAAAAGTGTGGAATAAACTAAAGTCATCTGCTCAGGGTGCTAGATGTAAAACGTGAGGGTTGGGTTTTCATGGAGAGAACTTCATTGCCAATCCCCACCCCACCCCCTTTTTTTTGGCTGCATCGGGTCTTTGTTGCTGTGCGCGGGCTTTCTCTAGTTGCAGTGAGCTGGGGCTACTCTTCGTTGCGGTGCGGTGGCTTCTCTTGTTGTGGAGCACAGGCTCTAGGCACACGGCCTCAGTAGTTGTGTCTCGCGGGCTCTAGAGCGCAGGCTCAGTAGTTATGATGCCTAGGCTTAGTTGCTCCACGGCATGTGGGATCTTCCCGGCCCAGGGCTCGAACCCGTGTCCCCTGCATTGGCAGGCGGATTCTTAACCACTGCACCACCAGGGAAGTCCCCCCTCTTTTTTTTTTTTTTTTTTTTTAATAGCATATATGTCGTGGCCAGCGGTCTCACACCTGAAACCTTCAGAGCAGAGGTGGATTTAGACCAACATGGGACGTGAGAGGTTTTTTATGCCCAAAGCGCCCTCTAGTGGTCACTGGGAGACAAGGCACGCCAGTAAAAAGCCCTTGGTCCTTGTTTGGATGTACAGAATTGGCATATTTGAGTTGGCCTCCTGAAAATTCTTAATACGTAATATTTTATAGTGGGCAGCTCGTCTAAAGAAGACCTTGCTTCAAGCTGCCTTGAAATCGACATCGAGGCAGTTAATTTCCAGTAAGCGCCTCTTCCTGCAGGCCTACCGAGGGCATTTCTGAGCCAAAGCAGGGTCTGTATGGGCGGCTCCTTACCAGCCGCCTGGGTTCAGGGGATCTGTGTTCAGGATGCAGAATGCCTTTCTGCGGTGGACTCACCGGGATAAAGGGCAGGTAGGTTTTCAATCCAGGCCAGAAAGGTAATTTTGATCAGTTTGTTGTCTTTCCTGCACAGCAGTGTTTTGGGTAGTAGGGGTGGCGAGTCTGGGGTCCCTGCACGGGGCCGTGCAAACCCCGCATCACTCGCTCCAGGCCGCTGTTGACCTTGGCGCTGCCAGGCCTTGAAGGGAGGAAATCCCGTAAGGCAGTGGGGGCACCCGTGGGCACACCGGCGTCGAGGGCGTGGTTGCTTTTGTTCCTGATGTTTCCAGTGTGGCCAGTTTTCCTGAGGTCCTGTTGGCATTGCAGATAATATCTCTCCCTGCTCCGGGCCTTGGAGGTAAGTGCAGCCTCTGTGTCTCCCACCCCAGCTGAAGGAAGGCACATCTTCACCTCCCACCAGGATGGTGGATGGTCTGTGTCTCAGGGAGGCCTGGGGATGGCTCCACAGAGGCTCTGGGGAAGCCCTGATGTGGAGGAACCGGCCCCCTTTTATTCCCTCTAGTTTTATAAGCGTCTGTCGATTGAGGGCCATGTACCTGCAAGGTACACCTGGGAGCTTGCACCCAGCGAGCACCTGGGAGCACTGCTGGAGGGCTTGTTCCCTGTCCCCTCATATTCATTTGTGAGACCTGTTTGGACTTCAGCAAAGCCATGTCCCAAAGGAGCAGGACGGGAATGTTATCAGTTAGGGACCGTCCTCACCTGAGGGCTCCTCGTGGTCATCAGCCAGACCTCTAATTCCCAGAGCACCCTGGAAGCCCCCGTGGCAGGAAGGTGGAGTGAGTGTGGGCTTCTGGAAGGTTCCACCCGTAGGTACCATTAGCTCTTTTCGCTTTCTGTGAAGCCACGCTTGTCCTGATGCTGTACAGGCTGCGTGGGGTGCCAGAGACAACGGCTGAGGGGATCTCAGGTTTCCCTCCCAGCTGGTCGGGGCTGGTGGCCTCAAGATAGGAGATTATGGGATGGAGAAGATGGAGAAGAATTAAGATAATTCCTGAAGGGTACGTGGGGTGTGGGGCCTTACCCAGAGGTGGGGGGACGTGTTCTCTCCCGGGTACCATCGGGGAGCTGGAGGATGTTCCTAAGAGGACGAGGTGATGGTGTGATGTCTCTTAAACATCTGTTTTAAAGACTTGAAGATCACCTTGATTGGAGGGCGAAGCCCGAGCTGTAAAAAGATGCAGAGTGACAAGAGGAATGAAAAATAAGACCAGAAGAGCATTCAAGTGTAGGGTCTGTTTCTGACACATGACAGTGTATCTTGGAAGGAAGCTGAGATGGGACAGAAATGAGTGGGCACCCACCGGGGAAGGAGGGCCTGGGGGATTACGGGGTCAGGATAAATCTGAAGCTGGATTCATGCTCTGTGGCGTGTATTTTCTAGTTTATACCAAAGCACTGGAAAATTCTGGGTTTCTAACTTTTTTTCTACTGTTTTCTTAAAAGATGTTTACACCTTAAAAAAAAAACAAACTTCTTTTCCTTAAGTGTTATGAAATCCAAGTCAAATTTCTTATTCTGTAAGGTAAGAAGACAGGACGAAATAGTGTTTGAAGAAATCCCTCTAACAGGCCCTGCCAGGGAATGTTCTGGAACATCTGTTTGAGGTGGCTCCGGTCATTGTCAGGAGAAGGGTCCTGAGTCATAGTTTCTCTAGGAGTAATTCAGAACTCTCAGTTAAACCTATTCCATCGGACTAGGAAAAAAAGAAAAAATAGGGAGTAAGGAGAAGAGAAAGAGAGGGGAAAAAAATCAATAAATTATTCCCTCAAGATGTCCCTTTTGTTTACTACTTCCAGGAATTTGAGTGCCTCAGGCACTTCCTGTGCAAGAGCAGACATTTAAAAGGTTGTCACTGTCTTGTGTGACTTACACTGCTTTTCCCTGGACTAGTACAGAAAATCCCGGTGGCGGGTTTTTGGTTAAAGAGATCTTGAGCGTTTCCTGTAACTCAGGAGCTTTCGTGCCCTCGGGGAAAATGCTACGTCAGGAGCAGCCCTGTAAAGTGTGTGTCGTCGCAGGGTAGCACGCCGGCCGGAACGTCTCAGCCCGTCTTCTGGTCCTGTGTGCGGGGCGTGTGGCTGCCCCCCAGTTACTCAGTAGTAACAGAATGAACGGGGAGAGGGCCTCGTGGATGCCGAGCTGAAAGAAAAGAAGGGCTGCATTTCTTTTTATTAGGAGACTGGTGGCTGGTGCCCGACATGTGTTTCGCGGCTCAGATGCCCCCATCTGTACACAGGTCCTGAAGGAGGTGAGGGGTGTCTCCCAGCCGAGCCATCTTTTTTTTTTTTTTTTTTTTTTTTGATGAGGACCACTTTTAAAGTCTTTATTGAATTTGTTACAATATTGCTTCTATTTTATGTTCTGTTTTTTTTTTTTTTTTGGCCGCGAGGCATGTGGGATCTCAGCTCCCCGACCGGGGATCGAACCCGCACCCCGTGCCTTGGAAGGCGAGGTCTTAACCACTGGACTGCCAGGGAAGTCCCCCAACCGAGCCACCTGTTAAGAGCCAACGTGGTTCGCACACTAGTCTGTGACACCCCCTCCAGTGCCCCAGGCCCCCTCCCACTCCTGCCTCGCCCTTGGGTCCCCCTTAAATGCTCGGCGCTCTGCCGCCCCCTGCCCCAGGCACCCTCCCCCACCCGCCACCTGCTGCAGGTGTGGCTTCTCTGACCCCTGCCCTGTGACCCAGCTCCTACCCTACGTCCCATCCTATACCCGTCGTCCTTCCTCGTTTGTGTCTTACTTATTTTCTGCCTTCCTCCCCAGCTGACCTAATGTCCCCTCTGTGAGAGCACAGAGTTTTGTTCCCTGGGAGGCATCCCTGTGCCTAGAACTGGGCCAGGCACCCAACAGGGCTCCATGAGCGTGTGTCCAGCGGGCAGATAGAGGGCGTGCGTTTCCCGGGTGCCATGTGCCGAGAAGGTCACCACACGTAGTGACCGTGTGGTTTTCCTTGTTAAAGCATTTTCCTCTGGAGCCACATTTAACTCTTACCCTTTCCTTCTGGTCTTCAGGGACATTCTTTTATTTCATATTCAGAAGCAGGATCCTCTGAAACACCTGATCGTTGTGGTGTCTGGGATGATTATTTTGGGGATAAATGGTGTTTTGAAAACTCCAGGTCCTGAAAAGAATCCCAGCAGTGCTCAGCATGGGGCAGGTTTTGAGCTTCTGGGGGCCGTGAGCGGTGGGACATCCCCAGGCCGCTCGTGGTCACCATGTCGCCACTTCTTGTCCGTCTGTTGCAGATGCCATCAGCTCCACCAACCCGCGGGTCATCGACGACGCCAGGGCGCGGAAGCTCTCCAGCGACCTCAAGAGGTGCACGTACTACGAGACGTGCGCCACGTACGGGCTGAACGTGGAGAGGGTCTTCCAGGACGGTAAATACTCATGCTGTGCCTGCAGCATCCATTCACCTCACACCGGTCACTGGTCCACGTGGATGACGTGACCCCGAGCGCTCCCTACAAGGAGGGGGACCCTCAGCCCCGGGTCGCGTTCAGGGGGTGCGCTGAGCATCCACCCTGAAACAGTCCTGTGTGTACCATTGGTGACCTCTTTCTGCACAGGATGAAGCACTTCTCAAATGGTTATTTACGCACAGGACGTGTCATACATACACACGCACCATTTCTGCTTCACTGTAGATGCTCATTCTTTATTCAGCCCCATTTAAAAAAAAAAAAGTTTAAATATTTCATGCTGGGTTTGGAGGAGAGTAAGCAGAAAAGAGAGAGTCAGGTTTGGCCAGAAGTAAGTACGCCTTAGGGCCGGTGGCTGGGAGTGAGCGCCAGCATTTGGGAACTGTGTCTTTGCCTCCTTCTTGATCCCTCACCTCCAGGACAGCCACCCCTCAGGCAGGAAATTCTCCTGGCGGAGCAGAGGTCCCCCCCCCCACACACACACACACAACTGTGATGGCAGACGTCAGGCCGGGAGGGCGGGGGAGAGAGCAGGTGGGGATGAGAGGGAGGCGGGGGGCGGGGTCTGTAGCGGGGAAGGTGGTCTCTGGTCTAGTGGGGTCAGGGAGGGTCTGGGGTAGGTTAGCATCAAAGACCCAGGAGAAGGATGCTCCCAGCAGAGGGTTCTGTTTCTGATGGGCGTCATGGGGATCCTAGGCCCCCTCCTCTTCTGGGTTAATCTGGTTTAGACCTACCTCTGCATCCCCAGCTCTGTGCTGGGGCTTGTTGGGGGCTGAGCAGGGCAGCCAGGCTTGGTCTCCTTGGAGGCCGCCCTTGCTCCTGGGGTCGTGGAGGCCTTGCCCTGGGGAGACTGTTAATGCCAGGAAGAGTAGTAATGATGGGGTGCTCCCAGCACTTCCCCAAACCGGGCAGGTTATGCTTTTTTTTTAAATGTCCAAACGAGCTTTCAGAGAAAATTATAGGAATTGCACACTCTCGCCATTTTATTAAATTTCAAAGATTGTGTCCATTTTTTAACTTTGCATTTTCTTCCACTTTCCTTAGCAGCCAGTTCCTTTTCTAAGCTTGCCATCTCTTTTCTCTTATCCGCCTCCCAGATAATTATCAGCCTTTTCTATTTTTCAGTACCTTTATCCTATTTAGTCCCTATACGTCACATTCCTCTCCCAGCTCAGGAGTCTCCCGAGAACAGCCCCCAGTCCCCAGGGCTCTGCGTCCCCTTTGTCCTTTACCGCACATTTACGTGGGCCTCCTCGGGCCCTGCCCACCCGTGCTCGGGAGCAGACCCCACTTAAAAGCCGTTCAGGGCCAGTATCTGCAGCTCCTTGAACGTTAGTGACACCGTGAAGGATGACGCAAGGAAGCCTGTGGGGCTCTCCCGAGGGGTGGGCTCCAGTGGGCGAGGTCGCCGTTTGCCCCAATAGTGGAAAGCCCTGTGATGGTTAAAGTGGAGTATTAACAGATGAAAGGTCTGCAAACTAGGGCCCAGGGGCCAAACCTGGCCAACAGCCTGTTTCTATAAACAGACTTCTCTGTTTACAGGCTGCGGGAGGGGTGCGCTGGGCTGCTCTTGGGTGTTGCCGCAGAGTTGAGTGGTTCCAGCAGGACCTTTTGGCCAAGAAAGCCTGAGATACTCTGTGGCCTTTTACAGAAGGTCTGCCCATCCCTGACGTAGAGGATCGGCATTTAGTTGCGTGGATGAGTTTCTTCTCCACAGTGATTGCTTTCCTTGTACGTTGATGGAGGTTTGCAAATGTGAACTTCCCATAAATAAATGAACTCCTCTTATACATAGTAAACTAACTAGTACTCAGGGATGACAAGTTATGGAGCTTCCCTGCCCAGCATCCAGGGGATCCGAGGCAGTGGGCAGGTGCCAGTGTGCTGGGGCCACTTCCCTGTCATCCTCAAGCTGGAAGCTGGCAAGGGGAGCATGAGGAAGGACCTTTCCAAAAGTCATTGGTTAAAATACCAGTGTTTCCTTGCTGTGACGGCTCCTCAGTGATTCCACTGGTGAACCATATTACACTCGAAGTGTGAGTTTTCACAGGCTTGCGAGACTTCCAGAACATTTTGTTATTACTTCAGAAACGATACATTCCCGTTGAGTATTTGGATTGTACAAAGTCTGCATGATACTGCAACTTCTGTGACTGTTGTGATTTTATTCTTAAAATATTTCTATTTACGTGAAGGTTAAGTTTCTAAAATAAAATTGCGGTTACTCTGCATATTTTCTGTGGTAATTAGATGGTAAACCTTTTTATTTGTTAATCGTAAACTCTTGAATTGTTAGTGGTGAAAGTAGTGGCTAACCGAATGGGGAATATACTCAGTACTTGGAAATCATTAGCAATAACCATCCATTTTAATCTTCAAGGGAAGAAAAGAAAAAAAAAAAAAACTTGGAAGGTTTATAGCTAAAGAACTCAGGGCTCAGAAAGGTCAGGTACTTTGACCACAGGTACTCGCGTGGATTGGATCCCAGTCTTGGGAGCCGGGAGCCTAGAGCCTTAACCATTTTGTCATTAAAACAGAGCATCTGGGTCCTGCCCACATACCCCGGGGCAGGCTGGGGGCAGGGTACACTTTCACTGCACAGGTTCACTGCCCACTCACGGACTTGGTATATCTGGATTTCTTTTTTTGACTTCAGGGCTTTCTCTTTGCCCTAGGGCTTACTTTTATTTGTGTACTTTTTATATCTTTGCATGGTAGAAAAATTTTTTAAAAAGCATGTGACTTCTGTGTAACCATTAGCTTATCGATCAAAGAAGCATCCAGACCCGGTGTGTTACCCCAGCTCCGACCTCCACCTGCTCTTGCAGGCCGAGCTCCCGATCAACTGGCTGCCCAGCTCTGCTTTGTAAGAGACCAGGGACCTTAGTCTTTGCTTCTTTAAGTGTCCTAAAACAGAAGACAGAATGTGAAAATAGTGGAGAAACAGGATGGTTTTGCTGGTGTAGTCACATATCTCCTGGAAGGTGATTCAGGAGGGAGGTTCTCTGTTAGCTTCTCGGTATCAGGAGGAAGCAAAGTAGGTTGGTTGTTGCGTTCGTTCATTCATTCCCTTAGTTGAGCACCAGCCTTCCTCATGCCTGGAAGCACAGTCAGGGCCCCTGTCTTGGTGAAGTGAAAGTCCAGCAGGGAAGATAAACTTAGAACAGTCACCCAGCAATGCAGGCGACATCTTGCCTGGGGGCGGAGAAGAGGTAGTGCCGGACTAGGGTGCTTTCCGTCGCCCCTGCTTGACAGCCTGGGGTCACCCTCTGCTTCTTAGTTTGTGTAGCTTGTGGAGAAGAATGATCTGGCCTGCACAGGGGGTTCCTGTCAGATTCGCCTTTTGAGAATTAATGCACTCATTGCTTTTTACTTAATCTGGGCAGCTGAATCTGGCTTGGGGCCTGGTTACCCATCTGTTCGTCTGGGTTCCCAGAAGGGCCCTACGGGGCGTTCTGGGGCCCCTGTGGGCTGCCCGGGGCCCACCCCGTGTCTCTCAGTCCCATTCTGTGCTGCTTTGTTTGCCCCTGGCATGTCTGGGAGAGGAACTGCAGGCCGTTGTGTTTTTAATATGACAGTGATTTCTGTGTCTGGCATTCAGGTTTTTGAAAGTCCCTGGTCATTTGTCCAGATCAGGGCCTGGATACATGCAGAAACAGGATTGCAGCAAATAAAGTTCATTCTCGGCAGGTATTGTTTCTCTGGTGCTATAATTTTTTTTTTAATTTTATTTTTAAAAAAGAGAAGTGTCACTTTCTATAAAGGAACCAGGTCTGAGTGGCCAGAGCCCTTGCAGTGAGCACGTCTTTCATGGCGTTCTAGTTCAGCCTCTGGGCAGGTAAAGGAAGGTGGTGTTGCTGGTGGGAGTTTTCAAGCGAGACGTTCAGTGATAAGCTAAAATAAACACCGCTTAACGACGAAAGTAAATTCTTCCCTCAGAAGACCAAGCAGAGCTTAAAGGTAGTGAAAAGTCATTGGTGTGGGTGGTGAAAGTGCCCCTTGGAGGGTTACATGCGCCGTCTTGGGGGCAAGAAAGTCTTCACGATAGAGCAGCCATGATTTTAGTTTCCTGGGGTTGGGTTTTGGAAATGGTGGATTTTAGTCGCTCTTTGAACACTTTTAAATATCTCACCTTGTATCGGGTGTCCGTGTTTGTAGCTTGTCTCGCCCGGAGTGACAGTGGTGTGTCATGGACATGTGATGAGCATAGTGATTTGTGTCACTGAACAGCTATCTTAGCCTCGGGATGAGGGAGGGTCCGTTTGTTTGTTTTGGCGTTTTGTGGAAGAGAGCTGACGGACCTCTAAGGTTTTGGCGGTATATTTTATAATTTTTAAATGATGGCATCTGGCTTGCATATTTTAAAGATCTCTGATACCTAAAGAAGAGTGGCTTCCCTTTATACGGAATGCGAAGGAGAACCAGCTGGTGGTACAGAACACCATCTTGTCTTTCCCTTATCTAAGCTGCTTTATGCCCTTCCCCTCCCTCCTTCCCTCCCCCGCCCCCAGAATGAGTTGATGCAGATTTATATGAATCGTAAACAGTATTGTTTTATGTATAGGATGTTGTGTTATTCCTCCCAGCATCAGTTGTACGCAGAATTTAATATTGTTGCACATACATTCTAAAGTTGTAGTCATTTGTTAAATCCTGATTCAGAGCATCCTATTATACACATTAAGGCATACTCCCCACTAAAGGTTTAACTTCTTAAGCTTCTATTCATTGAACAGTAGGAAACCTACCTGCAAGATTCTGCTCTGACAGTAATTGGTGGACCAGCTCAAGATCCATATAGACCAAGATGTAGATAAATTGCAGATTGCCATCCTGCTTAATTCTGCCCAAGGCTGCTGGATTTTGTCACTGGGTTGTTTGTCAAGGGTGGTTCAGTCATCTCACGTGGGAGACCTTCTGTTCTAGGATGGATCTGTTTAATTTATATTAACAGAAACGATTTAGTTTTAGGTACATGTGGTTGGCAAAGCTGGGCAGTAGCATTTGAAGGTCGCTGTCTGCCTCTTGCTAGACCTTCTGCTTACTGAGGCTTCCCTCCAGCTGTCCTGGGGGTGGACGTTTATCTATAGCAGCCCCCTCCTAGGAAGACTCATAGCAGCCTTTCGACACCATCACCCAGCTCTTTATTTCTTTTTTTTTATTGGGGTACAGTTGCATTACAGTGTTATGTTACTTTCTGCTGGACAACGAAATGAATCAGCTCTGTGTATACATACATCCCTATATGCCCTCCCTCCCACCCCGCCTCCCCGTCCCAGCCACCCGGGTCACCACAGAGCACCTAGCTGAGCTCCCTGCGCTATACAGTAGGTTCCCCTCAGTTGTCTGTTTTACACATGGTGGTGTATATATGTCAGTCCCAATCTCCCAGTTCATCCACCCCAGCTCTTCAGATTCGTGCTGCAGTCGACATTCTGGAAAGCGCCTTCTCAGAAGCTGTTCTACTTGGGTTTCACGCCTGCCGGGGGTCGGCTCCCTCATGCCGAGGCCCGAGCCCCGAGAGATCGCGGACCTGCCCGGGGTCCTGTGGTGCCGCACGCAGCCTCGGTGTGCTTTCCAGCCTTTGCTTCCAAAGACTGAAACCCTGATGTACAGAGAATCCCCTTTCACACGACACGTCTGCAGCTGCTTGGCCCTAATTACAGGGGTGTCCAGTACAGGGGTAGCTGTGCTCATGAGCCCAGTTTCTGGAACCTGACTGCATGTGTTAGGGCATCACTAACTAAGCAATCTTCTGGGCTTTTCTCCCCAGTGTGGCATCATCTGGCACCGTCTTGTCTCGCTTACATCACAGTCTTCTGTTCCTCCTGCCAAGGGATGTGTCAGGCCTATTCCATTCTTTCCTGGAACCAGCTTAGTTTTCACCGGCAGGGTGGCCTATGTTGTTATCTGTAGTGTTGCTGTTGTTTTTCTCCTATTTTTATTATGTTAGAGATCAGATTGGAGCCAATTTATTGTTACTTATATATATATGTTTTCTTTTCCAAAAGAGTACTTTCAAAGATAAGATTTTTCATGTTCAAAAGCAAGCCATGTGTGTCCATTTGGCATTTAATATATACTGAAAAGGTGAACTAATTAAGTCATTAAGTGTCATTAAGTATCTGTTAATATGCACTTTTTTATCAGTTATAATGATGACTAATGTTTATGTCGCAGTTTAAGCTAAGGGCTTATGGTGTAAGGTAGTAGATCTTACGAGGCCTGACTTGTAGTTGGGAGCCACGTTCTCTGTGGGGTTGGCTTCCTAAAGTCGCATCGTTCGGCTGGTGTCAGGCCCGCGTGTCCATTTCCTGTTTTCACTGCACCTCTGTGCCCATCACTGTCACTGTGCCCACACCCACCCCGCCCACTCTCACCGCCCTCTTTGCAGTGGAAAGTTGTATGCGCAGGACTTCCTGGGACAGATGGTTGGTTAGTGTGTATTAGGATGGGGCACAAAAAGGTTCAGCTGCTTAAATTACACTTTTTAAAGGTTTTTACTAGTTTAAAACTTCCCAAGAACAGGGATGACGTGAAAAAAGTAACCTACCTAAGCCTTACGTAGCACTCACGTGGTGATGCTAAGGTGGGGGACAAAAGAAAAGGAAAACAGTCTTCAGGTTCCTCTCAAGTTACCTGGTTAAGTCTGACAAGGCGGTCTTCACCCGGGTTTTGCGGCTGCCCTGATGTCATCATTAACCACAGGCGTCTTTGGCTGTCACTGCCTGGTAGCTTTTAACTTGGTCTCATTCCCTGGAAATTAGAATCTGTAAGTTGTTTCCAAAAGAGCCCTACCCGGCCCATCGCGGATCATCTCTCACCAAACTGAGAATATCCCGAGCGCTAAGCAGACTTTTGATTGAGCCTGTGAGTGGAGGGGGTGTGGAGTGATTAGGGATGTGTAGGCTTGGGGAGGTGGTTCTCCTTGTGCTGTAACCCTCGTGTATGTTTGGGTGAGAAAGTGTGTAAATGATTTATAGTAACTATTTTCATGAAACATGACATTGTCAGTACTGCTTGTATATGCATTTTCAAATGCGGTGAATTTCTTAACCAGGGAAGCTTTCTCTGCAACAGGGTTAAATCACACATCGAAGTAATGAATGAATGCCAGAAGTAACATAGCAACACTTGGTGTAGTAAACTGTATTCTCAGAGGTAACAAAAACAAAAGAAAAGCAGAAGAACTTTTGAGTTACTTTACTGTTCTTAGAAAAAAATCTTTGAGCTCAAAAGTTCTTAGGGGTGGGAAGTTTTCAACACCTGTGTTCCAGGTGAGCCCGGTGCGTGTGGCACGTGATCTGTAACCACATCTTCCAAACACGGTGAACAGGTAGGGAATGTATCAAGGTGGGACCAGTGACTGGGCTGCACTGAGCAATCCGGGGCTAAGAGGTGATGAACCTTGAATAACTCAAGTGTTTTAAAACATGATTATTGTCACCAGTATGAAATCAGCTCGTTCCTCATTTGGAGTCTCTTTGCCTAGAAGTTGCCCTTTTTAAGAATTTATCTCCCACCATGTTCAGTGGACCCAGAGGTCCACTGATAATTCCTTTTAAAGAGGAATTATCTCCTTGGAATATTGACTGATTTGCTTAAAATCACTTCCCAAAATGACAGTTTTTAGGTAGGGGGCAATTTCTAAATTATCAGTGTGGTTCATACTCCACAGACTGCAGCTACTGGCCTTAACAATACGGAATCAGGTGTGAAATGATAATTCTTAAACTAGTTTCTGATATGAGTAGAAGGAACCATTACAAGGAGAGACATTTTAATTCTTTTAGAAAATAACATAGAAGTCATCTGAAAATCTTTGTCAAGATTGATGATATTATAAACAGCGAGAGACAGTAAGCCATCTTCTATCTCATGGTGTCGTGGAATGTTGTGTTGATAGAGGCTTGGATCTTTCCTGGCATTTTCTTACCTTGAGTCTGGACTTGTCATGCTGTGCTTCCCCTGGGAGCATTGAGTGGGTCCCAGTGTTCGTGCAAGTGCACAGAAATGCCTGAGTTAACTCTCACACTACCAACATGAGGCCATTAAACACACTATTAGTAAATGTGCTGTGTTTTGATTTTCACGTTAAGAGCCTATCTTTTGCTCAGAGAATTAATTGTATCAATGCCATAGAAAATGGTTCTTTTAATACTTTGCCGCACTGTGGCATCAGAGCTGTGTGTTGCCCCAGGATTCCTCTTAATGACTTTAGCCAGCTTGAATTAGCTTGATGTATCATTAATGCATACAAATGGCTTTTATTTTTGTTCATAATCAGTTCTTAATGCCACGGCATTCTGCTCTTTCTAATGTTTTTAAGATGATTAAACGGTGATGTATTTTTTGACCTATTTAACCCTCCACAGAGTCTCTGATCAAAAGAATATGAAGATGTTACTTAACTAGGATAGTGAGTTGTTACGATCTGTAGCTGATGTTTCCAAGTTATTTTGAAGTCTTCTGTTTATCTTATAACATTTTTTCCCTTATAGGACGTAGCCAGATTTTTTTTTATTGAAGTGTAGCTGATTTACAATGTTGTTTAATTTCTGCAAAGTGATTCAGTTATATATATATTCAGTTATATATGTATTCAGTTATACATATATATATTCGGTTATATGTATACACACACACACTTTTCTTTATGTTCTTTTCCATTATGGTTTATCATAGGATATTGTATATAGTTCCCTGTGCTATACAGAAGGACCTTGTTGTTTATCGATTCTGTATATAATAGCTCACATCTGCTAATCCCAACCTCCCACTCCATCCCTCCCCCCACTGCCCTCCCCCTTGGCAACCACAAGTCTGTTTTCTGACTTAGCCAGATTTTGAGTAACCTATACTCATTGAGGAACTACCCACTGCCCACTAGGTTAGCAGCACCAAATTGGTTCATTTCGTGGAAGATAAAAGTAATCCTCAAAGGAGGTTGACTTTTAGTTAGTTGTGAGATGCTCTGATACGAGAAAGCATAGCTTCTCTCCGTGGACTTGGGTGTTTTTTACATGCCGCTTGCCAGGTGAAGCTGGCCAGACACTGGCTCCAAGAGTGAGTGGGGGAGCCAGGCTTGGAGCAGATGGTGGGTCCCCCAAAGACCAGGCTGTGGAGTCTGGGGCTGGTTTGTGTGTTTAGTGCAGAGCCATTGGAAATTTTGTGAAGAGGGGAATGATGCATTAACACCTCTATCAGTGATCATCCCTGATTTGGGGAAAAGTAAACTGTGAAAAGTGGATTGTAAATTTGTCTACAAGAGACACGGATGTAAAAACTTTGATGAGTAAGTTGGGTTTTGTGAGACTTGCCAAAGAAAAGAGAGAGATGGTTTTTAAAGGTTATGAAATATGGAAATAAATACCACCCAGAAGACCACCGCCCACTGGCTATTATCATTAAGGCCTGGGAAGGGGGCTGTACATGGACGCCCATGTGTTTGAAAAATGGATTCTCGGGCATTCTGATATTTCACAACCTTTTTCACAGAAATACTTTTTCTACAAAATAGTTTCTAATTTTTACACTGCCTTCGTCGAGTGGCTGTGACAACTTTTTGGCCCAGTCCTCTGTTAGACACTTTGTGACCCGCTCCCTCCATTTATTTGTTGTTTTAGAATTAATGCTTCAGTGGTTGGCTCTTTGCCTAGAGCTGCATCTCCACCCGTTATCATTTCTTTTCTCTTTTTTTGCGGTACACGGGCCTCTCACTGCTGTGGCCTCTCCCGTTGCGGAGCACAGGCTCCGGATGCGCAGGCTCAGCGACCATGGCTCACAGGCCCAGCCGCTCCGCGGCATGTGGGATCTTCCCGGACCAGGGCACGAACCCGTGTCCCCTGCATCGGCAGGCGGACTCTGAACCACTGCGCCACCAGGGAAGCCCCCCTTTATCATTTCTTTAGGACACACCTCCAGACTTGAGACTGCTGGTCAGCGACTTGCATAGCTTTAAAGCTTTTGGTCCTTGTGGTTTGATAGCCTTAACCTTCTGGGGAGTCTGTATCGACTCAGGTTTCCTCCGTCAGGTGTCCTTTTTCTGCATTCTGGCCACCGTGGATATTTTCATTTTAAAAGTGCTTATTGTTTATAGACAAAATAATCATAACTTCTAGTTTTTTCCAAATATTACTTTCAGTAGGTCTGTCCCTTAAAAAAAAAGCTTATTTGTTAGGAGGTAGCAGCCAGTTTCTTGGCTGGGATGATACGTGGGGAGCAGGGGGTCCTTGCTGCTCGCACAGACATGCCCTCTCGGGTGTACCAGGTGGGTTCCCTGAGCACCCAGCTCCGCAGAGGGCAGCCGGGCCCAGAGCCTGGTCCCCAGAGCCTGGTCCCCAGAGCTGTGCAGAGCTGTGACTTCGGCAGCTGGGTGTCGGAGGTGCAGTGTTCCCTCAGACTTTCTCACCAGCGCTGCCTGTGTCACTGTGGGAGACAGACCCCCGGTGTGAAGTGATCTCAGAGGGAAGCAGAGGGAACACCCAGGTCCTTGGGTTTGGACCTGCCTCTCGTTTCCTTGCACGGATGGGGCTGCAGAGCAGGGCAGCCGCGGGGCAGGTCCCTGGGCTGCCATTCTGGGTCCTCCTTCTGGGGTTGGGCTTGGAACTTCATCTCGACCCATGTTTCCCAGATGCTCGAAGCACATCCTCCCTTTGGGGGAACATAAAACTCTTATTTCATTATCAAGTGCCTGAAATGTCAAAATTTGCAAACCCACAGGATTCACTGCTATGAACACGGAAGAAAGCAGACGTAAGCATGTGCTCTTTTCACACCGTGTCCTGGGCACCTGTGTCAGCCGCCGGGAGCACAGGTGGTGCTGCCTGATTTTCTGTCTCTGCAGGTCTCCCGAGTGCTGCCGTGTTCAGTCACATGCCCTTCAGTGGGTGCACGTGGGACCTGCAAGCCTGTACTTAAATATGTGATTAATAGACAGCAGTCAGCCCTAAAAGAAAAGAGAACCTAAGGCATGTTCGTCGGGAGTGGTCTGGCCAGCCAGCCTGTCACCCGGCCCCAGGTGCCACCCCCTTAGAGGGCTGTGCGGCTCTTTCGCTTGTGCGTGTCTCTGTCTGCAGGGGGCGCTGCGACCCGACCCTGGCCAGCTGTACTCCACGTGCAGCCATAGTTCAAGGAGGAATGTTTTGTCTGTGGACTTTGGCATTTCGGGAAGCTCCCTCATATTTAACTTGCTGTGTAAACCAAATGAAAAAATACTGAGCGCCATTGCAGTCGCCTAGATGTTAGGGAATACTCCCATCCATGCACCAGGATTTCAATATTAAATGAAATACCCAGGTGTCTCCTGCATTTAAATTCATTTCTTGCCTGACCTGCGGGCTTGTAGAATTTCACGTCCGGAAGGACCTGAGACGCTGTCCCGCTCAACCGCTCGCTTTACGGACGAGCAGGCAGGGCCCCTGGGGCCGGTTCCGCCAGGGAGGAAGCTTAGTAGCAAAGCAGAAGCTAGAAATTTGATCTGCGTCTCTTGCCTGCACAGTTCTACCTTTGTCCTGAAAATGTTATACTCAAAAGCCGCTGGTTACATTTTAAACCTGGTAGTGAACGAAAATGCCCTTTAAGCGATCACTATTTTTAATATGGTGTGTAGGCCATTTCACCAGTGAGGGATCTTGGCTTAGATGCAGTGCTGTAATTATAAATTATAATATTTCGGATAAACTGTCTAATGAGAACACATTCACGCAGACTGTTTTCTTTATGTGATAGAATATATGGGTAATAGAAGGAGACCTGTGACAGGGTCTCTGAGATTCAATGCAAATATAGCAAAAGGAAAGTACTCAATTTTGTAATTTAGTAAGATGCCACTAGGGGGCATCGGAAGAGCTCGTAAGGATGATTCTCACATATTTTTAACTTTTGCTGTCACTGTGCGGAATACAGACGTAATAAGACTAACACTCTGGTTTAAGAGGCCATTTAGACCTGTAGTAAGATACACTCCATAAAGTGTGTGAAGTTACTGGATCAGCAGTGCACGAACGCAGAAGTAACGTTTCATTCACTCATTGGAATGGGGAGGAGAATAAAATAAAAAGAGATGAAATGATGGAGTCTGTGGTTAAAGGGACCCAGATCCCCTTTTCCTGATTTTGCCTCTCGTGTAACTTTAGAGGAGAATCAACGAAAGTTTGGCAAACGGTAGGCTTATTTTTTAATACAGTATAATAAATGGATTTATTTAGTCCGCCCTTCTCCTTGAACAGAAGCCACCAAGAGTTCTGTCGGCCTGAGTGACAGCCCAGGCTCCCCACTTTAGGGTCTGCATCCTTGATGGGAAGGCAGGTGGTGGAGCACAGGCCGCGCTCTCACCAGCGCCCGGGCCGAGCAGGTGTCTGGGGTGGAGCCCTGGCCATCAGCTTCCCTGCCCAGCTGTTGCCTCTCCCTGTTTTGGGGAAGACTGTGGGCTCTTCATGCTGCCTGGTACTTAGTGATGAGACAGTCGACAGTCAGACTGACATCCCCGGGCAGGAGGGACAGAGCGGATCAGTTTGGGGAAACACATGTCCTTTTCTGCACAGGGGAGCACCATTACTGAGAGTGGTCAGGTGCCGAGTGGTTGGTTTCTAGGCGCCTGAAGTGTTGAGGACCCTTCCGGATAGTTGGCACTTGTGGCCTCTTCTGTGGACCAGCAGTGGGCTGGGGGCGCGCAGGACAGGAAGGAGTCTCTGATGGAGACTGCACTTGCCCTGGGCGCATCTTTTAGTTTCTCGAGACGGTGGTGTTTTGTTTTCTTTTTTGTTTTGTTCTGTTAGTTCTTTTCCCCCTAAGGTGGATAGCTTCTCCCTGTTACTTTCCATTTATTTGTATTTTGCTCTCACCCTTTATTTTCTCCCACTGCATAGTTTCCATTAGGCACTGTAGCATCTCAGCTCAGAAAAATTTCAATTTCTTTATTTGGAAAAGGGGACTAATTACACGTTTGGTACTTCCAGTGAGAAGTATATCAAGTCACAGCCTCTTCTGTATAGATTTTTTTTTATAGGTTATTCACAAATGGAGTGTTTAGAATTTATAAGAAAATATAATTTGGAGAGTTCTACAGTTTTCAGTCCTTGGAATAGTGGGAACAGGGCAGAGTATTTTGAGCAAGAAGTTAGGTAGAAGTGGGGTAAATTCATCCACATGAGGCGTAAGAGCCCCTCTGGGAGGGCAGCTTTCACAGACTTTCTTTTAGAGCCAGAGACTGTTTTACCAGCCCCTGCAAATGAGAGCATTAGAGGGAGGGCGTGTGGAGGTGGGGCAGTGGCCCAAGTTGCAGGTATTTCCACTGAATTCAATACACACTTTGTGCATTAAACCACTCACAGGGCACCAGGGTGGGTCCACAGGCCCTGCAGAAAGTGAGCCTGGCTCCGTAGCGAGCTGGGGATGCACACACGCTCGCTCGAGGGTCGGCGGGCGGTTGACAGTGTCCTGGGAACCCTCGTATTCTGAGCGGGGGCTACAGGGGGCCAGGCTCCAGCTCAGCCAGAGGAACCGGCTGAATCTTTCCTTGTTGGCGTTGCCTGATGAAGTTCTTCTGGAAGAAGGAAAGCCGCTGCTAGAGGACAGTTTGAAGAACAGTGATCTCATAAATACATCCCTGATGACGGAAATCCTCAACGAATATCCTGATGAATCAAGTAATTCAAGATAAATGTGGGTGAAAATGCCCATAAAGTCAGATCCGAAACTGTGAGCAGAGCAGGGGCTCCTTTCCTGGACACCTTGCTTTCCCGGGCGTCTCCCTCCTCGGGGCCCTTTGGGAGTGCCCGTCCTTTGTCTCCTGCCCTTTCTCCCTAAATGGTCCCTAGAGAAATGCAGTTAGTTGGGCAGGTCACAGTATTGTGTGCTACAGGGACAGTTAGGAGGCCGTTGAAGAAATGAGATGATAGCCAGAGGAAATCATTCAGCGTGATATGTCATTAACTTACTTGCTATAAATATGATGGCTAAAATAAGGAGGGAGAGTGGAAAAGAGCCAATCCCATGAGTAAGACTCAGGTGTGGCTGACCCCGCCCACCTGGCCAGGTAACTGGGGAAGCGGAGCTCATTGTTCTTAGTTTTGCTGATGGTCAGGGTGCGCGAAGCCCAGGCTCCCTGAGTGAGTCGTGCACTGGGGGTGGGCGTGTGTCCCTCGGCCGCACCCTTTCCCTGGAGTTTTGCTTTTCAGAGTCCGGGTTCACATCCATTTCCTCGAAAATACACATGTATGTTTCACGTGTTACCTATTTCTGTGTATTTACACGTTCGTGTTGTTCCGGTTAGGATAACACTTGTTTGTAAAAACACAGAAAACTGTTAACGAAGCCAATTAAAATCACCTGTGATCCCACCGCCTCGTGATCAACATTGTTATGTCCATCTAGTCAGTCTAGTCGTTCAATACTTTTAAAACAAAATTGGCATTTTATTCTATATCCTTGTTAATAACCTGCTTTAAAAAGACCTGGGAATAGTTTCTGCGTTAATTTCCACTGTGTCTTTATGGCTTCACAGCATTCCTTTCTATGCTGGCATCTGCCAGCCTGGATTCAGCAACCCTGGAGACAGAAGGCTGGTCTGGAGACTCACCTTCTCTAGATCCTTTCCCTAAACATCTCGAGTGCCCCGCTCCTGCTCACAGCATCTGAGGTTCTGACCATTAAATCAGGCACCATCAGCTGTGACGTTCCCAGCCCTGCCTGGGAGAGGTGCTTGCGGGGGGCGGGAGGGAGGTCCGGGTGGGCAGCTGCATCTCCCACTGCCTGTGTGCACGAGACATTAGCCTGTCAGGGCCCCCCTCCTGCATCTCTGATCACCAGTGAACTGTGGTTGCAAATGGGCCTCCAGGTAGGTAGACTGGAAGAAGAGAGTCTGTCTCTTTGGTGTGTAGATACCTCTTGGGAAATAAAGGAATCAATACCATTAAATACATTGGACAAAAATTATACAGGACCAGGTAGGCTCATTTTATGGACCCCTTTCTTTCTGGCAAATGACCCAAACTAAGCCACATTTTATAAAGATCCATTCCTAAATCTCATGTATTCATTTGTCCAAATACAAATCCTTCTAAAAAAAAGTTAAAAGCTTAAATTGAAGGACAAGTAGTCATTTCAGAATTTTATTAAAACTAATTAGAAAAGCTGGTGGATGTGGGGAAAAGGTATGCCTTTGGTGGACTTCCCTCATCAGTGTTAGGAAAATGGCGCTTGAAGTGACAGGTTCCAAAGCTGAGGAATCTCTGAGCCACAGCCTGAGATGGTGTGGTTGGCGGAAGAATGGTCCCCCCCGAAGATGTGCACGTACTAATCCCTGGAACCTGTGGGTATACCTTAAGAGGCAAAAAGGGTTTTACAGGTGTGGTTAAGTATCTTCAGATGGGGCTCATGGATGTTCTGGTTGGGCCCTGAAAGCAGTTGCATTTACCTTGTAAGGGGGAGGCATGGATTTCAGTGCATGCGCAGGGGAGGTTACACATGAGGATGGAGCGGAGGGGGTTGAAGGCGGAGTGATGCAGCCACAAGCCAAGGAACGCCAGCGGCCACCAGTAGCTGGGGAAGCAAGAAACAGGTTCTCCCTGGAGCCTCTGGAGAGAGCACAGCCCTGCCAGCACCTTGATTTCAGCCAAGCAATACAGATGTTGGACTCTGGGCCTCCAGAACTGTGAGAGAACATGTTTCTGCCGATTCCAAGCCGTCTGTTCTGTGGGGATGTGCTAGGGCAGCCCTAGGAAGCTCCTGCAGGCAGAAAGGGGCCGGGTGACTCGAGAAGGCAGGAGGAAAGTCCGTGTCTCAGCTGTGCCTGCCGTGGTGATGCAGGAGCCTGGGAAAGGGGCCTGAGGGAGCTGCCCAGGGCTCAGACGCCCACCGGACACGTGCACACCCGGAAGCAGAGGCACCACCAGAAGCCAGTGCACGCGACACGGCTTTCTGCAGCCAGGAGGACGTGGGGCTCGTGAAGAGTGTGACAAGGACAGGAGTGGCTCTAAGTGGGGTTGAGGGCGAGAAGGCAGGACTCTGATGGGTGGAGCGGGTGACCGCGTGCTCGCCGGTGACCAGAGGCGGCAGAGAGCTCTGGTCTGCTGTCTGGTCTTCGCAGGGGAGTGATCCCAGCCTGCAGGGGCCCGAGCAGGCTCAGGCCGGGGCCAGGTGGTCAGACTGCTGGCGTTTTCCAGCAGTTCTGAAGGCCCCCGAGATCAGGGCTGCTTTACCTTAATTCTTGCTTCCCACTCCTTACCCCACTCCACCCTTCCGTCTCTCACCGGCTCGCCAGTGACCTTCTTGCCTAAATCCAGTGGCCACTTTCAGTGCTCATCCCTCCCTCACCCGTCGACCTTTCCTTCTGTGACACCTGCCACCCCTCCTGGAGCAGCGACCCTCCCTCCACCTCTCCCCAGCCTCTTTCGTCCATGGAAAGTACTGAGACCCCGTCCTCGGCCACTGCATCTTCTCTCTCTTCGGTCCACAGCCCAAATGCATTCCATTGATTCAACTGATACAGTTTATTCACAAGAAGCTGCATTGGTACTTCTGCCAGGCACCTGTGAGAAATGGTGCCGAGACCCACCATTGGCATTGGCCCCTGTTGACCTCCATCAGCGTTTATTGAGTGCAGCGTGTGTACATGAGCACGCTCCCTGCGTGACGCTGGATTCTCGTCCGTCGCCTGGAGGTGCCACAGTAACCCCAGGTCCACGTGACCCTGACCTAGCCAGAAGCCACATGTTCAGCCTTAGCAGTGCCTAGCAGTTGGTATGTCCCAGCTAGCCTTTTCAGAACCGGAAAAGGCATGCTTAAAACCGTGCCGCTGATTTGGGAGTTTGTAGACGACTAGAAAAGTATTTGATTGAGTCCAGGGTTCAGAATGTTTTCCTTTCTTAGCTTTATTACATTTTGCATTTTATGGTTCAGCAGCCCTTCTACCTGCTTCAAAATAAGTGTGATGGGCATTAAAGCGATTCGTCCAGGGTTTAGAAAACAAACCACAGAACTCCGGTGGAATTATTGAACTATTCTATTTAGAAGGTGGCTGAAGTAAATGGAACATCTAAAAGCCCAGATGTTTCTTACTATTTTGCTCATGATGAGACAGGCTTTGCCATAACTAATGACATGAGACACCGAGAAACTCCGATTTCTCTCGGCGAACTTCCTGCTTAATCCCGTAAAGACAGCTGTATTGAATCGCTACCCGCCGATAGGCTTGGGAATTCAACAGGTAGTGAATTATAATCTCAGATGTTCCTGAGTCAATTACCAAGAAACCATCGCCCCTGGGTGGCCCGGGGATGGATGCTGGGCTGGACCACAGAACACTGGGCTCCATCTTCATCTTCCCGCCCCATACGGGACAGTTCAGCATCTCACTTCCTCAGCTTACCCACCTGTGGAGTGGGGACATTATTCCCATTATTGCTTCCCTGTAGGGGGCGACCAAAATAACTGAAATGTATCTGTGGCTAGCTCGGGAAGATTTTGAAAAAGAATACCTAACGAAGAAGTAGCGAAAGGCCTCCCAGAGATGCGAGCTGGTCCCTCTCTGCCCTCAGGGAGGTCTCAGAGCCCTTCTGGGGTTGGCGCTTGTGCCTCACCCGTCCAGGCAAGGTGTTGAGACGGCTCTGTCCAGTTCCACCTGGATGTAGGCCAAAATGCACTGAGTCTCCTGTAACAACCTCTCCCCCTATGTGTTTTGGACGCAGATTAACTCACCATAAATTTTAGTTCTTTTAAATAACACCGACTCATTCATTAAAGAACGGTTCTTGAGGACCTGTTAAGTGAATTGCTCGGTTAGTCACATTCTCCCCTATTAAAGGGGTGCGGTGGCAGGGGGAGGGGCGTCTCTCTGGGTAACCACAGTGTATCTACTAATTAACTGAGTCCCCCTGGTTGCCTTTCTTGTCCTCACACCTAAAAAAATGAATTCCTTCTTGAAAATATTACCAAAATTCACTGAAGAGTTTTTTTCTTTCTGCTTAAGATGACTATCCCTTTATCCCACCTGCTGGTCATTTCCACGAATCTCTTTTTTTCTAGGATCCTTAGCAAAAATAGCATCAAGAGATAGTACGTAGTCACTAGTTACTACTTGAACAAAAGCTAAATTTCTTAGTCTTGCCCGTTCTGATATATTCTGCAATTAAACATCCAAACCTTTGAGCTTCTTTGTATTAAGTTTTGAAAAGAAAATTCAATTAATAGATACCTTTTGTCAGGATGTTACAGACATCCCCCGCCCCTGAATGTGGCATATGTCTAATTAAGAACCCATGGCTGGAAAATCCACAAAACAACACCATATCCACCACTGTTTTTAAGGATCCTTAGTACTGTTACCTCCTTCTTTGGATGAGGAGACAGGTGTCTGCAGACGGAGGGCCTGTAACTGAAGCGTAAATGGTACGGCTGAGACGTGGACGCACGTCTCTCCTGTTTTCAGAAACGACAGTGTCTGTAGGACCTCGTGCTCCCCTCAAGACATCGCCTCAAAACTCTCCCACATCAGCGTGGATTTGGGCATGACGAGTAGGCGATGGGAAAATGCGAATAAAAAATCACAACCTTCGTGTGTACAGCCTAAAAAATTGCTGATCGTAAAGCGAGCAGTGATTGAGAAATGTAGCATTTAAAATGGCAATAACGCCAGGGCTGGAAGTGGAGCCCGGTGTAAATGCAGTAATTAAAATAGTTGTCAGGTGGCTCCCAATTACCTTTGCTCCAGCAAGCTGCCTTTATCTTCATGGCTGTGCTCGAGTTCCAATCAGAGCTTTCAAATGAACTTATTTTGGTATTTTCGGTGAAGTCTCAGAAAACAGATGGTTCTAAAGTAATTACCGTTTTTCATCTTGGGAAAGAGAAGATGAGAGAGATGCGTGGGCAGCGGGAGGGAAACCCTAATGAGATGCTCTGAATCATGGGCTGGGCCATTCACCCCTCCATTCGCTCAGGTGCCCTGGGCTTGTCCCTGGGCCACAAAAACAAGGCCACCTGCACCTTGATAAGGGTACAGTTCAAATGTACGCGTCAGTAGGGAAGATTTAGAACTTCCTTCTGAGATTCGAATTCGATTTTTCCTGGAAAGGATTCCCTTCCTGTCAATTCTGGGAACAGTCGAGGGGAAGTTCAAGTAGTTGTGATAAAAATAAGACGGCGGGTGTAATGCAGTGCTGGACAGAGCATTGGAGGCTGTGTGGTCGGCCAGCAGCCTCGTGGGGCAAAGGAAGAGGGTCAGAGCGCGGTGTGGGAGCCCCAGGCCATGCCCGGTGTCCGCGCACGGACCAGTGATGACAGAGATGGACCAGCTCCCAAACTGTAGTCGGCCACCGTTGGGCACCAGGTAGTGGGGAGGGTCGCCCTCAGTGGGAGAAGATTTGCATTGACGTCGTCTTCATTTGAGCCCCGATGGCTGAAGTAACTTCCTTGAGCGCATTTTAAACCAGCAGAGATCACATTTTACCAGGAGAAAAATCAAAGCTGTTCCCCACAGTCGTGGATGTAACGGCATTCTTCCCATTGAAACAAGAGCAGCATCTTCGGGGCGAGTCTGCATGGAAGCGTAATGGACCTGTGTTTTCCTCCGTCAGCAGCCTGGGTTCTCCATCAGCCGGGAGGTCAGTGCTTACGGGTCTGTGAGGCTGAGAAGTGTCACAGTCCTTCCCCCGAGACAAGGGCTCGCCCAGCGCGTTCCTACTCACGCTCTAACTTGCTGCCCGTACTTTGTTGTTCTCAGTTTGCTCTGGGCTCTTGGGGCGGCGGGGAGAGCCTTTACTTTGTCTTAAGTTCTAAGTCCATGAAATTAATCAAGCAGTTAGTCTCCTGGAAGTATTTCAGAGACAGAAAAATGTTGGAAACGAGTTTTAGGAATTTGTGACGCGTTTTTCAAGGAACCAGGTAACGTGAAGGCAGCCTACTGGCTCCTTTAAGCTTGTACATTTCCCCACGCCTGGGACCACCCTGTGCATCTGCTGACTTCTGTCCGCGAATGGTTCTACAGTGTTTTCTGTTTCATAGGGAAGCGTAGACACAGGGCATCGTACAGCTGAGGAGACTGTGCTTTGTTTTGTTTTGTTCTGAACACATACTAGAGGTGAGACCCTCTTTGGAAATGATTTTACCTTAAGTTCTTCGAGGGCAGGAAGCGGATCTGAGTCAACACGGTGGTCACGGTGTCCAGCGTACGGTAACTTCCCGTAATTGTGGTTGAATGACTAAGGGGGGCTGGTTGTGCACGCCAGGCGGGCATGGCCTTGCGTCCAGCCCTCCGGCCTCTCCCCGTCGCCCTCTCGGAGGTCCCGCCGCCACCCATGCCGATGGTCAGCATCCTTTCTGAAGCCAGACAGTGAGCCTGCTCTCAGCCTCTGTGTTGCACTGTCTTCCATGCCCTTGCCTAGAATGGAGCTCAGGCATGATTCTTTTCTGCTCAGGAGCCTTTGATGGCTCCCTGGCGACCACCATGGAGGTTTCCAAACTTGGTTGTGGCTGTGAGCCCCTCTCGGGAGGCGTTTCCCAACCTGAAGGCCAGCGGGCAGGGTGGATGGCGGCTCAGATCCCCGACTGCTTGCCCAGCATCTCCTGCCGCTAACCTGCATTCACTCAGGCAGCAGCTCCTTGTGGGTTATGAAGGGCCCCCCGTGTGCCTCCCCACAGCCGCCCCCCCCAGGTGGGAGTTCGGCAGGAGTGAGAAGCAGAGGACCCTCCCTCGGGGCTGACAGACACCTGCCTCCTGTCCCGTCCCTCCCTTTGCACACCTGTGGCCCAGGTGCGCTGAGCTGCCACGCCCTTGCCCTGGCCTGGGATGCCCTCCACTGAGCAGAGTCCTCTGGTCCCTCAGACGTGGGCACCCAGCTCGCAGCCCCTCTCCTCGCCCCCCTCTCTGCCTTCTGCCCCGAGCAGGGAGCAGTGTCAGAGCAGGAGGGGATGCGGCTCTGCTTGTCTCTGCGCCCATTTGCCGAGCCCGGGCCCCAGCCTAGGTGAGCTCTCGGCTCACCTGTGTGAGCCTGTGGGTGTCACATATCCTATGGGTGTCTGCTCGCTGGGGAGGACGGGCTGGATCCTGCAGAGAAACGAGGAAGTCAAGACAGAAGTGATTCACTGGGCTCTTCCGAGCTGGAGGGATGAAATGAGCAGAAGTGGGACAAACGTGAGAAAACTGCGGTGCTGAAGAGTTCTATCCCTCTGTCCCGTTGTCTGTTTTTCTCTTTGTCTTAGAGACAAATGGGAGCTCCCTCTGTCCACCTGCAGCCTCCCCGGTGCCCTGGTTGGTTGAGCTCTTTGCCCTCTGTTAGTGCAAAGGATGATGCCCCTGCCCCTGCCCCTGCCCCCGCCCCCACCCCCACCTGCAGGCGCGTCTCATCCCCCTGATCCTGGGGACTGGTGTTCTTCAGCAAGTCATCTGAGCGTCCCCAAGCCCCCTGCACATGGGCGCAGACTCACGCTCTCCTGTGGGTCTCCAACGGCTGTGTGGGAAAATGTCCTTGCTTCAGGAAGGAACGTGTTCTAAGTATTTAGGGCTGAAGGGAAAGGATAATCTGCTACTTAATTGGTTCAGTTAATAAGCACAGAAGTAAGGCAAGTAGAGTAAAATGTTTGCATTTGTTGCATGTAGGCAGTGGGTTTACAAGGTGTTTATTGTATACTTTTCAGTATGCTTCCGCATGAACATGTGCTTAATAAAATGGATTTTTTTTTTGCTGTGGGCTGGGGGCTCGTTCTGTGATGCTCCTGGCTCTGTCCTGGCCTTGTTTTTCCTCCTCGCCCTGTCCCCTCTGACCTAAGATCTCTGCTTGCTTAAGCAGAGTTCAGCTCTCTGCCAGTGGAGAGCCCTTCTCTGAGAGCTGTCCCCGTCAGCTGTCTATGGGACTGCTCCTCTTGGGTACGGAGGGGCACGCAGGCTCCGCACCTGCTCCTTTGACCCTGGAGTCCCAACACATCTATCCTGTTACTGGGACTGGACAGCTGGGGCCATTCTGATCCCCCTCTCTGCTTTCCTTTCTACGTGCGCTTCACCACGTTCTGTTGGTGTAACTGGCTGGCTCTCTGGTCACTTACCTTGTGTGGTCACCACCAGCAGTGCCCTGGCCCAAGCCACTGCCCTTCCCACTGGGCCCCTCTCTGCACTTTTCCACTTTGTAGGCGTCCCCCCTTTCCCCCTCCAGTCCTTCTGCCAGGGCTTTTTAAATTCAGCTCTTATCAGACAGCACCTCCTAATGCCTTTCCGAGACTCCCCCAGTCTGTGAGTCCTGTGTCCCCCTTGCCCCCTGCACCCTCCTCCTACCTGCCCCATGCTCCTGTCTCTTCCACCAGATGCCCTCCTTGCTTCTTCGTCCTCAGAGTCCCTCTCTCCTCCCAAGTTCAGTCTTCAGATCGGAACCCTGAAGTCAGGAGGCTGCCTCTCTGCTGTCCCCGTACCTGGAGCAAGGTGCCAGGTCTCTCAGTTAGCAGATGACAGCAGTCTGCTGTGAGTCAGTCATGGTCCAATGATCAGGTCAGGTCCTGACAAAGAATAAGGGCTCCGCAGGCTCAGTGGTGATGGTCTGTCTGACGGCCGTTCTCCTCACCTGGACTGTGAACTCCCAAGAGAGCAGAGGCGGCGCCCAGACCAGTCAGTGTCCCAGCTGCTCTTCAACGTCACCCACACCCTGTGGTCCCTCTGCACGAGGCTGGCACGTTTCCTGTGCTTCCTGTTCATCAGATGACCTGTTTCTCAAACCCCCCCTCCCATGAGGCGTATACAGAGACGGAAGCAGGCACAGCACGGCCAGGTCACCTGCCGGGGATCTGGGTCATCAGTTGCAGAGCTGAGGTGGGAGCCCAGGCAGTCTAGCTCCGTCACCCACACTCCTCCCTGTTGCACTTACGGCCTTTGTAATTTGATCGATAAATATGTACCAGCAACCTCAATGGAGTCATCAGCTAAAGGAGCAAAGAATCCTCAGGAACTTGAGAAATCCTGATTAGAGGACTTGAAAAAGGAAATCCTAATAGAAGCATTGACGAGTTGTTTTTTCTTTTAAATAACAGTTTTACTGAGATACCTTTCAAAACCGTCAACGTTACCTGTTTATTTTTGATTTTGAGGTTTGGGCTTTTTGCTTCAAGCCTTAGATGTTTGTCACCTGAGAGCAATTTGTGACTAATGGCGTCTACTTGCCGTACCCTATGAAGTATTTCTCATCACAGTTTATTCTCCGGAAGCTCTTTTAATAGCGTATTTGGGTGCCCTAGAATATGTCAGAACCCAGCCGTTCCTGAGATGCTCAGAAATATTTTCAGCCCCAGAGCCCAAGCCGCTCTGGAAGGTCGGGTCAATGACAGCAGGGGCCGCTAGATGGCAGTACTGCCACGGCCAGAGCCGCCTGTCCGTGGTTTCCTTCAGGGGAGATAATCAACCTCTGCGCTTTGCAGACTGAAGGTGGTGAGTTAATGTGCCCCATCCATTTTAATTTGAAAGATACAATTAATTAAATTAGGCATAAAGTGGATGTGATGGGAAACTGGAAGCTCACGGCCGAAGCACGGTCAGCTCCTGACACAGCGCAGCCCAAGTTTCCGAGTCCTTGTGCAGCTTTGTGACACCAGTGGGCGAAATCGCCACCAGGTCCACCGAGTGGACACAGTTTATAAAGTTTGCACCTGGTGGAACAATACTTAGCCTGAATTTTTGTTAAGGGACTGGACCGCATAGTTTCACTAGAGGACATCTGATAAAACTATTCACGTGAGGCTCAGAATATTGGCATCAACATGTCCACCCCAAAAGTTACCTGAAAAAGAAGGTGGCGAGTCCTCTGGAGGGGCTGCCGCCCCACCCCGGGCCTGCCACCTCTCTTGATATAGTTGTGCCCACTTTTATTTCAAGAAGAGGGTTGATTTTTTTTTTTTTTTTTTACAGCTTTAAAAATAAGTTGAAGAATTTAGGTCTGGAAAAATTAAGAGCTACAGGTAACCACGCAAGATATTATTGGCAGATGCAGCAAAAAATATATTTCCACAGAAAATTGGATTTTGCGCATAAAGCTTAGTAATACTAATAAAGACAGGTCATTACCAATTTTAAGCCAAACAAACTCAAAGAGAGGTGGTGTCAGTGTGAATCTCGGTAGTTTTCTGTTTTTTTTGGAGAAGTGTAAATCAGCTTCGTTGTAGCGGGCGCACGACGGATTTGCTGCAGTCATTCCTGCCCCTCCTGACCGTGGGTAGAGTCGCTGGTGCCGAGTGATTTACAGTCTGGTGGCAAGGTATGTTTATATTTAAGCTGTGCCAAGGTGTAGCTAATGAGAAAGATAAGAAATTTATAGTCCTCGGTGATTGATAGGATTACTGCCTTGGCATTAATTGAAAGCTGAGGGATCACAGCTGTGGGTTTAAATGCGGGGTGGGGGGGAAATCACTTCAAGTAAAGGGAAACTTTCTGATTTGCTTCTGAACATTTTAAAGATAATTTTCCCGCTGACAGTCTGGTTGGTGATAGAAACAGTTGCTCCTTACCGGGGCTTGGGTAATTACACAGAGATAATTATGGTATTTGTTCTGTAACCTCCCTATGGTAAGTGGTTGTAAGTGTGGGGAAAAATATTAAATACCGTGGAGTTTTTTAAATGGTTTTAGAAGTTTATGTGTAGAATAATAAAATTCTCTATGGTTACTCTTGGCTAAATATTCCCTGGACTATTTAAGATGTTGATGAGGGGAACCAAACCAATAATGTCAGAGGCAAGCCTGTGACATTAGATGCTGCCTTCAAAGTCCCACCGATTGTGTTTCATCTGGGTTCGTCTAAAGTAATCTCATAGACCTTCCCCAGCCTGTCACTTTTTAAATGTACCATTCTTGTTGAAGCTCGGTCTTGTGAAAATGTCTAAATTTTCCCATTAAGTGCTTAAAAAGTAATAAAACTCCAATCATTAGACTTCACTCATCAGAGCTGTATCAGTAGAAATATTCTTTGGTGCAATAAATCTGAGCTAGGGTTCGACATTCATATCCCTTGGATTCATTCCCTGGAAATGGACGTTTGAAGGTAAACGGCTTAAGTAGGGCAGTTTAAATTTTTAATACAATCTTATTGTACCTGTTAGCAAATGATTAAAGTGCAAAGGGGCCTCTTATATGTTTTGCAAGATTTATAATAAACGCCCTATGATGCCTTTTCTGTGCTGAGCTATAGACGTTATGACAGTTAAATGCTTATAAAGGCCAGAAAGTCACAAATGAAGAGTAGAGTCTTTATTGGAGGCTAAATCAGGCCTTCCGAGCGCAGACATCTTTTCAGGGGACACGTGAATTCCTGTCTTGTTAACAGTCTTCAGGTGCCAGGAAGCTGTCATAGACAGGTAGGACCCAGTGCGCCTCTGAGCCACTGCACAGCCAGCGGAAGCTGTTTGGGAAAATACACACGGGAGTCTTCCCGTTACCGGTTTGCGTTGGGGGATGTAAATGAGTCTTCTCATCAGATGTCTTTTTCTCTGGTGGAATGCCTCTAGTCTGTAAGGAGTTCCTGAATTCCTTTTGTGGGATCCAGAGGCTTAAAGCCGTGACTCCTGGCAGCTGTGACCCTCTTCTTACCCTGTAGACCCAGTGACAGAGTGGGATTCCTCTGACTGTCCACTGTTTGCCCGCTGGTGTTTGTGGACTTGGTTTAAGGCCTCTGACCGGACAGCAGGACTAGCTCTTCACTGAGGGGCCAGCCTCAGCCAGGGAGAGGCAAGGACGGAGATGGGCAGGGTGCCCCACCCCACCCGGGGCAGAGGCTGCAGTTCAAGATGTAGAGCATGGAAGGCATCGTCTTCTCCTTCATGGACCGGAAGTTCCAGCCGTTGTTGGGTGGATTGGTAGTACATTTGAAGGAGAGCTTTAGCTCCAATACAGGTTATCTCCCCCATGTTTGTATATTTGCCTATCAAAAGAGAAATCTGTTTTAAAGACAGATATCTTTATCATCTTTTAGCATTTATATATTTTTTGTTTGGAGGAAGAAAATAAATCCCTGGATTTTCTTTTTTTTTTTTAAATAAATTTATTTATTTATTTATTTTTGGCTGCTTTGGTTGGGTCTTCGTTGCCGCGCACAGGCGTTCTCTAGTTGCGGTGAGCGGGCTTCTCATTGTCGTGGCTTCTCTTGTTGCGGAGCACGGGCTCCAGGCGCGCAGGCTTCAGGAGTTGTGGCACGTGAGCTCAATAGTTGTGGCTTGTGGGCTGTAGAGCTCAGGCTCAGTAGTTGTGGAACACGGGCTTAGTTGCTCCGCAGCATGTGGGATCTTCCCGGGCCAGGGCTCGAACCCGTCTCCTTTGCATTGGTAGGCAGATTCTTAACCACTGCGCCACCAGGGAAGCCCCCCTGTGTTTTCTGAACTTTCTTTGACAATGTCCTTAGTATGTTAAATTTCCTGGGCTGTCATTTGCCTTTTACTCCTGTGTCTCAGCCACAGATGGATTTGGGGTGTCAGCAGTGAAGAGAGAGCGTTCCTTTCAAATTACTTTCTCTAATTCTTATGATAGATAATGATTTGGGTTATTAACTAGCACACATTTGAGTCCTTTTCATCTATTCATGTTGGGTTTCTTTTTCTCAAAATGAATTCCCAAAAGCTTTATTAGAAAAGCTTATATTGATATGTAAACATACATATCGTTAGTAGATAAAACGTCACATGTAGCAGTATCAGTGGAAGAATAACCTTCTTTCTTTGAATAACTTCATAAAACTTGCAGTCAGTTCCTTCTTCCTTTGTAGGTGTCACCCTGGACGGGTGCTGAAGTAGCGGGATTGTGTGTTTAATTTTTACAGTTTTCGACATTAAGATAACGTGTTGAAGTTGCCCTGTGACTTTTGCCCATGTTCTTAAGAGTCGCTGGGCATCCTGCAGCAATGGAATAGGCATCGGGTAAGAGGCCACTGTCTTCAGCTGTAAGTGCTGTGAATTGATGTTTTTATGTCGTTGTTGAGTTTTTAACCTTTTAAACTGTTGGAATACAGATGATAAGTTTTTGTGACCTGCTGCTGTGTGTAGGTGGAGGTGTGAGAATCTAGTCTGAGATTCTGTGACTTGTTTTCAAAGTGTCCACTGTGGACTTTTTGTTTTTTAATGCCATTTTTCTCAGTGAGTTTGAACCGTGATGTCACCAAGGATAACGTTCCTCAGTTTTTGTTAATGAGGGATATTTTCTTAGGGTGGATTAAAGGAAGCCTCCCATGTGTAGAAAGGGTTTTGAACTTACGGTCTAAAGAGTCATTATGACTTCTTACCTACAGCTGACACATATACCCCAGGTCAGATAAATTTAGAAGTAGGTTCAAAAAATATGGACAGTTTGTTCCTTTTTCATCCTTGGCAGGACCAGAGAAGTTCTTGGTAATTAGGTGTTACTTTCCTTACGGTAGAAGATCGCCATCTTCTCGTAGGGACCTGTTGTGCTTCACTGGGAAGAGATGAAGACTTTGTAATGAGGATTCTGGTATTCAGTGTGGCAGTGCTGAAGTTAGTTTGAAAACTTGTTATTACGGACGTATCCACAAAACATGATGTCGAGTGCACAGAGGCGTTCGTAGTAAATGGATGATTTCATTTATATGAAGGCCTACAACAGGCGAAACTAATCTGCATGTAAAAAAGTCAGAAGAGTGGTTTTGCAAGTGAGAGGGGCTGGTGGGAGTGGGTTTGGGGAAGGGGTACAAACCTTCTGAAGCTTCACAGTGATTTGAGTTACGTGACATTTGTCCGTTCATGGAATGGTACAACTAAGATGTTTGCATTTCACAGTATGTACCTTCAGTCTCAGAAAAAGGAACCTTAAACGGTTAATACATGACAGTTAATTATGCACAAGCTGAAGAGCGTAGCGGTGAAGAGCACTGATGTCTGCCCCATATTTGAAATGCATCAAAAAATAAGATGGATGGATGGTGGGTATGTAATAAGGCAAGCAGAGCAACATCTACAATTATAAAATCTAGGTGGTATGGACATGGGTGTGCAAGCTACACTTCTTTCCATTTTTTGTCCACGGTTATAAATTTGCATTATAAAATTTAGGGGGAAAGAAAAACAATTGTTATTCCATTTAAAATACTGTTGTTGGGCTTCCCTGGTGGCGCGGTGGTTGAGAGTCCGCCTGCCGATGCAGGGGACACGGGCTCGTGCCCCGGTCCGGGAAGATCCCACATGCCGCGGAGCGGCTGGGCCCGTGAGCCATGGCCGCTGAGCCTGCGCGTCCAGAGCCTGTGCTCCGCAAACGGGAGAGGCCACAACAGTGAGAGGCCCACATACCGCAAAAAAATAATAATAATAATAAAATAAAATAAAATACTGTTGTCGGTATTTTGCGGTAAGATGAGTCCAGATGCACTGAATTTAATGTGAAGTACTTTCTCACAGGGGGAATGTGCAGTATTACTCTGAGCTCTTTTTTTTTTTTTTTTGAAATGAGGCTTTCCAGAATTAAAATGCATGCATGATTCTTGCAAGAATTTCAGTAATTCGTAGAAAGTGGCAGTACCAGGTAGGGATGGTTTGACTTCCTCACAGTTTCTGAATCACAGCAGATCACAGATTCAGAAATCCGTCAGTGTCCTCCGCTGGATTCTAATGAGCACTTAAACGTGATTAGTCACAAAAGCGAGATCTTGATGGCGATGACCTCAGGTCTCCTAAATGTAAATAAAATTAGATTTAGAGCCTTTTAATCACCTGGGGTGCTGTGAGCAATTACACTGGCAACGGATACACTCATTTTTTGTTGAAGAAAAAAATCTTGCAAAAAGTGTCTCTACACTGTGTACTTAACTCTTCAGTAACCACGATCGATGGAAAAGAATGATCTAGGATGCTGTTGCTTAAATTTCTTACATTTAAAAAAAATTTTTATCGGAGTCTAGTTGATTTACAACGTTGTGTTAGTTTCAGGTGTGCAGCGAAGTGAATCAGTTCTACATGTATCCGCTCTTTTTTAGATCCTTCTCCCATAAAGGCCGTTACAGAGTATTGTATTGAGTAGAGTTCACGGTGCTGCACAGTAGGGCCTTATTAGTTATCTGTTTAGGGTGCTATATTAATTCTATGGAATCATATATCATTTCTTTACTTGGGCCGTCGAGTTCATATAACTTAAATGCCTAATATCGCTGAAGTATCACAAAAGGCCAGACCTACCCACAGGAATCGTGTGTATCGGAGAGGGTAGGGTTCTGGGTGGTGGTGCTGGGTAAATGATAATAATTGATGGTTGGTGGGCAGAGCCTCACAGTGACTCGGTGCACACAGCCCTGTTGAAGACCAGGTGGAAATCTGTTTTGTCGTCTCATCCTTCTTCCTAATTGCATCACAATACATTGTATAATTCAACCTGTGTGTCACTGTCACTTCTTCCAAGGCATTTCACGCAAGGAGCACGGCGGCTGGCTTGTTATTAACACAGCCGGGGAGAGAGGAATCATTTTCTCAGGTTCCAGCCCAGACATCTTCTCCCCCACTTTAAGAAGAAAATGTCTTTTTTAATGGAGATTGTTGTGAGGATAATTATTCCCGGAAATAGGAAAACAGCTTCAGTTGTGATAGATAAGTCCATTTTTCTTGAAAGTTAAAAGATACCTGTAGGAGAATGTGTTTGTGACAAATGGGGAGATTAAAGAAGTTTCTAAAACTCCCTTTTTTTTCTGTGAGCATGTGTCTCAACATAGGAAGCAAAGTAGACCTTCCAAATTTGGTTAAGGCAATATTAACCAAACTTTATTAATTTATTAAAGAGAAAACCAATGATTGTACTTAACTGTATTTGTCTCAAGGTTCCCGATTTAAAAATCCACTTATGGCCTTTCTGTCTCACATATTTTCTTGTTTTGGACCCTTTTCGTCTCCTGTTCCTCGTTCATCTTCATCTCCTCATCTTAAATTTTCATGCAATTTCTTTAGCTTGAATAATCATTTTTGTGATTTTTGTTCGTTTGTTTTTTTGCGGTACGCGGGCCTCTCACTGCTGTGGCCTCTCCCGTTGCGGAGCACAGGCTCCGGACGCACAGGCTCAGCGGCCATGGCTCACGGGCCCAGCCGCTCCGCGGCATGTGGGATCTTCCCGGACCGGGGCACGAACCCGTGTCCCCTGCATCGGCAGGCGGACTCTCAACCACTTTTTGTGATTTTATCCTTTCTTTTAGTATCTTCTCTTTTATCGTGTTTTAAAATCCTTATCACAGTCACCTTTTTCCTGTGTCACTTCTGTCTTTGTCATGGATTCTGTTCTTCCAGTATCACTACATTTATTTGCATTTATCCTGGGTGTTTCTTTCACTTGACTGATATAACTGTGTTAGTCTATTTTGTGACCAGTAATTTGGCCTTTTAAAAAAAATAGGGGATCTAAAAGGTGAGTCCTGTAGCCTTCCTGGTGCGGAAAAAATGGTGAGGAACTCCAGATGAAAGCATCCAGGGTGCGCCGCCACCTTCAGTGGGCGTCAGAAACATCTCTGCTCCGGAATGATCAGCTTTCTCCGCGAGGCAGCTTGATGAGTTGAGAAGAAGTGACAGGTTCATTTTTCCCCCTCTTTGTTTAAGCCATTTATCTTTTAGATCTTTGTCTGCCATCTAAATTGTATTGCCAGTTTATTGGGATCTTCACTTGCCTTGTCTTGAAAGACACTGATTTGCATCCAACTTGAGAATAAGGGAGAGAGAAAGTTAATCATCTCTCGGCCTCTCGAACAGATTTGCACTGGGTTTAATTGTAGCATTTGGAATGTTTTCTAGTCCGAGTCTAGGTGCAGCTCTGTGTTCACCTGGGTCTTGGTGAGAATATCACAGTGCCCCAGTCCGGAAAGCTTCGCTCTTTGAAAGGTCTTTAATTTATGCTTTGGGCACACCTTTCTACATTTGCGATTAACCTAAGCTGCGTCCCCTGCTTTTAAACCCTGCTGGCTTGTATTAATTGATTATTCATTAAGCGGAGTCATAGTAATGAGTGCTCAGCGAGCATTGAGTAGGTGGTACTCACTCTTGTAATCTCATGCAGCACATCAGAGTAGAGCTCTAGGGTCAGGGTGACCAGTGGCGTTCCAGCCCCTGCCCAGGTCTCCGCACCTGTCAGGGGTGCCAGCTCCCGCCTCCTGGAATCTCCCTTTGCTGATGCTCAGAGCCCACGGCCAGCAGCAGCCCCCTCACTGCTCCTGGCTCGTACGTTCTCAGACTCCTTACCTTGTCCTGGCTCAGGACTGCGCCAACGGGCACACATGCACCCCTTGCTGCCGCTTCCGTGGCCGCACGCACGCCACGGTTTTCTGTTTCATCAGGGCCTGCCCTCATCCAGTTCTGATCACTGCCGGTTCCTCAGGCAGGACACTTGGATGTGCTTTGTGCTCCTGGTCACGCTTCCAAATTTTTCCTGCTTTTTTAAAATTAAAAAAAAATTGAAATATAGTTGATTTACAGTATTGTGTTAGTTTCAGGTATACAGCACAGCAATTCAGTTATGCATATATATTCTTCTTCAGATTCTCTTTCCTCATGTGTTATTACAAAATATCAAGTAGAGTTCCCTGTGCTATATATATAGGAGGTCCTTGTTGGTTATCTGTTATATAGGAGTGTGTATCTGTTAATCCCAAACTCCTAATTTATCCCTCCCCAATCCCCCTTTCCCGAAATTTTTCTTGCTTTTAATGATTCCTCAGTGTCTATGTAGTATATTCACAATTCATCAGTATTTCCCTCTTGAAAATTATCCCCACTTTGATGTCACACATACACATCTCTCTTCAGGGCGCTGTTAAAGCCCCACAGCTGGTCCTGTGCCTGACACACTTGTTGAGGAAGGAGGCAGGTGCTGAACCTGAAACACCGGTGCGGAGTGAGAGGTTTGCGGCTTCTCCGCTAAGATTGCCAAGTGCTGCTTCTTGAGACCTTAGTGAAAGAAGTCATGGAGGCTGTGTGACCACCTCTTCTGAAGGGCGCTCTCACCGCAAGCGTGTAAGGCCTCCTGGTCCCTGGTTCCTCAGTGGTGTGGCCGGCAGGCCGGTGTGGACCCCACCGTCTCCCGCATCTGACAGGTTGCCCGGCATACTAGCTGCTCCAAGATGTAATGAAGGAATAGATTGTGAGTGAGGGATGCCAGAGAGCAGAGGGAAGACTCTGCCCCTGACGCATGGAAGGGAAAAGCCGACTCCACATACTAAACTTAAGAGGACAGACTCGTGGCAGGACCGAGAGTGTCCTAGGACCAGCCTGGGTCACTGGCATCGATGCTGCACCCTCTGGCTCATGCACGCCTGGCAGGTGTCATCCTGGTCTCACCTGTGCCCAAGGGGAGGCAGGGGAAGGAGGGGCAGAGCCCAGATGTCTCTTTCCCCCCATTAGCCCTTCTGAGAGTCACCGCTCAGGTCTGTGGTGCTCATTTCCGTTTGGAGACCCCGGAGACCCCCCCTGGATCCAAGCAGCACAGGCACAAGTGTGCGCTGGGTGCCTCGGACTTGTCCGGAGCGTGAACCCATCCCTGAGTGCGGCCCTGATTCTCCAGGTGTCCACCAGGCATTGGATTTGTCCCAGATGCTGGGTAGTATCATGTTCTTTCCTCTGCACTCGGAGACGAAAACCTGGAGTCTGCACAGTGATGGAGAGGTGATGTGGTGAAGGTCTTAGATGAGGGTGCTGGTGGGGTCAGCAGGCTGGAGAAGGCACAGCAATATGGGCGGTGCTGAGGGAGGACCCGGCGGCACGAGGGGAGGGAGGGCAGAGGGACTGGAGGATCCCTCAGTGTCTGCAGGTAGCGTCAGGAGCCTGGAGCTGACCATGTGCTGGGCGTCCTGACGGTGCACAGGGCCGCTGGAGCCTGCGATGCCATCCCTGAGGGGACTCCAGGCAGGGCTGAATGGAATGCCTTCCTTCCTTCCAGCGGAGAAAGGCTGACCGAAGCAGAGTCCAGCCCTAGAAGTGCCACGTGCAGACCGGCCACAGGCAAGACCAGCTGAAGGACATTTGACAATATGGCGCTGGGATATGTTGAAACTTATTTTTTTGGAGAGCAGTGAATGTTCAAAATCCTCTGCGTGTGGACGCAGGAACCCTGTGTCCTTCGGAGGCCTAGAACCCCAGCAGGTGGTGAGCGTCCTGGTGCCTGCTGCCCACCAGCCCAACATCTGGGGCCGCTGGGACCCAGAGCTTCCCGTTGGCAACTCCACTTTGGCACTTGGTTTTAAGAGAAAATTGTGCTGTGAAGAAACGCATGAAAAAGGGATGTGGGTTTCTGGCAGGATGATTTGATGTTCCCCTGCCACAAAGAATAACTTTACATCAGAATTAGGTACACGTATAAAACATGTTGAATAGACCGTGTTTATTTCAGCATGAGCTTTTAAACATTTTATGTTTAAAAACTCTTGCACTTTCTCCGGGAGGAAAAGGGAAATCCAGCTGCCTGGGACATGGGAGAAATTCCCGCTCATTGTGAAATTGTGAAATTAACGTCAGCAGCCATGACTTTGCTCCGTCCTGAAGGTAACTGTTTACTACAGTCGGCATTTAAATCCCCCGATTAATAGGAGCAATTAAACAATAGCTTCATTTCCAGCAAATTAACAGCCCTAATAGGTAATTGCGACACAAATGAAGATAAATTTGTTTTAGTGCAATGAGATAAAAAGAACACAGGCAAGAACGGAATCTCCGATTAAGAATTCAGATTTCAAAAAAAAAAAAAAAAAAGAATTCAGATTTCATTACTTCACGGAAAACTTGAAAGCTTCGCTAGAAGAAATTAAAGAGAATTTGGCTTTTTGACCATGGCCTGTCTTGGCCTAGAGGGTTTTTTTTTAATACAATAGAAATGCCGTATTTTGTGCTCAGGGACACAAGGTAAGGGCACAGGGTCTTTGGCAGAGCTTCTCATTAGGTGTTCACTGACAAGGAACCAAAACACAAATGCATGGGAGAGTGTTTCCTTTTCATGCACCCCTAAATTCATTTTATGACCTGTTCAGTTCCAGGGTATGTTTCCTTCCTTAATAATATTTGTTATAATTAGGAAACTATTCTGATGGTTTATAGTTTGTCCTGATGAAACGTGGAAGTGGTCAAGCCAGGCCTGTTTTTAGAATGATAAACGTGTCCATACGAAGGATGGTTTGGAAGGGGACAAGTCGGCTTCGGAGAGAGCAGTTGGGTGATTTTAAAGGTAGTGGCAAAAGAGATGAAAGCTTTGCTAGAACAAAGATAATGAGCTTCTCCTTGCGGGTCGCCATGCCGACAGGAGGATCTAACACACGTTAAAGAACAGGGGCAGCCTGTCTTTCTAAGGAAGATGGGCGTATACTCAGGTTTAGGAGCTGTAACTTAGAATAGGATAAATGTCCAAATCTGCTTTGAAAGTTTTTAAACTATGGGGGTTTAGCTAACACTACATCAGTGAGCTCATACACCCTTAGAATAACTCCTCTTGGTAGCTTTGAATCGTCGAATGGCATGTAATCAGCCTAGAATTCTACCCCCTTGAAAATATTAATCGTGTGTAAGGGTGGAGTAACAGCAGTCTCTCAACAGAATGTCAGAGGGCCGGGGTCCTGCGCATAGACCACGGCCGCTCGGTCACAGTCCCCCCAAATCCCCCCCACCCTGCGCCCACCCCCCTGCCCCTCATGCTTGCTGTCTCCACTGTCCAGGTAGAGATCACCTGCATCTTGCAAACCACACAGACCAGGTGTCCTTCCAACTCCTGGATCTCGTCACTGGCCCATGAATAGCTTTGACGGCTCCCTGTTGCCTTAAGGATACGATCCACACTTTGCATACGGGATCCTTAAATGTGTTTCCAGCTGCTTCTCCACCCTTACTTCTCCTCATGTCCTCACCCCGTCCCCATTGTTGATCCATCTGTTCGTTCATTGACCCAGTTGGTGAGTGCTGGTTGAATGTCAAGTACATGTTGACCCTAGGAAGGTAAATGAAGCATCCCGTCTAGCATTTCGAGCCACGTGGAGGTCCGTGGAATCGGCCCATTGTCTTGGAACGTGAGCTGACTGTATTTTCCAATTGGCGGCTCGGTTTGGCAGGATCTCCGCAGGTGTGTGGGCCAGGCAGGGCTGTGGGTCCCTGTGGTTCACTAATTGTCACTAATCGTCACACAACCCAAGAGGGCTTCGAGAAGACCCCTCTCCCCGCTCCTCACCTCCCTCTCTCTTTTTCATTTTAATGGTTTTTCTGGCATAGCTTCCTCTATTCCCAAAGCGTCATATGAAAACAAATCTAGGAGATGGGTATAGGATTACCAACAACACAGACCACACCTCCTTTAACGTTCATTAACTTTGAGAAAAGTTCCACTTCAAACTTTTTTTCACTCCTAAGTCACAAGTTCAGAACTACCTAGATAATTTGGTAATTAATTTCTACTTAATTAACAAGATAGTTTAATGATCACTCAACTGTAATTTAAAACTGAGTTGAGACATTAGGGGACCTTTTATTTGTTACTGGAAAATTTACAATCCCTGGTGGTTTTCATTTTTTATGGGGATTTGCCTGGTAAGCCCTCCAAGGTTCTAATGGAAGAGCCTTTCAATGCAAAGACAGTTAATGTTACGTTTGGGTGGTAGCACCAAAAATAGAACAATGGCATGAACCCCCAACCTCAAATTGTGCTTTTAAAATATTTTTGTGGAGCAAAATGAGTCTCATGCTAGTTGATTTTCATTAAGTGTGTTTATTATAAAC